>NC_045766.1:25024815-25374829 GCF_008692025.1 Phocoena sinus
TGTAAGAGAAGAAAAATCTAGTCTTATAATAAACTTTACTTTGAAAAGCTGTCTCTAAATTCTCCTTGAATTAGGCTGACACAGAACTGAGTAAACACTGTAACTTCAGGCTTCCCTGGTGGCACAGTGGTTGAGAGTCCACCTGCCGATGCAGGGGACACGGGTTTGTGCCCCGGTCCGGGAAGATCCCACATGCCGCGGAGCGGCTGGACCCGTGAGCCATGGCCGCTGAGCCTGCGTGTCCGGAGCCTGTGCTCCGCAACGGGAGAGGCCACAACAGTGAGAGGTCCGCGTACCGAAAAAAAAAAAAAAAAACAAGACTGTAACTTCATGGGGAGGAGCTAAGAGAAAAAATTTCCCCTCCCGAATGAGTGAGCCTTTACACAGAGAAGAGAAACTCAAAAGGTAAAGGTGAAATATCAATACGTATTTTTGCTTCCTCCTGTCTTTCATACGCCATATGTTGGAAGAAACAGGAGCATCTTGAGCCAAAGCCAGGAGTAACTATTTCCTGTGAATCCAAGCAGGATCCCATACAATCTGATGGCAGAAACTTGCGGGGAGCCATTTGGCGCCTATGTGAACTGTATCCTTTCTTGTGTAGACAAAGGAGCAAATGTAGAAAAGAGACCCTCAAACAGAGAGGATTAGATCCTGGGACACCAGACCAGCCTTGAGAGTTAAATATAAGGCCTTTATTTTTAGGATGTTTGTTGGATTTCTATGGAGACTAGCCAGGAGTCCTGGGGTTGGACCTCGCAAACACAGTAACCAATCAAATCTTCTAAAATATAACGCTAAGAACCAATTACACTCTTGCGTTTCAACCATAACATTGGCTCTTAACTGAATCCGCTGTGCTGTAATCAAGTTGCCACTATTGGTTTTTTGTTGTTGTTGTTGTTAAAGTGTATGAGCTTCAAATAATTTACATAACAGTTGGTGTCCAAAGAGAGAAAGTTTTATTATAAAATGGCTTTTTCTCCAGCAGCCCCAGAAATGAATTGTCCAGGGGAACCCTTGACAAGATGCTACCTTACGAGACTGACTGTTGTGCAGACTGAATGAGATAAAAAGTAAACAAATTTGATAAATTACAAAATGGTATAAAATATGTAATTAATCTTGTAATTTACAAACAGCACTATTTTCTTGCCTATTTTGGGCTCTTTATATAAATGCATTATTATTTAAGGTATTACAGGCATCTTTCAAGATTCAGCAGTTGAGTGGTGCTTTCTCTATTTCGGATTTACAGCTTGGGCAGATGGATAGATTGTGCTACTATTCAGTGACATAGAAAATTACAGGGAAGGAACAGGTGTTTAGAGAATGATGAAAGATTAAGTTTGGGGTATATTGAATTTGAATTTTGTGTGAGCCACCTAAGTTGACATTGAGCTGTTCAAAAGAAAAATTCAGAAGAGAAAATGAGATTGGAGAGGCAATTCTGTGATTCATCAGTGAATACATGTCAATATCCTTAACCAGAGGGTGTAAAATCCCCCTAAACTTGCAAGCAAAACTTTGCGTCCATGGGTCCATGCATAAATATCCATGGAGAGAATCCACAGCATTCTCCAGATTCTTAAAAAATGTCATCAAGAAAAAAAATGTTCATAATACATTATTTAGAGTAGATGGCAAGTAAGTAAGTCTATGATACTGGGTCATATGACCCAAAGTTAGTAGGCAAATTGAGAGGAAGACCTAGAACATTACTTGAAGGAACACTAACATTGAGGAGATTAAAAAAAAAAAAAAAGTAGAGGCGTTCCTAAGAAAAAGCTGAGATTGGTTTGGAGAAGAGGAAAGAATGGTGTCTGGAGTTCTAATGATAGACGTAGAAGCCTATGAGGACCCTGACCATCAAAAATACATCGGATTAGGTAGATTGGGTCAGGGGAGCACACTTTGTGTGTCAAGTGTTTAAAATCACAGATGTCAGGGTGACAATTTGCCCTGTATCTTCAGTTCTCTGATGCATACAAAAAGTACTAATTTTCAGTTTTTAGCTTTTTCTTGTAAACACAGGAGTGAAGATACCCATGTTCTTTATACGTGGACCTAACAAAGGAAGCCTCTGGTCAGTCTATTTTGTGACAAAAGTACAATGGCAAATCAGTGGAGAATGAAAAGTATATTCAACAAAGACTGTTAGAACAATTGGACATCTCATTAGAAAAAATAAACTTCCTACTATACTTCACACCTTATAAAGACATGAAATCAAAATGAATAATACAGATAAATATAAAATGTAGAAATGTTCATCTTTTTGAAGAGCACATAGGAAAAACTCTTTCTGACACTGAGTCATGCAAAGAATTCTTAGTTACCACATCAAGAGTATGATCCATAAATGAAGAATAAAAAGGAACCCAATACTGAACTTCATCAAAATGGAAAATTTTGCTCTGTGAAAGACATTATTGAGAGAATAAAAAGAAAAGTTACAGACAGATTTTTTTGTTGTTGCAAATTACATATATTTATTTAGGGGATTTCTTTGACAGAAGATTATGGAGATGGGAGAGATAGTTCTCTAAACTATTTTTTAATTGCACCTCTGGGACAAAAGTTGAGCCATAACCTATAAAGTTATTAGGTTATATAATAGCCAGAATAAAAGCTCTAAGCATATCCTGACTTCCAGTGTAAAACCAGCTGTAACAAACAGAAGTTACTTATAATGAGAGCAAACACAAATGATCAAGTATCAAATTCACCACAAGATAAGGAATCAGCAAACCCTTGAAGAATGCCAACAACATAAAAGAGAATCGTTAAATTTAATATCAGAATAAGCAACACCAAATAGCACCGAGTCAATAAAACAAATGAAGGAAATTTATAATAAATATTTATATTTTCAGCAAGAATGAAGATGATATTTCATTCAGAAAATAAGAATAGATTATTATGAAAAATAAATGATTACTATCCATTGAGAGATAACATCATCATAGCAGAAAATCGTCAATACATAGACTGAACAACAGAATACTCATATCTAAAGTAAAAACTTGTCAACTGTTAAGATTAAACAAAAGTACAAAATGATACAACTTGACTTTTAGATTAGACCACATTAACATTCAACATTTCCTATTGAGGAAAATAGATGTTGATATTTATGAAATCAGTATCATTATATTATTGTAATATGTTATATCAGATATTAATTATAAACTTTCTTATTATTTCTCAAATAATTATCAGGTTTTTTTATAAGCTAACAATTCTATAAAGTTACTATCAATATATGCCAAGTATTGTTCTAAGAACTTTATACATATTAATCCCCAAAACTAAAAGAAAGGAAGAAAGAAAAGCTCAGAAATATATACTATTTTAATCCATGTTTTAAGATTGAGGTCACAGAGACACACAGAGTCAGATGTGATGATCAGGGTCATATTGGTAGATAGTGGTGGAAACAAGATTTAAATGTAAGTTGCTTGAGCTAGGAACATGCACTCAATCACTCTGTCAAACTCTTGAAAGTAAAAAATGAACCAAAATGATGCTGGAACAACTGGGTGTTCATATGGGTAAAAAAGGAGCTTTGACTCCTTTGGCATACCATATACAAAAATTAATTTGAGCTGGATTACAGACTAAACAATGAAGCTTCCAGAAGAAAATATAGAATATACTTGTAACTGGGTAGGCAAGATTCCTTCTTGAAAGCACAACAAGTACTATACTTGAAAGAAATAAATGTTGGCCAAAAAATATTAAATTGGATTTCAATAAAATTAAAACCCTTGCTCTTCAAAAGTCACCATTGAGACAATGAAAAGGCAAGCTATTGATTAGGAGGAAATATTTGCAAACATGTATTTGACAAAAAGCTTTCATTTAAAATAAACAAATAAGTCTTATAAATCAAACATCCCAATTAAAAGTGGACAAAAGACTTGCATAGACAGTTCACAATAGAAAATATATGAATGGCTAATAAGCATTGCATTTCTCAGCATCATCACTGAAAGGAGAAATACAAATAAAAAACCACAACGCAGCAGCATTTTATACTCACTAGAAGGTCTAACATTACAAAGATTGATAAGAGAAAAATGCCAGTGACAATATATATCAACTAGTATTCTCAAACATTGCTGATGAGTGTAAAATTGTATAACTCCTTTGAAAAATTAAATGACAGTTTTTAAAAGTTAAACAGTTAATCATACACCTATCCCATATATGGCATTTTCCCCCTGCATATTTACTTAAGAGAAATAAAAACATATGCCATCAAAAGGCTTGCATGTGTATTCTTACAACAGCTTGATTCATATTAGCCAATAACCAAAAAAAAAAAAAAAAGAAATCCAAATGTTCATCAACAGGGGAGTAGATGAAAGTATTGTGGTGTATCAGACAATGGAATATTACTCAGCAATGACAAGAATATGCTACTGCTATAAACAAAAATAGATGAATCTCAAAAACTTATGGTGAGTTAAATGATACAGAAGAAATCGTATACACTTGAAGATTTCATTTAAATGAAGTTAAAAACAGACAAAATTAATCTTTAGTGACAGAAATGAGAATAGTGGTTGCCTAAACACTGTGTAGCTGACTGGGATGGGGTACTGAATGGAGTGATAAAAATGTTCTTTGATTGAGGTGGTGGTTACTCATATATTTGCATTTATCAAAACTTATTGAATTGTACATTTAAGATCTATTCAACTGTTTTTAAATTTTACATCAATAAAAAAATACTTCCCCACCTTCTTTGAAATAAAGCTACCTTAAAGTAATATGACTTTACCATGAAAGAGATGGGTAGGGAAATTAATAATTAAGGTAAGTGCTTCATCTTGCATAGGAAAAAGGGATTAGGAAGTGATGAATTCTAGACATAGGTAAAAATCAAGTGTGTATTTGCATATTAAAATTCTAAAATTTTATATGATTAGATATCATAGATATTATATATCTAGTATACAATCAAAACTTGGAGATTGAAGCCAAAAAAATCTTTCAAAATTACTATAAGAAAGAAAGAATCAGAGAGAAAAACAAGAAAGCAAGGTAAGTAAATACTGTAAAAAAGAGGAGGGATTAAGTTTAAATATATTAGTATCACAATAGTATCAATAGGTCACATTTTCCCATTTAAAGATGTAGACTAAAGATTCTTTGAGTAATGCAAATTAAAACAATCATAAGACATTGTTTTTGTAACCACTACATACCAAAAATACAAAAGATTGATAGTATCCACTTCTGAAGAAATAGGTATTCTTCTCACACTCTTAGTGGGAGTGTAAATTGGAGCAATCTTTTTGGAGAGCAATTTGGCAGGAAATATCAAAATAAGAATTTTATATAGCATTTCATTCAGAACTTATTTTTTTATGAATCCTATCTACAAGCCTGTGGACACAGGTGAGCAAAGATTTATGGATACAGTTTGAAAAATTTCTTTTACGATACAGTTTGAAAAAAATTTTTTTATGATAGTTATAAATTGGAAAATAAAGCCAACCAAAAAGAGATAGGGAAAATTATAATATATATATATATATATGCTGTGGAATATAGCCAGCCATTATAATAAAAGAGGAAATCTATTCCAGCATAGACAGTCATCGGTAAACACATATGGCATGGGGTCAGTTAAATAAACAAATGTGGATGTGTATGCACACAAACACACGTACATGTGCACACACACACAAATATGTAAGAAAGAGACAACACGGATATACACGAAACTATTCACGTTGACTTCTTCCTTAGAGAGTTTGGAGGTTTTGGACATAATGCTACATATTTTACTTCATATGTAGCAAGATAGTTTTCACTAATGTGAGACTATATTGTATTTACGTTCATTTTATTTATGTATTGCTTAAAATAGAAGAAAAAAAATCAAGACGGGGATGGGCGTTCAACAATAAATTACATCTTAGCCCAACTTATTAGAATGTAGCATTGAAACTACGAGATGGGTGTACCCACCTCAGTGTCTAATGAATATCAAGAATTCCACTTCCATCTTTTTTTTTTTTTTTTGCGGTACGCGGGCCTCTCACTGTTGCGGCCTCTCCCGTTGCGGAGCACAGGCTCCGGACGCGCAGGCTCAGCGGCCATGGCTCACGGGCCCAGCCACTCCGCGGCATGTGGGATCTTCCCGGACCGGGGCACGAACCCGTGTCCCCTGCATCGGCAGGCGGACTCTCAACCACTGCGCCACCAGGGAAGCCCTCCACTTCCATCTTTTAAATAATAATACAGAAGATAAATTAGTGTCTAAAAGCATTACCCTGAGCAGAAAAAAGGTTTTTTTAAATATGATGATGTCACCTTGATATGCTTAAAGATGAAATTCATGGCAAATAGATTTTTAATTGTGGCAGGGAGCTACTCAAGAGCTAAGAAGGGTTGAATAAATGGGGGAGGGAATGCATAAAAGCCGTTCTCCACATTTTCTCTAAATATTCAGGATTTTGGCAGGGAATGCTTTGGATTACCTTTCCAGAACTCATTTCTCAGAATTGTACATGCCCAAATTACACGCCAGAACCTAATATTTAAAAGGTATTAGTCGTCATAATCATGCTTATTACAAATAAAAGAACCTTGCATTCAGATTGTGATAAAAATGAAGACAAGATGTAGAGATTTTCAAAGGTAGAGAATATGTTTCTATTTTGTTTTTGAGAAATTACAGATAATGTGTCATTAAATAGTGTACATATTTAAACCCTCTTTCTCAAATATTAATTCTTAGTATTCATCTAAATGTGAATAATTTACTATGTTTCTAAAATGAACCACCAAATCCTTAACAAACTAAATTCAATAATTAAGTCTAAAATGAAAAGGGATTAGAGGGTGGAAGTACATTTTAGAATTTAATTTTTTTAGAAAATGAAAAAGAACCTTAGCTAAAGCAATGCACACACACACACACACACACACACACACACGAGTCTTAAAGGAGCGTTTAGAGCTCCATGGGGACTTACAAGAACTGAAGAAATATTTTTGAGTGCCAGCCTCCTGGGACCAGGAACAGGTCTTGGAACTGGACTCTCAATCTAGTGAGAGGGAATGACACTAATAATAATAAACAAAGAAAAGTACTATGTCATGTTGCTATAATTGCTACAAAGGAATCTAGAGCAGAGAAGAGGGTGGGAGGGTGGATGTGTCTTACACAGGCTAGTAGAGATCTGAATGAAATAAGTGAACGAGACATGGGACTATTGGGGGCAGACTCTTTCAGGCAGAGGGAACAGCAAGCACAGAGGTCCTGCGTTGAGAATGTGCCTAGGGTATGGAAAGAACATCAGAGTTCAGTGTGGCTGGAGCTCAGCAAACTAGTTAGATGCCAACCATGTAGGGCGTTTTCAGCGTTGGTGAAGAATTAGGATTTTACTCTGGTGGGATGTGAAGATATTGGATGCTTTCTGAACAGGGGAGTGGCATGACCCAATGTACATAAAAAATATCACTTTTGCTACTCAGTAGAGAATAGATGTAGTTCAAGATGTAAGATGATGGACAAAAATTGTCCAAATAGGAGAGATCATAGGTGAAACTAAGATTTGGGGAACCATACACCATTGTCCTGATTTGTAACCGTTGTCCCCACGTAACTATTAGTAGCACTCATATTCACTCTCAAAGACAGTGCATTATATGGTCACCTACTTAACAGAGTGACAGTGAAGGTCCTGTGAGGTGGCCAGTGTCAGGGTATATTTTGAAGGTAGAGCTTGCAAGACTTTCTGTTAGATTATGTGTAAGATGGAGAGAAAAAGAAGTCAAGAATGATGGATCAGAAACGTGATTTAATGGTGGTCTTACTGAGTGCGAAGTGCCGGCAGAGGAGCTCTTTGGAGAGAAAAAGGTTTGGGGAGTGTCTTAGTTTAGAAGCAATTCCCGAGACTAGAATTTGAAGAACATGCTTCCAAGAGAGATGGATAAGGGAGTAGAGGAAGCAGGAAAATGAAGGGGAGAAAGCTGAGCAAAGGGTGCCATGGCAGGCTAAGTCCCCAGCTGTGCCTGATCCAAAAGGAGATCTGGAGTATAAATTACATCTCAGAGCTTTTCCTGCCTTAAGGCAATTTGGGATGGGCTGCTGGGGCCAGGGAAGAGGAACAGAAACTCCCAGGCGCTTCACATTCCCTATGGTTCTAAGCAGCTCCAGTAGCCCAAGGGCTATCCTTTAAGAAGGTGCTATGGACTGAATTGTGTCACCCCAAATTCATATGCTGACTCCCTAATCCCTAATGGGATGGTATTTGGACATGGGGCTTTTGGGAAATGATCAAGGCTGATGAGTTCATCAGAGTAGGGCCCTCATGATGGGGTTAGTGACTTTATAAGGAAAGGAAGAGAAACAGATCTCTCTCTCCACTATGTGAGGACACAGCAAGAAGGCAGCCATCTGCAAGCTAGAAAGAGGGCCTTCAACAGGAAACAAATCGGATGGCATCTTGATCTCGGTCTTTCCAGCCTCTAGAACTGTGAGAAAATAAATTTCTGTTGTTTAAGCCACCCATACTTTGTTATAGCAGCCCCCGTAGACTAAGACAGATGATTACAGGTACAAGTCAAAGCACGCTGAAGCTGGGGGGCAGGTCTTATGTGAAAACAAGTAAGAGGAATCTCAGGAGCTCTGGGTGGAGCACCAAGGACAGTGGACTGTAGTGTCCACATCGGAGCTTAGAGTCAAGAGTTCACTTGAGCAGGCACTGAGGCATATTAGATCAAGTCAAATGAGTAGAGAGCTGGATATATAAGCATTAGGAGAGAGGTCAGGAATAAAGATGGATGTGTTAAGTCGGTGGTATTTAAAGACGGGACTGGTTGTGATCATTAGGGAGTGAAGAGAAGTACAGCTCTATGCTAGGCACTGAGTGAGGCTCAGAGGAAATATGACATACGATCAATGCCCTTGAATGACCTTGATCTTATTTGAGAAATAGGAATAGCCCAAGATAGTATGGCTCTCAAGGGGTGACGTCTGTGGTAGATTTTCATAGTGCTGTTAATTTGTTTCCATCTATTTTATCTTATGTCTTTATCCATTTCTACATCTCTGCCCTCCATTCCTTTGCTTGGGAAAAGGTATACTCAACATCTTTTCCTTCTCTTGATGCAGAAACATCACCAAAATCACATCCATTTTGGCTGTAGGTAGTTTTAGACCAAAGGTATGCAAATATATGATGTTGTGATCAAAATCTCTGGGGTTTTCTAATTACCTTAAGTTAGCTATAAAATTTTCATAGAAAATGAATTTGAATAATTCTAAATTAAGACAAACAAAACCAGAAGCAGCAGATCCCATGCCTCTGAAGGCAGGGTAGTGTTTACTAAATAAGATAAAATAAATAAATGTTAAGTGGGTCAGAGGAGTTGGAATTTTCTGTTAGGGGGATTGACTCTTAAATGACCCTTAACCCCAACTCCCCTCGTTTTATGTTTCTATTTATATAACTCTCGGCTTTGAAGGGAACAAAACAAGCTCTTCAGGCCAACTTCCAATGCTCATACCATCCCTATAAAGAGTCATCTAACCTTTGCTTGAGTCCAAATTGTAGGAAACTCAGAACTTCCTGAAGCCACACTTTCTTACAGGAGACACCAATATCTCCCTTCTTTGACCTTCCTTACATGAGTCTGGAACCACAGCCAGTATGGAGTAAGAACAAGTCCTTAAATTATTAAATTTTATTAAATATTAAACTATTATATTAAATTAAAGGTTGTATTAATAAAACTGCTTTTTATTTTTACTTCTTCATCAACACAGTCATTCAGACAGTGACTAGGGTGTGTGGGAGAGTAATAGTAATGTTAGCTAACTTCTGTGGCCCAGTTGTAGCAATTTGCATGTATGTATGTACAGTATGAATCCTCCTCACGACTTTCTCAGCTTGATACTGTTATTACACCCATTCTAGAAATGAGATACAGAGATGCTGAGAAACTTGCCTAAGGTCATTGAGTCAGCAGGTAGTAGAGCCAGAATTCAAACCCTAGCACTCTGGCCCTGGAATGCCAGCTTGTAACCACCATTGTATACTGCCCCTGTGAGTAGGGCACCAGTGCTGTATTTGAAACTTGCTCCCCTACCCTTGTAGGGGACCTTTGCTTTACCCTTGAGGTAAAGCAAAACTTTACCTCACAACAGCCGAGGCAACTTGTGGTGGTCATTTTTTGTGCTTGGTTTCAAAAGGGCTCAAGCCATTGCCTTTCAGAACATAGGAAATCTATGAGGCGGCTTAGAGAATCCGTGTTAGAAACTGATGAAATTCTGTTAATCCACCCTCCACTAATTTCACTTGGTGTGTTCTTTTCATGGAAGACACCAGCTCATCCTGAATCTGACAGGTCTTGTGCTCACACTGCTTTGCTTTTGTTATTATTGTATTACAGGCTTTCAGTAACTTGGATTTAGGGTTACAGACATAACTGCCAGAGAAATTTATAGCAGGCTGCCGTCCCACACTTTCATGGCTTGGCTTGTTGCACAGTTTCTTTTAAAAATCTTAACACTTCTCCCTTGACTTCAGTTTAAAAATACAATTTGTGCTTTTTCTATCTATGAGAACTGTTGGTATTCTGAGTTAACTAAAGCAATCCTTGGTTCTTTGTATTTTTACATCTTCAGCATGAAATTTGGAAATATTCTTAACAGGAACATTTCCTAGGTTAGTCAATAGGAATTAGGCCTTACTCTTAATTTGTTGGCATTTTTATGTTGCGCCTTTAAAAATGCACTTTGAGGACATGCAATGTCACCTCAAATAAAACTCAAGTGTAATCTGAATCCTTGTAATGTGACTTAATTAGTTTTGAGAAAAGGCAAAGCTTGTTCATTATTATGCTCAGGAGGACATCTTATTTTAAAAGGACAACGATAACTATTAATTACATGCTTAGAATTTTATTTTTAGACAAGAAGTATGATATGTAATTATCTAAATTAATTTTCAAATTATTAATGATGGAAATAACTAGGCTCTATTCATATGCCACTCAGAATACTAAGTGGTTTATTTGTATTATCTCATTAAAATGTGTCAACAGTCTTATAATTAAATGTTTTAAAGCAATACAAAACACAATGTATTGTCTTAGATTTCCCAGAATGCAAACAATTTGCACCATATCATGTATTAAGTTCTTGCATACCGTAGGGTTTGCTTTGACAGTATTTTGTTCCTGGATCTATCTTTTCAGCTCTAGTAGTCTTGTGTCAGGAACTCTTGAACAAACTTATGGAGGCAGGAAGAGAGCATTTCTCTACACTTTCCATGGGACAATACTTTTCTTATATCAGTGAATATCTGAGCACCACCTCTGGTCATTCTTGAAATATTCCAGCTCAAATGAGTAAGGGCATGCCTACAGGTTCTGTCTATATCTGCACTACCTAATCCTACTTCATCCTCATACGATCATTTATTTAAGTTTTGATAAGAAAATAGAACAGGAATATGGAAAGAAGAGGGTGGAGTGTTTTTTAGTATTCATTCCCCCATGCTTACTAGTGTTAGAACTTTTTTTAGACAGGCCTCTTTGTCACCTCTTCCAGGTTAGACAATGATGGAGGAATTTCTCAAGTCTCTATTTGGGCCTCTGCAAGAATGGATACAGAGATTTCCCGAACAGGGTGCTGAGAAACCAGTGTGGGTCATACCTGATACCTAACTCTACCCTGAACAGAAAATCAAAGGACGTTAATGAAAAACACTTTTGATGAATGTTAATTTTTTCAAGACTTGAACTTTTTGCTCACTTTCTCAGTGAGTTATAAAAAGAAAGAAAGAAAGAAATCAAAAGACTCAAGGCTGGTTGAAAGTTGGGGTATATTAGGTATGCAAGTGAAGATGTTTACTAGTTAATGAGATACAGAAATCTCCAGTTAGAGTTAGGAGAGAAGTTAGGGCTGGGTAGCTAGGTAAATACAGAGATATAGATATACTTTTTGACTTTGCATATAGTATATTTATTTAGATATATATAGCACACAAGCTAAAAGTACACATTCCCATGCTTATAAAAATAGTTGCATCTGGAGGATTTGAATTTGGGGTTTGGTCAATGAGGGTTTTAGCTTTTTCTGTGCTTGAATCTTTTCAGTTGAGAATGTACTCATGAATTCTATATGATATTAAAAATTAATAAAATGTTAGAAAGAAGATGTGCTAAGTCAGCCACATGCTTGGGCCAGGCTCTGATGGAATAAAGTGTTGTTATATTTTCAACTTGGCATCCAGGCTCTGATGGAATAAAGTGTTGCTATATGTCAATGGGAGAGAGATGATCTGTTCTCTTCAAATCAGGTGGAGCTGGCTAACCATGACCATTTTCTTGACTTCCCTCTGACTCTAATTTATTACCACCTTAGAAATATTTACTCACTTTTTAAGAAATTTCCAATATTCCTACCTTTGTGACGCCTTATTCCAAGACTCCTCTCCTAAGATAAAGCTTATTAATCCCCTTTGCTTGTTATCCTCCATTCCTCCTCTTCTCTGTGCTGCTCACCTAGGCCTCCTAATTGACTTCCTATTGAGTTTAGCATTTGGGACCATAGGGATGCGATTGGAAGGTGGGAGGATGGAAAAGTGGTGGTATTTCTTCCCTTGACTTCTCCCTTCCTCAGCTGCACTTTTTGCAGTAGCCACATGCCACTGTGATGGCAGCTTCTGTGCAACAGGGAAAGGGGACGGGGACCCTCCTCTGTGGCTTCTGCTCTCACCTCTACTTTCTTTGGTAACACAATTTCTTCTCCTTCCTCAGACCCAGATCTGGTAACAGCTTGCTGCTGTTGCTAGTTTCTGGTTGCCTCAGCATCCCTTATCAATTCCTTAAATGGCCCTGACCTCTCTTCATTTAGTCTTTCTGTGAAACGTTCAGAGTCGAGTGATATATCTGGAGAGGATCCTGAAAGTAAACTTCCTTTTTGCACCCACTGTTCTGAGTTTCACACAGGCGTCTATCACAGCATCTAACAGTGTGGTCATCTTTGAATTATTTTTCCTCATGAAGACCCATAAACGCCATCTCCTGTTACCTATAAAATATATACAGATGGCCATTATTTCTTGCTACATTTATGACTGCCACTCTAGGGCAAACGGATATCTCCTGCTTGGATGACTACCATTCCTCCTAACTGATCCCCAATTCGACTCTTGCTCCACTGTAATCTATTTTCAACTCGGCATCCAGAATCATCCTTTGAAGACACAAGTCAGATCTTGTCTCTGCTCAGTCTTCCAGTGATTTCTCATTGCACTGAGAATAAAATCAAACTTCCTTATCATGGCTAATGGCTCTATAATAATTAAGCACACTACCTCTTTGGTCTCACCCTCCCCACTAACCCCAGGTTATGCTCCAGCCTCAATGTCTTATTGCTTGTATCCTGAGCATTTTACCACAGGGCCTTTGCAGGGTTTTTCCTTTGTCTGGAGCTCCGTCCCCAGATACCTGCACTGCAACTCCTTCCTGTGTTAGGCCTCTGCTCAAGAACCACACGGAGATAGCCACCCTCTTTCAGAAGGTGCTTTATTTCTTTTTTCTGGCTGTTAACAGCTAGTTAGTCTAGGCTTATTTTATTTTATTGCTTTTTCTCCCTACACTATAATGTAAATTCTGAGAGCAAAAATGTTTTGCATTTAAATCACTAATTTCCCGATAAGTGTGTTTTTACCCATGTCAGAACTTAACAATACATATGCCAATGTAGACATTTTTAGGTGATACAAACATGCTATTAGAGAACAGGGATATTGGTTAGGTATATTCTTTTTAATGTTTTTAAATTTTAATAAATTATTTACATGTTTTATTCAGAGGCTGAATGTATTACAATATATATGTCAGAACAGTGTCACATGGCCACCCTTAGCTTGTGGAAAGGTAAGTATTTTAAAATGGACATATGGCCATTATATCCAAAATTAGGTTCATATTAGTTTTTAAAAACAGAATAAGAATTAAGTAAACCATCCAGCAATGTCTAGCAGTATAAGTAAACACATATACCAGACTAAATATATATATATGTATATATATGTATACATAAATACGTGTATGTGTTTGTGTGAATGGGTTTTTGTGCATAGATATTAGTTACATGTGTTTTCCCCAAATCAAAGTGAACTAACATGAATAATCACCATGATTTCTGCCACCAGCTCAAAAACATTTGATGATCATGGGAAAACCATAACAATTAATTTATAAATGGTAACCCTGAGAGGTGCTGGTTGGGTAGTTACTTTATGAATATTGTATGCATTTATGAGCATTTAGAATATTAAATTAATTTGTAGTTATCTTTTATCTTTGCCACATTAAACTCAGATCAGCTATTTAAAGCTTCTTATAGTATAATACTTATTATTTAGTTAGGTATATGTGTTTACTTACATGCTAGACCTTGCTAGACGTTTACTTAATTTTTATTTCATTTTTAAAAACTAATATGAACATAATTTGGGATCTGATGGCAATGTGCCCATTTAAAAGTACTTACCTTTCTATAAGGGTGGCCATATGACCCTGTTATGACAAGTAAGAGGCTTAGGGTACTCTTCTGGGTGAGTTTCTGGAAATATTATTTTTATGGGGGAAAAAGACAAACTCAGCTAATACACACTTTTTAGTTTTTGCGTTCTTGTCTGGAATGAGGACGTGGTACCTGGAGTTGCAGCACTAAATACTTGGTTTCTGCTCTCCTCTTCTCTACCTCACCCCTAAGAAACTAATGTCAATCACCTGATGTATTATTCTGAATGCTTCTGTATCCTCATTGAATCATTTACATACATACATGTCATTAATTGTTTTGTGAATATGGACTTTTTATATCTATTACTTTTATATTATTTGTTATACTTAGCAATGGATCATGAAATCTCACTAAATCAGTGGGAAAAAAATTTAGCTCATTCTTTCTAATTGCAACATAATTGTCCATGGTATGGATAGAAGTCAAATTATACTGTTATTCCATCACTGGAGGACATTCAACTGGCTGAGAGTTTTCTTTTCCCTTGAGGATATTTTTAATTAGAATTTCTATGAAAATGTGTGGTTATAAAAAATAATACAACTGCTTTTATTTTTGGACAACTTGTTTATAGTGAAACTTTTAGATAGAAGCTTGTCTGTATTTGAGATTGAAGAACAAATCTCAGAGCACCTGAGCTGTTTGGACAAGGTATTTTCAAACCCCAGTGGTCTGGTGGATAATATTTACTTAATAAATTTTCCTTTTATTATCGTTGCCACGTTCAGGCCCATTGATATATGTATGCATCGGGAACTTCAAATTTCTATAGTGCTTTAAAATAAAAAAAATTCATCTTGAACAAAACAACTCTGTTAAAGAAAAATAGCCATAGCTGTACCTAGACAGTTAAGTAAATATCTGGATTTCACTTGCAAAATAAGATGATGGTAAAAATATTTTTTGATTTTGTTTTCTAAACCAACTTTCTAGATTAATTGGATAATACTTAAATCATTTTTTTCCAATTTTCTGGGTAGATATAGCCAAATCATATAAAAAGAAATTAAATATACACAACAAGTATGTCAACTTGTGAGTGGTGGGATGTTTTGTCGCATTTTTCTATGCATTAAATTTTTTAGTTGATCAAGTTATCATTTTAAGCTGCTTTCAAATGTGTTTAATACCTGCACATTTATAGAAAAAAAAATCAAGATTTAAACATAGAAAGCAATTTTATGAAGTAATTTACAAATGATTAGCAATCTCCCAAAAGGAAGTGCACAAAAATGAGAGCAAACCAACATATATTAACTAATGAAAATTATCCTTTTGGTGCTTTCATTTGGAAGCTGAATTCAAAGCTGTTTTTTTGTGTTTTCCCTGTTCTTCCTGAACTTGAAATGGTGGATTGATTAGTGTATAGCAGATTTTCAATGACAGTTTTTGGAAGTCAGGTTAAATATAAGGCTATATACAGATTTTCCAGATAATGGGGAGTAGTCATGGGAGGGGAGACTTGTGAGTTTTGTTTACATTTCCTTAGTAGTCTAGCTTTCTTCTGCATCAGAATTTTGCATGTATATGACATGACTATGCAAGTGTTGGAGACAACTGTATCTGAGAAGTGTGTGAATGTAGCAAATAGAATTGGGTCCCAAAGGAGAATATAGAGACTCTAGAACCATAGGACACATTGAATTTCATTAAGGAGTTTTCATAAATTGTAGAATAGCGCTTCCAACCCCTTGTCTACTCCAGGCTGACCTCCATTTACTCCATTACTAGGTTCCCTCCAAAAGTATAGAAATTCACTCCTTCTGTTGGAGGAAAGGTTGGCAATGTAGATGTCAACACCACCTGAGACCCTGACCATACAACTGTATGTTTGCCATAATCATTATATTGCCAAAATCTCTTTTCTACACTTTAATTTTGTTTTTGAAATAAATCAATTTTCCAGGACCTTCTGCCCACTGTTCTTAAAACATGTTTATTCTATCTCACCTGTAATTGCCCTACATACATTGACACTTACATTGGTCTATTGGTCATTCTCAATATCTAGTAATTCTCTTAATTTTTATATTACAAAAACAATGTCAGAAAGACATTCAGGAGTCTAGGCAGAGATAAAGGAGATCCAGGGTTTTGCAAAACTATTCTATGTTTTAATCCACACCACCAAGTATGTAGGTACATTCTATTTAGGGACTAAATGTATTTTTCTAGTCATTTTTTTCTAAACGACTTCACATTTCAGTGATTCTTTCTAATATGTTCTGCTTGAACGTTTCTAGTACAGGGATTGCTGCTTGACCTCAGCCTATTCCACGCCATTAAATAAAAATAATTACCAGAATTACCCAATTATCTTCTGTGCATTGGTCCTGGTCCTGACCTTTAGAGAAACAGAACAAATTTACTCTTTCTTTCCTATGAAGGGGATTTGCTGTTGTGAACACAGTGGTTAATTTCTTGCCTAGTTTGGCCATCCTCATTCAAACTTTCTCCATATGGTATAGTTTCTACACCCTTGGTGATCATGGCCACCAACCCATGGTTATGCTTGGTTTTGCTGAGTCTCTTTTTTATTCCACTATTATCCATGTATTCGATACCTACTATTTATTAGATACTGGGTTAGATTCTGGTGAACATTTATTTTTATTTAACAAACATTTACATATTACTTTTTACGTTCTAGGATTTTTTTCTAAGTATCTTATCAGTACTAACACATTTAATCATCTTACCAAACCTATGATTTGGGTACTATTATTATCTCCACTCTTGTATGAGAAAAACACGACACAAGAAAATTAAATAACGTCTATGGTCACACTGTTAAGAAGTGGTAGAACCAGGTTTTTGGTTTTGTTTTGTTTTTTACATCTTTATTGGAGTATACTTGCTTTACAATGGTGTGTTAGTTTTTGCTCTATAACAAAGTGAATCAGTTATACATATACATATGTTCCCATATCTTTTCCCTGTTGCATCTCCCTCCCTCCCACCCTCCCTATCCCACCCCTCCAGGCGGTCACAAATCACCGAGCTGATCTCCCTGTGCTATGCGGCTGATTCCCACTAGCTATCTACCTTACGTTTGGCAGTGTATATATATCCATACCTCCCTCTCGCTTTGTCACAGCTTACCTTTCCCCCTCCCCATATCCTCAAGTCCATTCTCTAGTAGGTCTGTGTCTTTATTCCTGTTTTACCCCTAGGTTCTTCATGACTTTTTTTTTTCTTAAATTCCATATATATGTGTTAGCATATGGTATTTCTCTTTCTCTTTCTGACTTACTTCACTCCATATGACAGACTCTAGGTCTACCCAACTCATTACAAATAGCTCAATTTCGTTTCTTTTTATGGCTGAGTAATATTCCATTGTATATATGTGCCACGTCTTCTTTATCCATTCATCCGATGATGGGCACTTAGGTTGCTTCCATCTCCGGGCTATTGTAAATAGAGCTGCAATGAGCATTTTGGTACATGACTCTTTTTGAATTTTGGTTTTCTTAGGGTATATGCTCAGTAGTGGGATTGCTGGGTCATATGGTAGTTCTATTTGTAGTATTTTAAGGAACCTCCATACTGTTCTCCATAGTGGCTGTCCCAATTCACATTCCCACCAGCAATGCAAGAGTGTTGCCTTTTCTCCACACCCTCTCCAGCATTTATCCTTTCTAGATTTTTTGATGGCCATTCTGACTGGTGTGAGATGATATATCATTGTAGTTTTGATTTGCATTTCTCTAAAGATTAATGATGTTGTGCATTCTTTCATGTGTTTGTTGACAGTCTGTATATCTTCTTTGCAGAAATGTCTATTTAGGTCTTCTGCCCATTTTTGGATTGGGTTGTTTGTTTTTTGTTATTGAGCTGCATGAGCTGCTTATAAATTTTGGAGATTAATCCTTTGTCAGTTGCTTCATTTGCAAATATTTTCTCCCATTCTGAGGGTTGTCTTTTGGTCCTGTTTATGGTTTCCTTTGCTGTGCAAAAGCTTTGAAGTTTCATTAGGTCCCATTTGTTTATTTTTATTTCCATTTCTCTAGGAGGTGGGTCAAAAAGGATCCTGCTGTGATTTATGTCACAGAGTATTCTGCCTATGTTTTCCTCTAAGAGTTTGATAGTTTCTGGCCTTACATTTAGGTCTTTAATCCATTTTGAGCTTATTTTTGTGTATGGTGTTAGGGAGTAATCTAATCTCATACTTTTAGATGTACCTGTCCAGTTTTCACAGCACCACTTATTGAAGAGGCTGTCCTTTCTCCACTGTACATTCCTGCCTCCTTTATCAAAGATAAGGTGACCATATGTGTGTGGGTTTATCTCTGGGATTTCTATTCTGTTCCATTGATCTATCTTTCTGTTTCTGTGCCAGTACCATACTGTCTTGATTACTGTAGCTTTGTAGTATAGTCTGAAGTCAGGGAGCCTGATTCAGCCAGCTCCGTTTTTCGCTCTCAAGATTGCTTTGGCTATTCGGGGTCTTTTGTGTTTCCATATAAGTTGTGAAATTTTTCGTTCTAGTTCTGTGAAAAATGCCAGTGGTAGTTTCATAGGAATTACATTGAATCTGTAGATTGCTTTGGGTACTGTAGTCATTTTCACAATATTGATATTTCCAATCTAAGAACATGGTATATCTCTCCATCTATTTGTATCATCTTTAATTTTTTTCATCAGTGTCTTATAATTTTCTGCATACAGGTCTTTTGTGTCCTTAGGTAGGTTTATTCCTAGATATTTTATTCTTTTTGTTGCAATGGTAAATGGGAGTGTTTTCTTGATTTCACTTTTAGATTTTTCATCATTAGTGTATAGGAATGCCAAAGATTTCTGTGCATTAATTTTGTGTCCTGCTACTTTACCAAATTCATTGATTAGCTCTAGTAGTTTTCTGGTAGCATCTTTAGGATTCTCTATGTATAGTATCATGTCACCTGCAAACAGTGACAGCTTTACTTCTTTTCCGATTTGGATTTCTTTTATTTCCTTTTCTTCTCTAATTTCTGTGGCTAAAACTTTCAAAACTATGTTGAATAAGAGTGGTGAGAGTGGGCAACCTTGTCTTGTTCCTGATCTTAGTGGAAATGCTTTCAGTTTTTCACCATTGAGGACAATGTTGGCTGTGGGTTCGTCGTATATGGCCTCTATTATGTTGAGGAAAGTTCCCTCTATGCCTACTTTCTGCAGGGTTTTTATCATAAATGGGTGTTGAATTTTGTCCAAAGCTTTCTCTGCATCTATTGAGATGATCATATGGTTTTTCTCCTTCAATTTGTTAATATGGTGTATCACGTTGATTGATTTGCGTATATTGAAGTATCCTTGCATTCCTGGAATAAACCCCACTTGTTCATGGTGTATGATCCGTTTAATGTGCTGTTGGATTCTGTTTGCTAGTATTTTGTTGAGGATTTTTGCATCTATGTTCATCAGTGATATTGGCCTGTAGTTTTCTTTCTTTGTGACATCCTCGTCTGGTTTTGGTATCAGGGTGATAATGGCCTTGTAGAATGAGTTTGGGAGTGTTCCTCCCTCTGCTATATTTTGGAAAAGCTTGAGAAGGGTAGGTGTTAGCTCTTCTCTAAATGTTTGATAGAATTCACCTGTGAAGCCATCTGGTCCTGGGCTTTTGTTTGTTGGAAGATTTTTAATCACAGTTTCAATTTCAGTGCTTGTGATTGGTCTGTTCATATTCTCTATTTCTTCCTGATTCAGTCTTGGCAGTTTTTGCATTTCTAAGAATCTGTCCATTTCTTCCAGGTTGTCCATTTTATTGGCATAGAGTTGCTTGTAGTAATCTCTCATGATCCTTTGTATTTCTGCAGTGTCAGTTGTTACTTCTCGTTTTTCATTTCTAATTCTATTGATTTGAGTCTTCTCCCTTTTTTTCTTGATGAGTCTGGCTAATGTTTTATCAATTTTGTTTATCTTCTCAAAGAACCAGCTTTTAGTTTTATTGATCTTTGCTCTCGTTTCCTTCATTTCTATTTCATTTATTTCTGATCTGATTTTTATGATTTCTTTCCTTCTACTAACTTTGGGGGTTTTTTGTTCTTCTTTCTCTAATTGATTTAGGTGCAAGGTTAGCTTGTTTATTCTCGATGTTGCCTGTTTCTTAAGGTAGGATTGTATTGCTATAAACTTCCTTCTTAGAACTGCTTTTGCTGCATCCCATAGATTTTGGGTTGTCGTGTTTCCATTGTCATTTGTTTCTAGGTTTTTTTTTAAGTTCCTCTTTGATTTCTTCAGTGATCACTTCGTTATTAAGTAGTGTATTGTTTAGCTTCCATGTGTTTGTACTGTTTACAGATATTTTCCTGTAATTGATATCTAGTCTCATAGCGTTGTGATCAGAAAAGATACTTGATACAATTTCAATTTTCTTAAATTTACCAAGCCTTGACTTGTGACCCAAGATATGATCTATCCTGGAGAATGTTCCATGAGCACTTGAGAAAAATGTGTATTCTGTTGTTTCTGGATGGAATGTCCTATAAATATCAATTAAGTCCATCTTGTTTAATGTATCATTTAAAGCTTGTGTTTCCTTATTTATTTTCATTTTGGATGATCTGTCCATTGGTGAAAGTGGGGTGTTAAAGCCCCCTACTATGAATGTGTTACTGTCAATTTCCCCTTTTATGGCTGTTAGTATTTGCCTTATGTATTGAGGTGCTCCTATGTTGGGTGCATAAATATTTACAATTGTTATATCTTCTTCTTGGATCAATCCCTTGATCATTATGTAGTGTCCTTCTTTGTCTCTTCTGATAGTCTTTATTTTAAAGGCTATTTTGTCTGATATGAGAATTGCTACTCCAGCTTTCTTTTTGTTTCCATTTGCATGAAATATCTTTTTCCATCCCCTCACTTTCAGTCTGTATGTGTCTCTAAGTCTGAAGTGGGTCTCTTGTAGGCAGCAAATACATGGATCTTGTTTTTGTATCCATTCAGCCAATCTGTGTCTTTTGGTGGGAGCATTTAGTCCATTTACATTTAAGGTAATTATCGATATGTATGTTCCTATTCCCATTTTCTTAATTGTTTTGGGTTTTTTATTGTAGGTCTTTTCCTTCTCTCATGTTTCTTGCCTAGAGAAGTTCCTTTAGCAGTTGTTGTAAAGCTGGTTTGGTCGTGCTGAATTCTCTCAGCTTTTGCTTGTCTGTGAAGGTTTTAATTTCTCCATCAAATCTGAATTGGATCCTTGCTGGGTATAGTAATCTTGGTTGCAGGTTTTTCTCTTTCATCACTTTAAATATGTCCTGCCAGTCCCTTCTGGCTTGCAGAGTTTCTGCTGAAAGATCAGCTGTTAACCTTATGGGGATTCCCTTGTGTGTTATTTGTTGTTTTTCCCTTGCTGCTTTTAACATGTTTTCTTTGTATTTAATTTTTGACAGTTTGATTAATATGTGTCTTGGTGTATTTCTCCTTGAATTTATCCTGTATGAGACTCTCTGTGCTTCCTGGACTTAATTAACTATTTCCTTTTCCAAATTAGGGAAGTTTTCAACTATAATCTCTTCAAATATTTTCTCAGTCCCTTTCTTTTTCTCTTCTTCTTCTGGAACCCGTATAATTTGAATGTTGGTGCATTTAATGTTGTCCCAGAGGTCTCTGAGACTGTCCTCAGTTATTTTCATTCTTTTTTCTTTATTCTGCAGTAGTTATTTCCACTATTTTATCTTCCAGGTCACTTATCTGGTCTTCTGCCTCAGTTATTCTGCTATTGATCCCATCTAGAGTATTTTTAATTTCATTTATTGTGTTGCTCATCATTGCTTGTTTCATCTTTAGTTCTTCTAGGGCCTTGTTAACTGTTTCTTGCATTTTGTCTATTCTATTTCCAAGATTTTGGATCATCTTTAGTATCAGTATTCTGAATTCTTTTTCAGGTAGACTGCCTATTTCCTCTTCATTTGTTAGGTCTGGTGGGTTTTTATGTTGCTCCTTCATCTGCTGTGTGTTTTTCTGTCTTCTCATTTTGCTTATCTTACTGTGCTTGGGGTCTCCTTTTTGCAGGATGCAAGTTCTTAGTTCCCGTTGTTTTTGGCGTCTGTCCTCAGTGGCTAAGGTTGGTTCAGTGGGTTGTGTAGGCTTCCTGGTGGAGGGAACTAGTGCCTGTGTTCTGGTGGATGAGGCTGGATATTGTCTTTCTGGTGGGCAGGTCCACATCTGGTGGTGTATTTTGGGGTATCTGTGGACTTATTATGATTTTAGGCAGCCTCTCTGCTAATGGGTGAGGTTGTGTTCCTGTCTTGCTAGTTGTTTGGTATAGGATGTTCAGCACTGTAGCTTGCTTGTCGTTGAGTGAAGCTGGGTGCTGGTGTTGAGATGGAGATCTCTGGGAGATTTTCGCCATTTGATATTATGTGGAGCTGGGAGGTCTCTTGTGGACCAGTGTCCTGAAGTTGGCTCTCCCACCTCAGAGGCACAGCACTGACTCCTGGCTGCAGCACCAAGAGCCTTTCATCCACACGGCTCAGAATAAAAGGGAGAAAAAGTAGAAAGAAAGAATTAGTAGATGTAGAAAGAAAGAAAGAAGGGAGGGAGGGAGGGGGGGAGGAAGGAAGGAAGGAAGGAGGGAAGGAAGGAAAAAAAGAAAGAAGATAAAGTAAAATAAAATAAAGTAAGATAAAATATAATAAAGTTATTAAAATAAAAAAATAATTATTAAGAGAAAAAAAGAAACAATTTAAAAAAAGAAAAGAAGAGATGGATGGATGGAACCCTAGGATAAATGGTGGAAGCAAAGCTATACAGACAAAATCTCACACAGAAGCATACACATCCACACTCACAAAAAGAGGAAAAGAAAAAATCATAAATCTTGCTCTCAAAGTCCACCTCCTTAATTTGGGATGATTTGTTGTCTATTCATGTATTCCACATATGCAGGGTATATCAAGTTGATTGTGGAGCTTTAATCCGCTGCTTCTGAGGCTGCTCGGAGAGATTTCCCTTTCCCTTCTTTGTTCTCACAGCTCCCAGGGCTCAGCTTTGGATTTGGCCCTGCCTCTGCGTGTAGGTCGCCGGAGGGCGTCTGTTCTTCGCTCAGACAGGACAGGGTTAAAGGAGCCGCTGATTCTGGCACTCTGGCTCACTCAGGCCAGGGCGGAAAGGAGGGGCAAGGAGTGCAGGGCGGGCCTGCGGCGGCAGAGGCCGACGTGACGTTGCACCAGCCTGAGGCGCGCCGTGCGTTCTCCCGCGGGGAGTTGTCCCTGGATCACGGGACCCTGGCAGTGGCGGGCTGCACAGGGTCCCCGGAAGGGGGGTGTGGATAGTGACCTGTGCTCGCACACAGTCTTCTTGGTGGCGGCAGCAGCGGCCTTAGCGTCTCATGCCCGTCTCTGGGGTCCGTGTTTTTGGCCGTGGCTCGCGCCCGTCTCTGGAGCTCCTTTTGAGCAGCACTCTTAATCTCCTCTCCTCGCGCACCAGGGAAAAAAGAGGGAAGAAAAAGTCTCTTGCCTCTTCGTCAGGTCCAGACTTTTCCCCGGACTCCCTCCCGGCTAGCCGTGGCGCACTAATCCCCTGCAGGCTGTGTTCACGCCGGCAACCCCAGTCCTCTCCCTGCGCTCCGACCGAAGCCCGAGCCTCAGCTCGCAGCCCCACCAGCGGGTGAGCAGACAAGCCTCTCGGGCTGGTGAGTGCCGGTCGGCACCGATCCTCTGTGCGGGAATCTTCCTGCTTTGCCCTCCGCACCCCTGTTGCTGTGCTCTCCTCCGCGGCTCCGAAGCTTTCCCCCTCCGCCACCTGCAGTCTCCGCCTGCGAAGGGCCTTCCTAGTGTGTGGAATCCTTTCCTCCTTCACAGCTCCCTCCCACTGGTGCAGGTCCCGTCCCTATCCTTTTGTCTCTGTTTATTCTTTTTTCTTTTGCCCTACCCAGGTACGTGGGGGGGTTTCTTGCCTTTTGGGAGGTCTGAGGTCTTCTACCAGCGTTCAGTAGGTGTTCTGTAGGAGTCGTTCCACGTGTAGATGTATTTCTTGTGTATCTGTGGGGAAGAAGGTGATCTCCGCATCTTACTCTTCCGCCATCTTCCCGGAAGCCCTAGAACCAGGTTTTTAACACAGGGAATCTCCTCTAGAGTTCACCAAGGTATGCTATTTCTCATTCACTGTACTTTCTCTCATACAAAGGTTCTTTAGGAACACAGAAGTTTGTAACTTTATGAACACAGAAGTATGTAACCTTATGACCCACAGTGTGGAGCTCACACAGAGGAGAAGGAAAAAAAAGTGGGTCCTTGGAAACCTCAGTGATCTCCTAAATAATGCCTGATTTGAAGAAACTGCTCTAGGTAAGTCAATTTCCTGTTTAATAAAACCAGTTTTCTAATATAATAAAACCACAATAGTGAAAAATTTATATATATATATATATACACATATTGCTTTGTGTAGATATGAGTTTAAGAGAACTCTTTATGGTCACAATGCTATACTTTCTCAAATGCTACTTAAAATTGCTTTGTCGTTTTATCACACACAGTGGTGTTAATTTTAGGATTTATTAAAGTACTCAGCATTTTTTTTTCTGTATGATGTATTGCCAAAACATATTTTTCCAATTCTGTTCCCTTGTAATTGATTATTTAAAAATATACATGTAAGACTCCCCCTGTTAGATTATATATTGGTCTGGGCCATCTGGGATAATGAGTTTATTAAATTAGCTGTACCTTTCAAGTATGTAACATAAGGTTTTCACTACTAAATGTTACTTACATGAAATGCTATTAACCTAAATGTAGTGTATCCTGAATATCCATTACTATGGATAGAGTTTCTTTCTACATAAACATATACATATAGTTTTGAAAATCAAGAGAAAACAATCTTGGCAAAATACATTTTGGTCTATTTCATACATTTGGAAATATTCTGATTTGTAAACAACTACCAACATTGTACAGTTGTAGTCACCAGATATAACAATGGCTTTATAAGCTTGAGAAACCTAAAACAGTTCATTGAAACTTATATAAAAATTTTTCTGAAATGATGTGTAGTAATTTGGCTTTGTGTGGACCAATTTAATATATAAAATACAGACACCACTTACTTCACAGAATTGAAGTATAATGGAAATCACAAAATGGGGAAATTATGTGACTGCACTTTGAAAACTATAAAGTACTGATGAATAAGAGACAGCATTCCCAAGTTATAAGTTTACAACTTTAAAATTAAAGGCAATCTATAGAAGATGGATTACTGTTGAAAACACACAACTTGTAAAATCTCAGTGTATAAAATTTGATTGATTTCAGATTTATATATGTTACTTGTGGGTAACATGATTATGAAATATTTAGCTAGCTATCACATACGACCTTAAACTTAAAATATTAATAATGAATACATTTGTTGAATGTTTACCATGTGCTGAGCCCTGTGTTAAACTCTTTCTGTGATGATCTTATTACTCCTGAGGTAAACTCAAGGTTAGTGTTCTTATTATCTCCTTGTAACAGATGAAAAAACTAAAGCCTCAATGGAATAAGGTACTTGTCCAAAATCTTAACATTAGTTAGTTGACAAACTGAAATTGAACTCAGCTATCTGACTTCAGGGTCCAGTCTCTCAACCACTTTTTGCCTCTTTCTTATTGAAATGAGTGTGGTCTACCTGGGAAGCCAGAAACCACTCTTCTTACTCAGATGTTGCCAGGACTCCTGTTAGGGAATTGCAGTAAGGGCCAATTTATCATCTACAGAAAAGGGTTGTATTTTTAATGCAACCTAAACTGTTTTGGGCTAGATTCCCATGAAGCAGATCCTGAGAGGAAGGCTTTATTAGGGAAAATCTTGCAGGGAGAAGTGGTCAGGGAGTAGAAGAAGTAGAATAGGGAAAGGGGAGTACCTAAGAACTTAGCCTGGTCAGTCAGTCCCAGCCTTAGCTTAATCTTGCAGGTTTGTCCTGGAATATGAAATACACATTCAAGTGTATTCCAACCTGGGCAAAGAAGTAAGATTTTCATACTTCTGCATAGGCCTATTCTCTTCCCATAGTTTTTTTCTTCTCAGGAAACACAGGTTCTTTTAGGATGATATTATATATTTGTTCCCCTCAAGACTCCTTAGACCTAAAAAGTCAAAGGGTGTCTCTGAACGTCTGTTTCTTTGCTTCTGAACATTAAAAGACAGTTAAGAAAAGCTCTTATCATTATCATATTACAATAAGTTTACAATTCTTACCATCTACATTTTACTTAAAATCAAATATTTAGCAAATTTTCAGATTATTATTAGTAGTAAATATTGATGTGAGTGTATGCTATGTATACACATAGCATGCATTGAGTACTGTTAATAATTTTAATATTCCAATCTGGGAAGATAGGTTTTCTTATCTTGAGTTTAGAGATGGAGGAATTTAATAACAGATAAAATTAGTGACTTGCCCAGTGTATTTGTTTTCTAGGGATGCCATAGCAAAATACCATAAAATGGGTGGTTTAAAACAACAGACATATATTCTTCCACAGTTCTAGGGGCTAGAAGTCCAAAACTAAGGTGTTGGCAGAGTTAGTTTCCTTCTAAAGGCTCTAAGGGAGAATCTGTTCCAAGACTCTGTTATAGCTGGCAATCCTTAGTCTTTCTTGGCTTGCACTCACTTCATTCCAGTGTGTACCTCTGTCTTCATATGGCCATCCTCTTACAAAGATGTCATTCATTTTGGATTAGGAGCCCACCTTACTCAGATATGACCTCACCTTAACTAATTATTTATGAGACTACCATGTTTCCAAATAAGGTCATATTCTGAGGTACTAGGGGATAGGATTTCAACATATCTTTTTTTTGTGGGATTCATAATTCAACCCATAACACCCATGTACTGAAAAATAGAGATTCCAAACCAATTTTGTGTCACTTCAAATTCTATGCCGTTTCTACTCTTGAAGTGTGAGGATGAAAACCCTGGTATTTCGGTAAAAACTACAAAGTGAAGGAAAGTGGAAGTATTCAATAGATTTTCCCTTTACCTTTTGCTTTAGAAGAAAGGAATAAGAATAGTGCTTTTAGAGATCTTCCCTCTCATAGCTACAAAATTTTTTTTTGAGCAAAATTAAGGGAGCAAAATTTTTTTTTTGAGCAAAATTAAGGGATAAATTACTAGGTTTTTAAATGAATAGTATGAAACTTATTTGTGAAGTTGAGGACAAAGCAGAACAGAGTGGAATAAATGAGTGGCATATAATTTGAGCAGACAGACTGTTTATTAACTTGCAATATTCCGTAAACACTGTTTCACTGATTTGGTTTGCTTGAAGCTTGAATGCATATGAAGGAAAGAGTAAATCACAAAGAAATTGCTTGAAGGTAAGAAATGCGGAAGTAGAGATATAATTTGCAAAAGAAAAAGTAACAACTGGAAAAAATGATAGTTTCTTAAGTAAAAGAAATACAACCCTCATAATTGTAAACTCATTTATTTCTCTAAAAAGAGAAAAAAAAACCATAAGGAACAAGTTAGTATATTTGTTAAGAGACGATGTAGTATTTAGAGTGAAATGATGTAATTTAGAGAGTAGAGATTTTGCCTTGTTGAGAAACTGGATTGATGATTGAAATGCAAGATAGAAAAGTTGAAAGATGACCTATCTAGTGGTATATGTCTATCTAATAGTATAATATGTCTCCACTATTGGGTAAAAATTATTGAATAAATGAATGAAGGGATAACTCCATTATGCATTTTCTTTCTAAATTACCAAATCCACATATTGTTTTTACTAATACGGACATAAATAATGCAGTGTCTTTCTCAAAAAATCCTTTGTATTTTTTTAAGAGAATTATGGGCCTGCATACCTCTATGAAGCCTTGGGAAAAATCAAAGAGTTTTCAATGTAATAAATAGTCTATAAAGACCTATTCCTAAACCTCAAAAAGTTTATAATCCCAGAATTCAAATCTTAGTTTTAGTTATTAAGAATAGATCGTTTAGGAGATACATTTTGTAATATTACAACAAAGAATATTTTTATTAGTTGCCCTTGAATAAAGTTATTATGAGACATAAATCTTATTTCAACACTGAACTCCAGCTAAACTAGTTAGGAAGGTAGTACCTTTGTGAGAGAACAGGAAGCTACATATTTTCTCCTAAATATTATGATAATGCTTCATTTTATGTGATACATATGTGTTTGAAAGCATCTAGTAATTCAATCTTAATTAACAATGAAAAGTACATTGATAATGTATAACACTTTCATAAGATATGTTTAAATAATTAATTTGGATCTTAAATTGGAATCATGGTTCCACTTCCTCTTAAAATGGATTTGGTTCTATTGATGCCAAAATGAAAGAAAATATGTAATCTGACTGGTGAAAAAGCCAGAAACTTTCAGGTTTTCTAAATTCTTCCAAATGTGATTGTAAATTTATGTTATAAAACCCTTACAGCTCAAGGAATATTACAAATCATAGCACAAAAACCTGGTGTCACACAACATCACCAATAGCTTAATACTTAGACACCAAATCAGTTAAACTTAAGATTTCACTTAAGGGTAGATTTTTCAGGCTGATGTTAGATCTTTAATTGTAGAGTGATAGCCAAAGTCATTTAGCCATTCACCTGCCTCTGCACTGGACCACATCATTTAATCATCTAACATGGAGAAGGAATCCAAACTTTAAAGTGTTTTTGAGGGAAACATTCAGACAAATTTAATATATGACACGAAAGAAGCCCTTTCTGGATTGAAACAAAGAAAGCTCTGCCTTACAGAAGAATGCTAGATAATATACCAAAGGAATGATAGAATTACAAAAAATAACTTTTTTTTCAACCCTTGATGCAATATAATCAGGCATGAGTCATAAGTGAATGATAAAATTGTTGGATGAAAGGTTGTTACAGAACAGAATTTCATACAGTGCCAGATATAACCCCATAGATTGCTTAACCAAATATATCCACTAACTAATTACAAAAAGGAAAATACAGTGGGG
This sequence comes from Phocoena sinus, assembly GCF_008692025.1. Lineage (NCBI taxonomy): Eukaryota > Metazoa > Chordata > Mammalia > Artiodactyla > Phocoenidae > Phocoena > Phocoena sinus. The sequence goes on from NC_045766.1 coordinate 25,054,324, forward strand.
AAAACTGACAGTCATCACTGCAACTACCTTAACACTAGGACCAAACTTAGCATCACTTGTACTGCAGCAACTTGATATTATAAGCCTTTTAATATGATGCAATGTGAAATACAGAGCATAAGCCTTGAAATATTATTTCCAATAATGCCTAACCTGAATCTAATAAAGCTTTCAAAGCTTACTTCCTATTTAAAAGATTCAGGAAATAAAAGCAAAAACTTAAGCTATGCCACACGAAAAAATTAGATAAATCCAGAATGTTAAAATTCTGTAAGACAAAAGACTTGGCTTATTTAAGAAAGAGAAAGAGAGTGAGAGTCATAATAATCAAATGCAATGTATGAATCTAGGTTGGATAGAAAATTTAAATAAACAGGTGTAAAATACATTTGGGGACAATTTAGGAAATCTTAATATAGATAGGATGTTAGATAACAGTGTAGAATTATTGTACTTTTCTTAGATATGTTTTGGGGATTGAATTTACATAAGAGAATGTCTTTATTTTTAGTAGACATATGCTGAGGGAGAGTCATTGTGTCTGCAACTTACTTTCAAATGGTTCAGAGAAAAGGATATATGTGTAGAAAGAGATAAAGCAAACATGGCAAAATGTAAACAGTTGGCAAATTATGGTAAAGATAAAGCACCAATAAATGGGTGTATATTGAACCATTTTTTCTGTAGGTTTGATAACATTGAAAACAAAAAGTTGGGGCAAAAAGCCTTTTCTTTTATATCAGCTGAATTAATTCTAGATTGTAAATCTTTCATTCCTGTCAGGTAAAGAATGAATGATTTGTGATTCTTCATGGACTAGAAGGTTCAAGTAGTGGCTATAATTTTTGATTATAATAAATTTGCTATAAATTTTGTGATATTGGGCTTCCCTGGTGGCACAGTGGTTGAGAGTCCGCCTGCCGATGCAGGGGACACGGGTTCGTGCCCCGGCCCGGGAAGATCCCTCATGCCGTGGAGCGGCTGGGCCCGTGAGCCATGGCCACTGAGCCTGCGCGTCTGGAGCCTGTTGCTCTGCAATGGGAGAGGCCACAACAGTGAGAGGCCTGCATATGGCAAAAAAAAAAAAAAAAAAGACACATGCCCCCAATGTCCATTGCAGTACTATTTACAATAACCAGGTCATGGAAGCAACCTAAATGCCCATTGACAGACAAATGGATAAAGAAGACGTGGTGCATATACACAATGGAATATTACTCAGGCATAAAAAGGAAAGAAATTGGGTCATTTGTAGAGACGCGGATAGACTTAGAGACTGTCATACAAAGTGAAGTAAGTCAGAAAAGAAAAACAAATATCGTATATTAATGCATATATGTGGAATCTAGAAAAATGGTACAGATGAACTGGTTTGCAAGGCAGAAATAGAAACACAGATGTAGAGAACAAAAGTATGGACAGCAAGTGGAGAAAGCAGGGGACAGGGTGTGACAGTGGTGGGATGTCTGGGAGATTGGGATTGGCATATATGCACTAATATGTGTAAAATAAATAACTAATAAGAACCTTCTGTGTAAAAAATAAATTAAAAAAAAATAGAGTGGAGGGAATCCTTTCTGCAATGTTCCCCTAAACATCCTTAGTGACAGGAGGACACAGATTATGCTGGTCCTCAAAGTCTGAACTGAAGAAGGTGTTCTGAAACAGCATAGATTTTCAAGCTAAATTCAGAGACCTGGCGAAGAGAGGGACTATATAACAGTGTTAAATTTTTCCTGAGTTGAAATTTTGATCATGCCACTTACTGGTTGTTTGATCTTATACAAATTCTTCCACGCTTTGCCTTCTTTGGTATAAATAGCGCACAAACAGTAATTACTAATAGAGTTGTAAAGATTACAAAGGAAAAGGCCTATAAAGTATTCAAATATGTTGAAAGGTTTGCTGAAATATATATACAAATGAGATTGTAGATTATAAGATCATATTTATATCTTTTGTCTATTATTTTGTATATTCATCTCAGTGGCAGCCCATGAGTTTTTTTTCTTTATTGTTGTTGTTTGTTTTTTATTTAATTATTTTAACACTAAACAAAGAAATGTTCTCACATGTTCTGAAGGGCGGAAAAAATGCCTTAAAGCATCTATGAGAAATAAAAAAAATGATTTAATCAGTTTTACAGCAATGAGAACATTTTGGACTTAAATAATTTGACAGCTAATATGTACTATTAGTACATAGTGTTAAAAGTCAATAGACTCACAGACATACAGAACAAACTTATGGCTACCAAAAGGGAAAGGGATAAGTTGGGAATTTGGGATTAACAGATACACACTTCTATATATATAAACAACAAAGACCTAGTGTATAACACAGGGAAATGTATTCAGTATCTTTTAATAACCTATAATGGAAAAGAATCTGAAAAAAATTTTTAATCAAATATCACCATGTCACCATGTGTTTAAGTTAATGATGATTGAGAGGATATTTTTAAATACCATGGTTCTTTTATTTTTTTCTCAAAAATATATGCCACATTGTGAAAAAGTAGAAATGTTTAATTTTTCTGAATCACTTACCAGCCATATTTTTACTCTCATTTATCATCTTTTTCTTAAAAATGAATTAATATAAAATGTTCTTACTAGTGGAGATGAAATATTCTAGAAATCATACCCTTCATATGCTCACACACTGATGACAAAAGGCTATCACAGAACAGCATCTTAGGCAGGTAGGGCTCATGCATGTGCAGCACAGAGAATTTCCCACCCTTGAAGATATGGGCAATGGTGGGAACCAGGAGAAAGAATCATACAGCCTTAGTCAACTTTGTCATGTTGCAAATCTATCACTATGTTCATGGAATATAGAAAATTTTTTTTCATTCTTTTCCATGATTTCTAAAATCATACAGTTTTTGACCACTATTAAAATGTGAATTTTTAAAATAGCTGGTAGGAAAACTGTCACATACTCACGAAAACATTCTTCTTAACGTAGTTTAGCAAACATTGTGCGCTATTGTCTTTTTTCTCTCATATTGCCTACTACAGCTTCAGTGCCATGCTTTGCTTATATAATAGTCTATTTTCCTCTCTCTCTGGAATATGACACTGCCTTCCCCCTTTGCTCTGTCACCTCTTTCCCTTCATCCTTTATAATAGAGTCTTCAATTGCAGTTGTATAAATTTGCAGGATCGCCCTATTATAAAATGACCTTTCTGACAACTCATGCCATTGCAAACTATCTTATGTCATTTAAAACAAATTGTCATGTGTGATGAATTAATGACATATATATCTGATCACTTTTACTAGAACATAAGCTTCCTGGAGGCAAGGGCCACTAAACCTACTGCCCAGTCCTTCCTGGTCTTCACTCAATAGTTATTAACAAATATTCCATAAGTTTGTGGGTTAATGAATGAATAAGGTAGTGAGAATCATAATTTCCATAAGGACTAGGGCAGTATCAGCTTATTTATGGCTTTAACTCCAGGTTCCAGTTCCTCATCTTGAGGAGTGACAAATAAAAAATTTTTTAATTAAGGAATTTATGCTGCCAAGAATATTAGACAAGAAAAATTTTGCCTGAAACTAACAATTTATTTCCAATATATATTTCTAGGAAAATTACATTTTAAAATAAAATTACCAATCATTATATTTCCTGTGATAAAACATTACTGTAATTATTTTTTACCATTTATCTTTCATTGTGTTGGTTGACTTTGTCTTTGTATTGGTCAGTCCCTATCATATTTCCTGGAATATAGCAAGGATATTTTAAACACATGAATGAATGAATGAATGAATGAATAAATGAAAACAAATCTATGATAAGTTAGAGAAAAATATTTTATAACTTTAACATGATAATAAAAAATAGAATAATACATCAAGAATCTGTTTAAAATAGAGTCAGTCTGCAAACTTTGGTGTTTGTTTTGTCACTTTAAAATCTCTTATTGAAAGCATATATTGTAGAATGGGGGCTCCAATGTTAGATCACCTGGGTGTTCATGCTAACTGTGTGATTTCCTAACTAAACAGAATATTTAGCAGTTTTTGGTTCAATTTCTTTGTTTACTAAATGACAAAAACAGCAGCCCCTTCCTCTAGATTTTGTATAGTAAATGAGACAATTCATGTAGAGTATAAAGCATATAACTGGCTGACACTGGTGATTTATTGAAGAATCACATCTTTATTCTACACTGTGCAAAAGTAGTCAGAATACTGCAAACAATTTGCAATGATTCAGCTAGCCCTTTCCACCTCTAGAGCAATCCAGTAATTAACTATTTGATTAGCAGTAATTTCACAAAAATAACTACGTAAAAACAAATCTTAATATGTGACTCTAAGTACAAAAGCAGAGAGGGTAATTCTAACACTAACTTTTGGAAAAATGTATAAGACATGTAAAACTTCCTTCAAGAGAATAAAACATTTTGGCTCTCTGGTAAATTGTAGTAGAATGAACATTGTGCCATGAGTCCCTGGACCTGAATTAAAACCCTGGGCTTAATGTCTTTACTTTCTCTTAACATTCATATGTATCAAATCAGGATAATACTGTTTTTCACTGCTCTTTATAAACTTAAACTTTTCCATCCTTCTTTCCATCCTTCCTTTCTTCCTTCTTTCCTTCCCCCTCCCTTCTTCTCTCTGTTTCTTCTTTTCCTTCCTTCTTGCTGTTTATTTTTCAAAACACTCCTACTATGTTCCAAGAAGTCTAATAGGTGCTAAAGTAAGCACAGTGAAAATACAGATATCATTTTTTTGTTCTTGGAGCTAACAGTCAAGGGAGATGTAATATCAGTGAGAGTTCTGGCACTATGAAAAATTAAATAATGAAAAGGCTCCAAAGCCTTGAAGAAATGCTTCTTTTCAGTGAGAAATTCTTTTGTCTGCAACGACTGGAATTGTGCCAGCTGTCCAATTTCATTAAGCCTCTTCTCCTCTACTAATGGTAAGGCATTATTTTCATTGTGTTCAAGTGACTGATCTTTCAGATACTGCTGTGCAATTGCTTTTTCCTATGAAATATTTCAAATACAAAATAGCATATAAAGAGAAATATAACAAAACTGATGTATTCATTATCCAGCCTTATCAGATCTTACCATTTTGGCATATCCTTTTCAGACTTTTAAAGTAAACTGTACAATACAGATACTTGAGTATACTTCTAAATTTCCATCTTCCATTCTCCTTTCTTGGTAAAGCCTAAATTATGTGATTATCATTTCTATGAAAATACTTGTAATATTACTATAGTATTTATAAACAATAGGTAGCATTATTTTGAATATATTTAAACTATATTGTAAATGTGATATTGTATGTATTATTCTGCATCTTGCTTGCTTATTTTGCTCATTATGATATATAATATGATGCTTTATAAATATATAAAATTCATATGACATAACATCATATATGTGTGTGTGTATATATATATATATATATATATATATTTCATTTTAATGGCCATTCTGTATTTCATTGTTTGAATGTATCATATATCATCTATCTACTTCTACTGAAGAACAGTTAGATAGTCAAGTTTTCACTATTACAAGTCATGCCACAGTGACCATTATTGTAGACATTACCTTTTTCGGAAGATTTTCTTTCTTTCTCTCTTCCTTTCTTTCTCTCCTCCTCTCTTTCTTGCTTTCTTCCTGTCTTTCTTTCTCTCTTTCTTCCTTCCTTCCTTCCTTCTTTCCTTTCTTTCTTTCTTCCTTTCTCTCTCTCTTCCTTCTTTTCTGTCTTTCCTTCCTCTTTCTTTCTTTCTCTTTCTTTCTTTCTCTCTCTTCTTTCCTTCCTACCTTCCTTCCTTCCTTCCTTTCTTTCTTTCTTTCTTCCTTCCTTCCTGCCTTTGTTTCTTCCTTCCTTCCTTCCTTCCTTTCTTTCTTTCTTTCTTCCTTTCTGTCTCTCTCTCTCTTCCTTCCTTCTTTCCTTTCTTTCTTTCTTTCTTCCTTTCTCTCTCTCTTTCTTTCTTTCTCTCTCTCTCTCCCTTCCTTCCCTCCTTCTTTCTTTCTTTTCTTTCCTTTTCTTTCTTTATTTCTCAGTATGTAGAAAGAAGTCCGGGGAATGTGGAGCAAAAGGAAGGCAGATTTTACCTTTACTAGATACCTCCAGTTCTTCTCCAAAGGACTGTACTCATTACCTTTCACTATCTGTGCATGAGATTTTCCATTTCTTCTCCTTAGCAATACTTAGATCATCAGATTTTAATTATTTACAAACTGATGGACATGAAAATGTATCTCATGGATTATTATTATTTTTGCCTTTCCCTGATTAATATTGAATATCTATTCATGTTTCTTGGTCTCTTGGGTTTCCACTTTTTTTTTTTTTTTTTTGCAGTATGCGGGCCTCTCACTGTTGTGGCCTCTCCCGTTGCGGAGCACAGACTCCGGACGCACAGGCTCAGTGACCATGGCTCACGGGCCTAGCCTCTCCGTGGTATGTGGGATCTTCCCAGACAGGGGCACGAACCCGTGTCCCCTGAATCGGCAGGTGGACTCTCAACCACTGCGCCACCAGGGAAGCCTGCTTTTCCTGTTTTCTAATGAGTTGTTTGTCTTTTTCTGATTTATATGTTGGAGTTCTTAAAAATTATACATACTAGTCTTTTATGAATTATATGATATAAAAATATTTTATTCCTGTTGGTGGTTTGTCATTCTCCTTTGTTTTAGTAACTTTTGATGAGCTGCAGTTTCTTGTTTATGAAATATATATTTATGTGATGTTTAAGAAATCTTTCCTACTCTGACATAAAAACTACTTTACATTTTCTTCTAAAATTTAAATATCTGATAAGACAATTCTTACATTTGCTCTTCAAATTATTTTAACTGCTCTTGGCCCTTTGTCTTTTTATATGAATTATGAAACCAGCTTGCCAGTCTCCATTAATGAACCATTTGAAATTTTGTTGAAATGTCTTTAATTTATGAAATAATTTGAAACAAAATGACCTTCAGACAAAACTAAGTTTTCCAATTCATGAATGTGATACATTTCTTCATTCATTTATTCGTATATTATTTTTGTCCTTCAGAGATGTTAATTTTTTTTTTTGCGGTATGCGGGCCTCTCACTGTTGTGGCCTCTCCCGTTGCGGAGCAACAGGCTCCGGATGCGCAGGCTCAGTGGCCATGGCTCACGGGTGCAGCCGCTCCGCGGCATGTGGGATCTTCCTGGATAGGGGCATGAACCCGTGTTCCCTGCATTGGCAGGTGGACTCTCAACCACTGCGCCACCAGGGAAGCCCTCATTTTGCCATTTTAACTGAAATTCTTTCTGACTATTTAAGTTGACTTTTGAGTCACCATAGGACTTCCTTGTCTCTTTTTGTTATCAATGTTATGGATATTTGTCCACATGTTCATTATTATTTAGCAACACTTTGGGAAAATTTCAGCCGTCATAATGTTTTATAAGTTTTCAATATAAAAAATTAATTTCTTGCAGATTTGGAGTTATAGTTTCTCACATTCTTTATTTTGTATGTGGAGGGTAAAGTGAAGACATTTGACCTAAGATATGACTTAAGGTACCACTGAAAGTAATAACTGAAGTATTATATACAAATATTATATTAGGAAATGTGGGCATTTTACATAGTAAGGAAAAGAATAATAGGGTGTGGAATGTGGAGAACACTGGGCTCTGGGGTAGGAGATGGGTATCTACTCTGGACTTTGCCAGAGGTTAAAAGGATCTAAACCTTCTCTGAAGATTCTTTAAAACCTTTGTTTCCTCATTTGTAAAATTAAAGTGTTGGATTACAGAATTTCAAAGATTTTTTCCCCAGCTTTAATATTATATGATCCTGACATTCTAATTGATGTTATGCTTCTGAAATGATGTCCAACATTTGCAAATTGCTTTAATTAGAGTAGAAGCAATTTTTATAGAGACTATAAAGGGATTAGTTTCCAAATGAGACATTTGGATTTACAAAGAAAAATAACTGGCAATCATGCACAGGTAGAAAAGTAAATCATGACAGAAAAGAAAATAGCTGTAGTCACACAATAGTTCAGTTTCTGAAGAGTTTTTTTTTTCCCCCATTTTGGAAAAGAATATTTCATCTGGGCAATTGAAAAGTACAAGATTGTGTTTTCAAGTTTGAAAATTACTTTAATCAAATGCTTAGTTTTTATTTTAGCCTTGAACATATAAAGAGTGCATAGAATTCAAATAAGCAGAGTGATAATACCAGCGTATTTCATAGGGTCTTCCATTCAGTGCCTTGTTTTTATGGGTATAGAGGGAAGTTGACAAATGTGTACTCACTTTCAAAAAAGGCAAGGGAAAACCATTTCAAGAATTTGGTTTTCTTCTTACAGAAACACAAACATTTTAGAAATTTAGGGAATTATACAGTGATTACCATTTTTTGATAATTAATTTAGTGTCAGGTATATACAGGATTCTTTATTTTGTTTTATAGTTGAAGCCTTGAAATAGATGCTCCTAATTTAGAGATATCATGTTTTCAAAGGATCAAGAGGACTCAAAAACATTAGCATGAGCACAACTGAAGGCAAGAATCAAGTGCAAATCACTTTTGTATCTTCAGTACCTATCATAATATTGAGCTCATGTTGTGTATTGTTTGCTGAATTTATTTTGAAGAGAAGGTTTAAACTCTGAGAATGCAAGGTGGTAGAGGTTTTAAATGTTCATCCACCTAACAAAATACACATATCAAAGTTTCGCTAGATTTCTTAAAAATTTTATACATGGTCTAGAATCCCTTATGTAAAGCTCTTGGGTTTGATAATTCAAACTATTTTATATTTTAGAATGTTGATTTTTGCATATACTCTATATTATGGATCATCTCAGAGATGCTTAAAGCAGAACTCCATGATCAAATAAATAATTTCTGTAGCAAAGAAAATGTCCATTTTAGCTGGGATAAATAGCTTCACATCAAATTAGGCTTTGCTGCTGAGTGAGTTTGTGACATACTTAACAAAAACAAAATTTTTTCCAGAGCTTTTGGTTTTAGAATTGCAGATAAAGAATGATATAAGTATATTATAATAATATTAAAGGTACAGAGAACTGGAGGGAGGAGAGTGGAATACAAAAGTATGTTTGAAATGATCTATTTGTATTATATAAAAAAATACTGTAATTCAACAAACTCTAAGGATATTAATGTGTTTAGCTGATACAGTCACACATTTGCCATGCCCTCCTGAGACACAGCAGAATTGTAAAGGTGACTGCTTGGGTGGATTTAGTGGGGCAATGTGTGTCAGGAAATTGATTTTTTAAAAAATGAAGTTAACAACTTAGAAGGTAATAGACCTAGGGCTATGACTTATTCAGAGAGAGACAGAATCAACAGAATTAAGAAAAGTGGAAAGATAATTTTAAGAACAGTTTAAAAATTGATGAGCCATCATTAAAATTCTCGAGCCACTCTGGGTAGGTTGGGTTATCACATTGCTCATGTATGAAGTCACATTAGAACAAATTAAAATACAAAGAGAAAGATTCCTTCAAGAGGAAAAGAAGAGACTTACTTTATTGTCTAAGTAAACAGACAAATAAGCTTTAAAAATATCAAAAGTAGTTGACACATAAACTTGTTTAACAACAGAGGGAACTTCATTAAATGCATACACATAGTGAAAATTTCCGACATATAACCATTTAGCATTTTTCTGCGTATAATTTTAAATTTTGCATCATGCAGTGAGTGTTAATACAATTTACCTCTCCATATTTCAAATTCAATGGCAAAAATGGAAGAAGAAAACTTGTGTTTATTATGGAAGGGATGCTCTCTGAAGTAGAATGATTCATTTAAGCACAGAAACACACAACATAATAAATAGAAGATATTCTGAAAACAAAAATGGCTCCTTGAAGATTTTATCTCATCTTATGTTCAACACCACTAATCATTAGAGAAATGTAAATCAAAACTACAATGAGGTATCACCTCACACCAGTTAGAATGGGCATCATCAGAAAATCTACAAACAACAAATGCTGGAGGGGGTGTGGAGAAAAGAGAAACCTCTTGCACTGTTGCAAGAATGTAAAAGATACAGCCATTGTGGGAATGTAAATTGGTACAGCCACTACGGAGAACAATATGGAGGTTCCTTAAAAAACTAAAAATAGAACTACCATATGACCCAGCAATACTACTGAGCATATACCTTGAGAAAACCATAATTCAAAAAGAGACATGTACCACAGTGTTCACTGCAGCACTATTTACAATAGCCAGGACATGGAAGCAACCTAAGTGTCCATTGACAGATGAATGGATAAAGAAGATGTGGCACATATATACAATGGAATATTACTCAGCCATAAAAAGAAATGAAATTGAACTATTTGTAGTGAGGTGGATGGACCTAGAGTCTGTCATACAGAGTGAAGTAAGTCAGAAAGAAAAACAAATACTTTATGCTAACACATATATATGGAACCTAAAAAAAAAAAAAAAGTTCTGACGAACCTAGGGGCAGGACAGGAATAAAGACGCAGACGTAGAGAATGGACTTGAGGACAGAGGGAGGGGAAAGGGTAAGCTGGGATGAAGTGAGAGAGTGGCATGGACATATATACGCTACCAAATGTAAAATAGATAGCTAGTGGGAAGCAGCTGCATAGAACAGGGAGATCAGCTCGGTGCTTTGTGACCACCTAGAGGCGTGGGATAGGGAAGGTGGGAGGGACACACAATAGGGAGGGGATATGGGGATATATGTATATGTATAGCTGATTCCCTTTGTTATACAGCAGAAACTAACACAACATTGTAAAGCAATTATACTCCAATAAAGATGTTAAAAAAGTTTTTTTTATCTCATCCTAGTAAGTAGCATTATCCTTGTTTGACAATAATAGATAATATGCATGGGATTGTTTTTCTGTGTCTGGAAGTTTTATGATTCTATTACACTGTTCTAGATTCTAGTGCACTGTTCTTTACCTTACCATTATTAAGGGAACTAGCAGTGAGTCATGTGCTAGGGGCTTGAGATATTAAATTGGGTGACATCTCAGGCTGAACACTTTTGCCAGTCGTGACAGTGAAGGAGAACTACGGTCTGGAGAGGAAGTCACAAGTGTCTGAACAGGGAAGCTCTGTGAAGGAGCCCTGAGCCATAGTTAAAGGGCAGTACTTGCCAGTTAGACAACCCTTGGCAAGTCACCTAGTCTTCTGAATCTCATTGCCCTTTTGAAATAATGACTAACGTACGTACCTGTGCATGAAAGCATCTCATAAACTGAGAAGACTAGTAATGACAATAGAAGGTGGTGTGGGACTTACATTGCTCTAATGGAATAGCATGATGTTTTAGCATCTCTTTCTGTTTCAGGTTTTGGTTTTTCACTCAACCAGCTTCTGACCTTAGACAACTGACTCAACCATTTATGGCCTTGGTTTCTGAAGTTATAAAACAGAGAGAATACCAGTCATAGTGAGTATCTGCCTTTCATTAACAATGAAAAATGCATATAAAATGCTTACCCTTGTGGCAGGCACAGACTAAGTTCTTAATCTTGTGACTTTTGATCGTGATGGTGAGAAGGTGAGGATTATGGTGATGGTGAGGTACCATCCACATCCTCAGAGCAATTCACACTCAGACTCCGGAGCAGATCTGAAAGAACTCTTTAGCAAGTGAATTAGGCTGTGCAGAGGGAGGATCCCCATCTTAAAACCACTTCGAATATCGTTGATCTATTTTTTTCTGAATTAGTTTTAAAATTCTCCACCTTTTCCCACTTAGTTTTTGTGCTTTGATTCATCATATAATTACAAAAAGCTATGTTGTATATACTGTATAGTTTATTCATACTTTTGAAAAACACCGAATTCTGTTTTCATATTTAAAATAATTCAGTAATGACTAAAAAGTGATCTTTAAGGCTTCTACACTGTTTGTAAGACTAAGCCAGTTCATAGGTAAGACTGACTATGAAGCAGTCATCACAAAAACATATTTTAGTGCTAATTCTGAGGAAGATTTTCAAGAAGACGTTAAAAAGAGGTTTATATGTGCTGTCATTTTCCAATGGGAGTTAAGAATTTGATAACATTTGGCTAGATTCAGTAAGTTGCCTAAATTTTTTATATTACACATATGTTTTTAAGCTGAAGGATATTTTTTGTATATGATTTGAAGCACTTTTGATATGCCTTTCATTCACTAAATAAAAGCAACTTTTCGGATCAATATTACTGATTTTGCCAACTTGCTTGTAAAGGGGAATTTTTCAAAGTCATAAGTTACCCTTTATTATAAAGCAATACTTTATATTGTAAAACTGTTTCACTACCCAGTTGTCTTCTGATTTATTTATAGTCTGGTTATTTATGACATCTTTTCATAAGTTATCAGTTTTTATATATTTCTCTCCTTTTCCATAAATGAACACATTGCTCCAAAATTAATGTAGAGTAGATGATAAGTTGCCTTACATAAATCAGAGGTTTTATGTAAGAATATTTTATGAAAAGTCACAATTTCATTTAGCCTATATTTCAGAACAGCTGTCCAAGCCCTAAGATAGAAGTCATAAATAGAAAGAGGAAGAACACTGTTATAATCTTGATTAATAAAGAATAAACTGACCATGCAACTAGGCTTAAAATTCTTGAACAAACTCATACTTCTTGTAATAAATTAAACCTACATTTGAAATCATCCAGTCTCTTTTTCCATTTGAAGCCAATGGTAAATTGTAACTCATTTTCACAAATGAACTTGATCAGATTTGTAATGTTACAAAAGTGCAATATATTTCTCTTATTGTTAAAGAAGTTATTCTTTTTACTTATATTTCCAATGCTAGAGCTACATTGTGTAGAAAATTATTTTACTTTCAAAGGTCTTAATAACATTGTCCTTACTGTTCTTAATGTTATTAAACCATTTGAAATATTTAAAAATTAGTGTTTTCTGCAAAAGTTTATGTTCAACAATAATTTAGTGTTTGTAAGTAAAAATTCTAAAGATATGTTTAGTGGAAAGTTTATAAAACATGGGTTGGATTGTTTGAGATATACTGCGGTATTATTATATTCTCTAACTTTCTTTTCGGAAAAAATATGGTGTGGGTAAGGATTTAGGGATGCATTTCACTTCTTTCTGATCAGAGTAGAAAAATATTGCCGTTCATTTGGGGAAAAAGTATCAAAGTGGTGAAAGGTTACCAGGCTAAGGTGGATATTCAATAGCAGCTACATTTCTGGAAAAAGTAGTTACCGTTTTCCCAAAGTTTTGAGATCCAAAAGTATGTACTGCTAACAAAATTCCTGAGGATAGCTAAGTGAGGAAAACCTCACACCTAGAGGAATCATAGCAAATTTTGAGATTCCCAATCCACTACTGATGGACCAGTGCCCCTGTTGATTTTAACTGAAGGAATACCTATGAGAATTACGCCAGCAATGGGTAATGAGGAAATCACAGGACAGATTCCTTTCCCAGTAAATAAAATAGGCAGCATTAAGAAGTGTAAGGGATTTGATGACAAGTAGTCAGGCTCTACATTAATATTTGTACTTGTCTATTTCACAAGAAATTTAGAAGGCTATGACCAATTTTAAGGAACTGGTACATAATCAGAGGGTCTCAAAGTACACAATAAATTTCATCTGTGATTTAGTCCATTATGTCAAAACGGAATGCTGACTAGTAAAAATTTCAAGCTGGCATAATATATGGTGAACCCCAATGAAATGTGGAGAATCTGGAGAAACATATTTTACAGACAGAAAAGACTTAATTCTCCATCAAAAATAAAGTATACTTATAAATGTATTGGATAATACTGAATTGTTTTCAATTATTTTCACTGGTTATTATTTTAAAATCCATTGTGATAGGGAACTGTGGTAAGTTCTCTCTATGTTTTTATTGTAGTCAAAAGGAAAATTCAGTGCAGAGAAATTTTCATTAAGACTAAACTACTCCTTGAATGAAATGGAAATGTCTCCGTGGTGTCAGCAAAGTCTATGAACCTTATTTTGAATATAAGGAAAACTAAGGTGAGAGGAGGTTAAATGCTTTTTCCCAGGGTCATCTATGAAGGCAGTGGCAGGCAGAATTAAAATGAAGAGCAAATGATAGATTATACTTATTAAATCCAGGACATGGATCTAAACACATCTTGTTACTAGCAGAGTATTTGAATTATTGTCATCAGTTTATACAAGTAAAGTGTGTGGTGTGTGGTGTGTGTGTGTGTGTGTGTGTGTGTGTGTGTGTGTGTGTGTGTGTAGGCATGCACACAGGTCAATTCTCCATATTCACCATTATAAGGATTTGTTTTATTTGTTTTGTTTTATTTTATGTTTTTGGCTGTGCCGCGTGGCTTATGGAATCCTAGTCCCCTGATGAGGGATTGAACCCGGGCCCCCTGCAGTGGAAGCATAGAGTCCTAACCACTGGACTGCCAGGGAACTCCTGTTTTATTTTTAATTATACAAGGCTTAATAAACAAGGAAGGAATCTGTTTACTATGGCATCAATTTCATTTGGACATATAGGTTAAGAAGGGAGGTTGATATTTCTAAATTTTAACCTAGGTCCTGTTTAAAAGCTTTGGAGACCTTGGATAAAAGACTATCATAGTTAAGAAAGTTTTTACATTAGGAACATTTTTTGAAAAAGGGAATCCATTTACAGTTGGGGAACTCATCTGATTTTTTAAAATCTACTATGTTTAAACTCCAGGGGAAAAATAATAATGCCTTTGTGATAGGTGCTTACATTCTTATTTTTTAAACTAGTTGAAGGTTTAATGATAATTTAAACCATGTGTTGCACACTTACTCATATGCAGTTCATTAAGGATTATTGAATCCTATGGAGGAGGAGAGTGATAAAGGGGTGGCTCCCACAGCCAAAGGGCTTATATTCTTTCCTTCCTTTGCTCCTTCCTTCCCTTCAACTCTCCCTCCTTCACTTTCTTCCAATTCCTTTCTTTTCCTTACCTGGGAGAATATTTTTACTGGAATTTCGAAAGGTAATAAAACTTTTTATTTGTCTGCTACGAATTGTACACAGGAATCCGATAGAAATAAAAATATTGGGGCTTCCCTGGTGGCTCAGTGGTTGAGAATCCGCCTGCCAATGCAGGGGACACGGGTCCGATCCCTGGTCCAGGAAGATCCCACATGCCACAGAGCAGCTAAGCCCGTGCGCCACAACTTCTGAGCCTGTGCTCTAGAGCCCGAGAGCCTCAACTACTGAGCCCGTGTGCCACAATTACTGCTCTGCAACAAGAGAAGTTACCACAGTGAGAAGCCTGCGCACCGCAGCAAAGAGTAGCCCCAGCTCGCCGCAAATAGAGAAAGCCCGCAATGAAGACCCAGTGCAGCCAAAAATAAATACACAGAATAAATAAATTTATTTAAAAAAAGAAATAACAATATTAGCAGTGAAATAGAGAATAATCTAAGGTTTTTATAATTGTCTCCTCCATCCCATGTCACATCCTTTGGATGCACTGAAGGGAGAGGAGCCAGCTGACACGCACGGTCTCCACATAGCTTCAAGGAGTTTTCCAGGAAGCCTCACACTCTGGCTTGAACTCCAGTGTAGGCGCCCTGAGACATATTTGGTAGCTTCTAATACTGTCTTGGGCCTTGAGTTGGGTACTTTTATCATATTGACTCAGGAGAGAGAGGAGAAGGGGCTCAATTTGAGGGCATCTCTGAAAGAAAGAGCCCAAAAGAGCTTGGGTCACATATACATAGTGAACCATTTACAAAATTCACAATGAAATAACTTATCCCTCTTCCTGCAGTCAGACTAAGGGGTGGCTAGGAGTGGAAAACAAACAAACAAACAAAAACAAAGCTTCTCTTAAATGTTTTGAAAGGCAGAAAGCAATGGTTACTTTATCATTTTCCATGCTGATTGGCTATCCCAAGCCCCCTGCCCCTTCCTTTTTTATGGCACATCCTGATTCACCAACTTGTTACCATAGTGCATTTTAAAGCAAATTAAATAATTTTTACCAAATACAGTAATAGAATCATTTTCTCCACCAGTGGTTTTCAGCCCTCTCTTCACATTACAATCACCTTGGCATCATTTTAGAAAAATTGATTTTAGGGCCTCAACTCTTGAAAGGCTTAATCAATCTAGAGTAGGACCCATGCATTGTATTTTTGCAAATTTCCCCAGGTGATATGATCATGCAAACTGGTTTGAACACATCGCTGTGAACTGAACGGAGATTGGGAACTATAACAATTAAGCAATCCAATATTTAAAACATGAAGTTTTGGAGGTCCTCTTCTGAAATTACTTGTAACATCTTGACTTAAAAGTCTCATAAGCAAGTATCCATGCAAGTCCATATTAAATTCTTTCCTGCTGTCTCCAAACACAGGCAAAACAGAGAGGAATCAGACGGCCCACCAGCTCCTGCCTCACCCTGATCTGTTTGAGGATGTAGCTCTGGCGCTGGTGTGTAGGACAGATTGAATGAGGAGAGCGGGAAGGAAGCAAGAGGCTATTTCAGTTGGAGGTGAAAATGGAGCTCTGAAGCATGGCAGCTGGCAAACGTGTTAGAAAGGAGATGCCAGATAGTGTTTTATGGTAATTAAGCTACTGCCAGAGTCTGAAAATACTTTTTCTCAGATAATTTTACAAAGTGAAAATTAATGAAGTCCTCATAAGTGAGCTTAGGTTAAGAAAAACAAAACATAACACAACAAAACAAATGGCTTCCTGAACCCCTAAAAAATTACAGACCTTGCAAAACTTACCTCTTCATTCCCAAATAGATTTGAACAGCTTTGGGGGTTTTTTTCCATAGACTCCCAGGTGTGGCTGGAGCAGTACTTTGTGATAACTTGAGATTTGGGGACCAACAAGGTTCCACATGCCCCACTCAAGTTCACTCCAATTTTCAGAGACACCAACTCACAACAGATTCCTTCTCTTGGGTTAGAGTGGGGAGTAGAGGGGACTGTGATCAAAAACAGCACAAAAACACAGTCTAAAGGTATCACAATCATGCAACTTCAAATGGTGGTCGCCATGTTGAAATATAAGCCCAGAGATGCCAGATCTTATTTTTCAGTAGAAGCCACAAATCAGAATGTTTAAGTGAGGTGACTAATTTGTAAAATTTTGTGGAGGTGTGGGGAAAGAAATCTGTGAGTTAGAACCAGCCCTAATGCTGCCAGGCCTTTGAGCTAGAGACACAAGAAAGGTGAGGCTGTGGCTACAGCAGAACATGACTTCTGCATGGCGGCTCCATCGAGGCTGTCCTCCTGTCCTGTCGTCAGATATCCTGTTTGGGCACAATTTAAATTGACTTTCTCCATTCCCTACATTTCCCCTGTCTCCCACTTAGCCCTCTCCTTTGCCTCTTACAAACCCTTGTTTTACTTATAAATCTGTTGTTTCCATAAGGGAATGAAATGGAGCATCCTTGATGGCAGGTATCATCTTTAGGACCTATAGGATGCTCTGTACATGCAGATCCCATGTAAGTACATGTCAGACATAGATGATCATCCTTAATTTATAAATCACCATAATGCAGAGGCTATTATTATTCTTATTTTACAAATGGGAAACTGAAGCTTAGACAATGTATCTTTTGTCCAAATTCAGGCAATATATGGTAAAACTGAGATGTTTGACTCCAGTGGCTGTGTCCTAAGCCAATATAGAGAGCATTCTATCTAATGGTTTCCCCAGATCATTCATTCTTCCATATTTAACGTAATAAAATAAACTAAAATCTCAGGAGAAATACAGTACAGTGATTTTTGCTACCTGATTTCTAGTCTTCGTGTACTACAATAGAATTAAAAATACAGGTTAAATATTTTACATAGTCATTTTATTTGTCACAATACTCTGTTAGCATTATACCTCTTTACTATAAGGGAACGAGTCCAGAAGAGTTAACATTTCCAACACCAGTATCTAAGGATGTTAGGATTTGAAGCCTGGTATTTGACCCAAAGCCCAATTATCCAATGCTCTTTACCCAATTTTTACTTATTCACTCACTCTTTACTTTGCCCTCAACCAAGGGCCTGTGTGGCAACGTGGCCTTTCTTTGATGGCAGAAGTTTCCTTGTCCCTTCACTTCAAAAGACAGGTACAAAACCAATAGGCAATCTTGTTAAAAGAATGCTCCTATGCTGTTGCCTTTAGGTACAAAATTCTGAACTCAGGAAGAGGATGGATTTGAAGCCATTTTTATAAACTTTATATTTTGAATAAAAATCAGAGGATGAATACTAGAAAGATATGTTGAAAAATATCTTAACATGTAAAGAAAGTAAAATACAAAATTCATTGTGATTTAACTAGACAACTTTTTCCCCCGGAATTTCTATTTCATGTCTAAAACCTTTAGGAATTTAGGAAGAAGCGTTGAAAAGTTTTCATTCAATAATATATCATTATAATATCTGACTTATTGTCACCATTTGTTTTTATTCTGAATTTATAGTCTTTTTTGCTCTCTCTTAAGAATAGTTTCACTCTAAAGGCATTTGTCTTCTCTAGCCAAATACAATAATGTCATAAAATACAAATCTTTCAAGTCCTAAAATTTCTTTTCCTAAATCTCTACAAATTTTGTTTTAATGACAGAAATCTTGAAGCTAGAAATCAAAGTATTATTTGCGTTCCAGAAATGCTATGTTATTAATTTGATTCTAAAATGATGGGCAATTTTATTACTACATATTTTCTATGTTCCCTAGTGTATTTTTTACATAAATAATGTGTTTGTATGAAATCCCAAATGGATTTCCAATTTAAGAAAATGAAGAAGATTTCTTAACAAGTGTTCAGAGTCTTGGTCCTTCTGATTCCTTTATCTTGATTTCTAAAAGAAACAATGCCAACAAACAATTTGAACCACGGTCTTCTGAAGAATTTTGGAAAGGTCTCAAACACACACACACACACACACACACACACACACACACTGTACTAGAGTCCCGTTAAAGAAAAAAAAAGTAAAAAGAAAGACATAAACTAGAAGAAAAAGGTACTTAGATTTAAAGTTGTTTATTGGCGAGAAAAAATTTGAAGAGTTTAAACGATGTTAATGTAACTGAAAAGCAACGTCCAAATGCATGCTTCCTTTCAGCAAGCAATTTTTTGCTAAGCTGTTATTGATAAAGTTAAGTACCCAAACAGCCATTTGCTGACAGTCTGTTTGAATTAGTTTAAGAAGTATATTCTGAGACTTTCCATTATCTGCTCTTTAAAGTCAGCCAAAGAAGGCAATGATGAAATATCTAAGAATTGTCAGTCTTTGACCACAATGTGATATTTAGATTTGAAAACTGAATAATAACCAAGCAATAGGTCTGAAGCTTATTGCTTCAGGAAAAAGCAATAAGAAAAATATATAAATAACAAGCTACAAAGGATTAGAAATTTTCCTTTTGTTACAGAGTGCTATGACCACTGGTCTGTAGCCACGTATGAATGCTGTGTTCAGTGATGTGGAATTAGAACACTGGTGTAACCATGACTGTGCTATTTTTACCTAGAAGTACACGAGTTTAATGGGTAATGCTATACTGAAGTATCAAAGATTACACTGAGATGGACTGAAAAGCTTAAATCTCCTTATCTTCTTACTAATTCTGTGCTACACACAGTTAATCTGTGTTGATATTTGAGGAATCCATTTGGGGGGAGTGAGGAAAAGGTGTCAAGGTTAATTACAAGAAAAGTAAAGATTCAAGGAAGCTCTCAATAAGAAATTGTAGAAAGAAAGAAAGGAAAAGAAAGAAAAGGAGGGAGCGAAGGAAGGAAGGAAGGAAAGAAAGTCGGAAGGAAACAGGACATTAGGGCTATATAACATTATGTATTGTTGCAGTTACAGAAATAGAGAACAGCCGAGTTAGACTAAAAGCTCAGCTCTCAGTATAAATTGTGAGCATCTCTCAAGTTGTCTTGGTAACAGGACTTTTGCTTATTTATAATGAATTAATAAGAAAAACCCTTATGAGATGAAGTAAATAGTAAAATAATTATACTTTCTGTAACATTCAACTACATTGTAAAACATTTTAATATATGTAACTGTAGGTAAACTTTAAACCCAGTAGCATTTAACATGCTTTATGCATCAGAGTACTGAAAGCAGATATTTCACTGCATTGGTGAGTGTGGTGTGATGTATTGAAGTCTCAATATTAATGAACGTTATCAGCTAAGAGACTGAGAGAAAAGTATATTTTCTGCTACTGCATTGAGTTAACATTAGTCTCTAATGAATATATGAAATTGTTGAACACATGAAAATTCATTTCCCAATATAGCTGGAGTTTTGTTTATCCAGGATTGTGTGTTTGTATGAATATGGCATTGTTGTAATTTTACAATGTGGACCCAAATGGGGAAATAATGTCTTGCAGTAGAAAAAATACAAAATTGACTTTAGAAAACCTGGATTGTCTCATATCTGCTAATTTCAATTGTGCATACATTGGTGCTTTACTCAAACTTTTGGCATCTAATTTCTTAATTTTTCAGATAAGAATATCTATCATAATTAGGTTTTATACTTGTTGAGATGACATTCATTGATATTTTTCGTTTCATATGTTTGAAAACAAATTCTAAACTAAAAAGTAGTATCTACTTTTTGGTTATTACCATTCTGTTTTAGACTTGCAGTTTAAATTATATCAACTGTTTTTGAAATGTTTCCTAGTTCCTATATTATTAACTACTCTGTGATTGGCAATATTGTAGATGCAACAGGATGTTTTGTTCCATGGAGAACTCAAGAAAGTTTTTCTATGTTACTACAAACTTTTAAGATACAGTATATTTATAAATATAGTATATTAAGGCATAACATAGCTCAAAAACTTAATGGTGACATCTCAACAAAGTAGGCCAGCACATCATACTGACCTATTTTGATTTGTGTTCATAGGTAAAACTTACAACAAAACTACGACAAAACAGTCTTCTCTAAACCTCAGATTGTATGTAGTTTAGTGAGAGGTATATTAGTACTAAGAAGACCGTCACTTTGATTCTAGTAACATTAACTTGCATTTTCCTCTTGACTAAAATAACTTCAAAAAACAGCAGAACAGTAGAAAAAAATGAAATGCAATAACTATAAGGGAAAAAATGATAGAGCCTCCTAAGAGCTGGAACCAAGGGGGGCGGATTGAAGAAACATAATGAGTCACCCACTAGCACAGACTAATAGCATATCTTGTTTTCACACAGCCTTCAGATTAGCAAGAGTTAGCTTGGTCTGGGTAATGATCCCCCTTATAAAGGCCTGTGGAGGCTTCTACAGAACAACTAGGTGTCAGATGACCAACCACAAAAAGCCCTACAGGAGCACCAACTCGTGGATGCAGTCAAGGCCAACACCTTTCCCATCCAGTTACTGGTGCCACTATTTGCAGCCCCAATGCCTTTCCTCTGTATTTTGCAGTTCAGTTACAAACAATTCATTTCATGAGTTAAATTTATTTCCAATTTATTTCTAGTAACTAGAAATATAAATTTAAACAGAAAGTGTAGCTCAACTTCATATGTGTTCAGCAAGTTAGAATCGTTCCCCACATCTCCTAGTCCTTTCACCTAATTTGAGGAAACCCTCACTGCTGAGGTTTGTGAAATCAGAGGTTTGGAGGTTTCTGATGTTTCCTGCAAGGACTCAGTTTCCTGCTCTTCTCTGAAGTCGCTTCATCCTCTGCTGCCTCTTACCTCCTGCTACCACCTCTGCCTCAAGCCTCAGTCCACCTTCATAAGGCAGGTGTGAACCCATGGTCAGCTGGTATGTTGAGAATTTCTTCTTGGTAGAAAGAGTAACTTTGTAACTTTATGAAAAGGGAGGAAACTTTAAAAAAATGCGAACAACTAGTCTTCTAACTTCATCAAATCCACAACTCACAGGTACTTTGGAGTAAATTTCAAACTCCTTCGTTTAGCAAACAAGGTTCATTCTGCTTGGGTTCCCGAAAACCTTCAGCCTTATCTCCTGCTCCTTCTGAAGCACAGCCTTTATTTCAGTCCTACAAACTATTTGCCACTTTCTCTAGGTACCATGTCACATGTCATTTCCCTTCCCATATACTTCTCTCCTCTTTTGCCTGGAATGTTTCCCCACCCCATTCTTTCATTGCCTGTTGCTCCCTCCCACCCTCAATCCTTGATATTCTTGACAATTTTATATATATACATATATATATTTCTTCTTTTCTCTCTGGAATTTTGTTTATAGTTGGATATTGAACCATCTGTATTAATTCTCTAGACTTCTTATCTTTGCTCTCATACTTTCTGTCTCCTTTTTTTCTCTTGCCAGGATGTTTCTTAGCTTTATCTTTCAGCTGCTCTATTGAATTGTTAATTTATTCTATCATACTTTTGTATTTCCAAGAGGTTTTTTTCTCTCCTTTTATAGAACTTTCTTTCTAGTTACATGGACACAATGTATTCTTTTTCATCTCTCTGAAGCTATTAATCATAATTATTGATTTTTCAAGTTTTCTTCTGCTTTCAACGTAATGTGCCCACATGTTCCCAATTATTTTTTTAGTTGTTTTTCTTTTGTGGGTTTTTTAGTTTCTCATTTTGTTTTTAAAATTGTATGCTTAGAGGCTTAAATAATCTACTATTCTTTTTCTCCATTTGTTTATTTCATGCAGTTTTTAAAGCTGAATATTTAAGACTGAAATGTTAAGATGCTGATGGGAAGCTTTTTTTTTTTTCTTAACTGAACTATTCTACAGATGACTTGACAACTTCATGGGGACATTGAAATGTCAGAATCTATAGGATGTTTATTTGAGGCTGCTCAGTTTCCCTGTAGAGTATCCTCCAAACTTTAGCCTGGAGAATAGAAGATTGGTTGCAGTTATTTAGAGCTAAGTTGTGGGACATCAGCTGAGTCTCACTATTCAGTAAGGTCTCATTATTCATTCCCTAAAGTAATGCTACAGGGAAAATATATTTTTTCAAACGATTTTTAAATTTGGAAAAATAAAGTGTGTTTTTCTTTTCTCTTTACCCCGGTTGGCTCTAGTCCAGCATGAACATCTCTTCCCTAACAATATGTCTACAATACAGAAATTGATTAATATTGTTCTAAAATTGTTGTGATCATTTCAGCATAGAATGTGCAAACGCTTTGTTATTCTGGAATTATTCATATTTATGCCTTTTTAGATTTTAGATTATACATTTATTCTTTAGGTAAGATCATATATGTAATCTCAATTTCTTAAAATGAGAAATTTGGGGAATTTACGGAAGAATTAAGAGGTTGGCAGACCTCTCCCAAACAAACAAGTGTAAGACTGGACAAAATTGTTGCAAACGACCATTTCAGGGTTTTGGAAGTTAATCAAAGGCTAACAAATTGAGAAGAGCTTATTCATAAACTCCAGGTAAGAACAACAGGAGTGGCAGTCATCTTGCTCAGATCAGCTCTGCAGCTCTGTGGGTGAGGGGATTTAATCAAGGCAGAGCTGACCGTGAATTGCAGTGGACTTGATTTCAAAGGGAACTGATGTGCTATGGAGTAGAGGGCAAACATCCGTCTAGTAAAATTTTCATTAAGAGTGATAACTTTGGTAGAAAACAAATGGGGAGAACCATAGCTCAACTAGTTTGAGGTTGCGATTTGAGGCAAGTGGAGGACCAGATGGAAATTTAATATGGAGATCCTAGAAACGAAGGATTCATATAAGGGCTCGATAAGTTTTCCATGCATCCCTGGCTGACTGGGCAACTGCAAGTGTGTGATGAGGGACCAGAGAAGCCAGGCAGGAAGTAAAATCTGAAGCAGACACATTAAAATTTCCTGAACTTTGGATGTACTCCCCATCTCCCCAACACACATACAGATAGTCTCCAGAGGGAAGCATTATGGGCTCTAGTGATTGAGTACAATCTTTGCCCAATCATTGCTTGACCATAACCTATGGCATTCAGAAACACTTTGGGCATAATAAAACTATTCTAAAGCTGAACAATGGTGATCAATGCACAACACTATGAATCTACTGAAATTCATTGTACCCTGTGCATTTACAATAGCTACATTTTATATTATGTAAATTATACTTCAGTAAATCTGCTACAAAAAGGAGGTTTCAAAACGAAATTTCCTTTTAATATTTTTACCAATGGAAATTTCACTTTAGCATTTTTACCTTTTGTACTTCCAGGATGATTATTCCATGTAGAAAATAATTTCTATGCTCTTGTCCTCTAAGCATCATATTTTTTTCACTCAGTTGTCTTGCAGAAATCATAAATCTCTAAGGTAACAACTCCTTTTCTAAAGAGAGGTCTGTAAAAACAAAGATTAATTTTCTCATGTTGGAGAAGAGTTATTAACTGTTAAAAATGAAAATTTTTATCTTTTTTTCCTTGTGAAATGCTAATTTTTTTTCCTTAGGAAGCTACTATGTGAGAGTTCCAAAATTTATCAGCTACTTTACCACACCTTAAAACCTTGCCTATAATCTATTTACACCTACAGAGTCAGTCTTCCAATCTGTACTAGGCTCCAGGAGTCCTCAGGATCCCCTTCATTCTTTTTTTTTTTTAATTTTTAAATTAAAAAAAACATTTGGCTGCGTTGGGCCTTTCGTTGCTGCGTTCAGGCTTTCTCTAGTTGTGGCAAGCGGGGGCTACTCTTCGTTGTGGTATGCAGGCTTCTCACTGCAGTGGCTTCTCTTGTTGCAAAGCATCAGCTCTAGGTGCATGGGCTCAGTAGTTGTGGTGCAAGGCCTTAGCTGCTCCGCGGCATGTGGGGTCTTCCCGGACCAGGACTCAAATCCATGTCCTCTGCACTGGCAGGCGGATTCTTAACCACTGCGCCACCAGGGAAGCCCTCCCCTTCATTCTTGATTTAACCATCCCAGCTAAAAGATCTGTGAATTTTCTTTGGGGACCTAGGAGAAGTAGGCTGGAGGCTTGAATTCAGGAATAATGATAAAAACTGTGCTGCAGAAGTGGTCTGACATCAGACAACTCTATGATGAGGAAATTGCAATTATTTGAAAGGCTAATATGTGAAAAATTACCCAGTTGATTTAGAAACACATAAGATCAGTTTCAATGGAACATGGAAAGAGAAGCAAATTTTGATTTAGTTTGAGATTGAGTGGTAATAAGAAAGTGGTTGGACAAGTTTTCTGACTTGTTGGTATCTAGAGGTGTGAGCTTTAAAGGCTAAATTATAAGATGGGAGATTAGAAGAGCATGCCTCACACAATGCAAAAAATCCAGTAGTGCATGAGTGATTGATTATGAAGGAAAAGACAGAACTAGGGTTTGAACTTGGGTTAAGGTTAGGGCTGGGGAATGAAGGAATGAAGTAACTTTTCCATTACAAGACAGGAGGGAAGGCACCACCATTGTTACGTTCCATTTATTTGAAAGGAAGGAAGATGACAGATTAGGTTTGCAGACCTACTGGTTGAAATTTTAAGAAACTTCAGTCAGATGCTTTCTTTCAAATAATTACTGAAATTATTAAGCTCTTACAATGTAGTAGATATTGTGTTAAAACTATTTTACATGTAATTAACTATTTTCTTTCTGGCAAAGAGCCAAAATGGGTATTAGTGTTTAGTTTTACTCTGTACCATATATTCATGGAAATACTTGTTATTATTGCTTTAAACTGTTTCTTTTAACTTCCCTTTTTATGGACAGTTGTTCGTGTCTGCTGTCATTTTCTTTCTTCTTTCCCATTCTGAAATATCCTTTAAGTGTTACTTAAATTTTTTAAGTAATGAAGAGTCTTCCAATTTCATAGTCTAGGGAGGGGTTGTTTTGGGACACTGGCTTTCTCTTTTCAGGGCCAGTCCACATCTCTTTTTCCACCCTCTCTGCCTAACCATTGAATTACCACATAGCAAAATTTATACTTTTTCTTTCATTTTTGCTAATCCTCTTTTTATTTTTTTATTAGTTATCTATTTTATACATATTAGTGTATACATGTCAATCCCAATCTCCCAATTCATCCCACCACCACCACCCATCCCCCCTGCATTTCCCCCTTGGTGTCCATATGTTTGTTCTCTACATCTGTGTCTCTATTTCTGCCTTGCACGGTTCATCTGTACCACTTTTTCTAGATTCCACATATATGCATTAATGTACAATATTTGTTTTCCTCTTTCTGACTTACTTCACTCTGTATGACAGTCTCTAGGTCCATTCCCATCTCTAAAAATAACCCAATTTCATTCCTTTTTATGGCTGAGTAATATTCCATGTATATATGCACCACATCTTCTTTATCCATTCATCTGTCAATGGGCGTTTAGGTTGCTTCCATGACCTGGCTATTGTAAACAGTACACAATGAACATGGGGTGCATGTGTCTTACTGAATTTTGCTTTTCTCTGGGTATATACCCAGTAGTGGGACTGCTGGGTCATACAATAATTCTATTTTTAGTTTTTTTTTTTTTTTTTTTTTTTTTGCGGTACGCGGGCCTCTCACTGTTGTGGCTTCTCCCGTTGCGGAGCACAGGCTCCGGACGCGCAGGCTCAGCGGCCATGGCTCACGGGTCCAGCCGCTCTGCGGCATGTGGGATCTTCCCGGACCGGGGCACGAACCTGTGTCCCCTGCTTCCACAGGCGGACTCTCAACCACTGCGCCACCAGGGAAGCCCCTATTTTTAGTTTTTAAAGGAACCTCCATACTGTTCTCCATAGTGGCTGTATCAATTTACATTCCCACCAACAGTGCAAGAGGGTTCCCTTTTCTCCACACCCACTCCAGCATTTATTGTTTGTAGATTTTTTGATGATGGCCATTTTGACCAGTGTGAGATGATATCTCATTGTAGTTTTGATTTGCATTTTTCTAATGATTAATGATGTTGAGCATCCTTTCATGTGTTTGTTGGCAATCTGTATATCTTCTTTGGAGAAATATCTATTTAGGTCTTCTGCCCATTTTTGGTTTGGGTTGTTTGTTTTTTTGATGTTGAGCTGCATGAGCTGCTGGTAAATTTTGGAGATAAATCCTTGTCAGTTGCTTCATTTGCAAATATTTTCTCCCATTCTGAGGGTGGTCTTTTCATCTTGTTTATGGTTTCCTTTGCTGTGCAAAAGCTTTTGACTTTCATTAGCTCCCATTTGTTTATTTTCATTTTTATTTCCATTACTCTAGGAGGTGGGTCAATAAAGGTCTTGCTGTGATTTATGTCAAAGTGTGTTCTTCCTATGTTTTCCTATAAGAGAATTTTATAGTGTCTGGCCTTACATTTAGGTCTTTAATCCATTTTGAGTTTATTTTTGTGTATGGTGTTAGGGCATGTTCTCATTTTATTCTTTTACATGTAGCTGTCCAGTTTTCCAAGCACCACTTATTGAAGAGACTGTCTTCTCCATTGTATATCCTTGCCTTCTTTGTCATAGCTTAGTTGACCATAGATGTGTGGGTTTATCTCTGGGCTTTCTATACTGTTCCACTGATCTATAATTCTGTTTTTGTGCCAGTACCATATTATCTTGTTTACTGTAGCTTTGTGGTATAGTCTGAAATCAGGGAGTCTGATTCCTCCAGCTCTGTTTTTTTCCCTCAAGAATGCTTTGGCTATTCGGAGTCTTTTGCGTCTCCATACAAATTTTAAGATTTTTTGTTCTAATTCTGTAAAAAACGCCATTGGTAATTTGTTAGGGATTGCATTGAATCTGTAGATTGCTTTGGGTAGTATAGTCATTTTCACAATGTTCATTCTTCCAATCCAAGAACATGGTATATCTCTCCATCTGTTTGTCATCTTTGATTTCTTTCATCAGTGTCTTATAGTTTTCTGAGTACAGGTCTTTTACCTCCTTAGGTAGGTTTATTCCTAGGTATTTTATTCTTTTTGTGGCAATGGTCAGTGGGATTGTTTCCTTAATTTCTCTTTCCAATCTTTTGTTGTTAGTGTATAGGAATGCAAGAGATTTCTGTGCATTAATTTTGTATCCTGCAACTTTACCAGATTCATTGATTAACTCTAGCAGTTTTCTGGTGGCATTTTTAGGATTCTCTATGCATAGTATCATGTCATCTGCAAACAGTGACAGTTTTACTTCTTCTTTTCCAATTTATATTCCTTTTATTTCTTTTCTTCTCTGATTGCCATGGCTAGGACTTCCAAAATTATGTTGAATAGTAGTGGTGAGAGTGGACATCCTTCTCTTGCTCCTGATCTTAGAGGAAAGGATTTCAGTTTTTCACCATTGAGAATGATGTTTGCTGAGGGTTTTTTGTATATGGCCTTTATTATGTTGAGGTAAGTTCCCTCTATGCCCACTTTCTGGAGAGTTTTTATCATAACTGGGTGTTGAATTTTGTCAAAAGCTTTTTCTGCATCTACTGAGATGATCATATGGTTTTTATCCTTCAGTTTGTTAATATGGTGTATCACATTGATAGATTTGCATATATTGAAGAATCCTTGCATCCCTGGGATAAATTTGACTTGTTCATGGGGTCTGATCCTTTTAATGTGTTGTTGGAATCTGTTTGCTAGTTTTTTGTTGAGGACTTTTGCATCTGTGTTTATCAGTGATAGTGGTCTCTAATTTTCTTCTTCTTCTTTTTTTTTTTTTTTGGTAGTGTCTTTGCCTGGTTTTGGAATCAGGGTGATGGTGGCCTCATAGAATGAGTTTGGGAGTGTTCCTTCCTCTGCAATTTTTTGGAAGAGTTTGAGAAGGATGGGTGTTAACTCTTCTCTAAATGTTTAATAGAATTTACCGGTGAAGCCATCTGGTCCTGGACTTTTGTTTTTTGGAAGACTTTTAATCTCAGTTTCAATTTCATTACTTGTAATTAGTCTGTTCATATTTTCTATTTCTTCCTAGTTAGTCTTGGAAGGTTATACCTTTCTAAGAATTTGTCCATTTCTTCCAGGCTGCCCATTTTATTGGCATAGAGTTGCTTGTAGTAGCCTCTTATGACGCTTTTTATTTCTGCGGTGTCTCTTGTAATTTTGTCTTTTTCATTTCTAATTTTATTGATTTGAGTCCTCTCCCTCTTTTTCTTGATGAGTCTAGCTAAAGTTTTATCAATTTTGTTTCTCTTCTCAAAGAACCAGCTGTTAGTTTTATTGATCTTTGCTATTGTTTTCTTTGTTTTTATTTCATTTATTTCTGCTATGATCTTCATGATTTCTTTCCTTCTACTAACATTGGGTTTTGTTTGTTCTTCTTTCCCTAGATCCATTAAGTGTAAGGTAAAATTGTTTATTTGAGGTTTTTCTTTTCTCTTGAGGTAGGCTTGCATAGCTATAAACTTCCCTCTTAGACCTGCTTTTCTGCATCTGATAGGTTTTGGATCATTGTGGTTTCATTGTCATTTGTCTCTAGGTATATTTTTATTTCCTCAGTGATCTCTTGGTTATTTAGTAACGTATTGTTTAACCTCCATATGTTTGTGTTTTTTACCATTTTTCCCTGTAATTGATTTCTAATCTCATACCGTTGTGGTCAGAAAAGATACTTGACATAATTTCAATTTTCTTAAATTTACCAAGGCTTGATTTGTGCCCCAAGATGTGATCTATCCTGGAGAATGTTCCATGTGCACTTGAGAAAAAGTGCAATATGCTGTTTTTGAAAGGAATGTCCTGTAAATATCAATTAATTCTATCTGGTCTATTGTGTCATTTAAATCTTGTGGTTCCTTATTAATTTTCTGTCTGGATGATCTGTCCATTGGTATAAGTGAGGTGTTAAATTTCCCTACTGTTATCATGTTACTGTCAATTTCCTCTTTTATAGCTATTAGCATTTGCCTTATGTATTGAGGTGCTCCCATGTTGGGTGCATATATATTTTAAATTGTTGTATCTTCTTCTTGGATTGATCCTTTGATCATTATATAGTTTCCATACTTGCCTCTTGTAACATTCTTTATTTAAAAGTCTATTTTTTCCTGATATGAGAATTGCTATTCCAGCTTTCTTTTGATTTCCATTTGCATGGAATATCTTTTTCCATCCCCTCACTTTCAGTCTGTATGTGTCCCTAGGTCTGAAGTGGATCTCTTATAGACAGCATATATAGGGGTCTTGTTTATGTATCCATTCAGCGAGCCTGTGTCTTTTGGTTGGATCCTTTAATCCATTCACATTTAACGTAATTATTGATATGTGTGTTCCAATTACCATTTTCTCAATTGTTTTGAGTTTGTTTTGTTTTTGTTTGTTTGTTTTTGTGATATGCAGGCCTCTCACCATTTTGGCCTCTCCTGTTGCGTAGCACAGGCTCTGGACGCACAGGCTCAGTGGCCATGGCTCACAGGCCCAGCCGCTCCGTGGCATGTGGGATCTTCCCAGACTGGGGCATGAACCCGTGTCTCCTGCATTGGCAGGCAGACTCTCAACCACTGCACCACCAGGGAAGCCCTGAGGTTTTTTTTGTAGGTCCTTTTCTTCCCTTGTGTTTCCCACTTAGAGAATTTCCTTTAGCATTTGTTGTAGAGCTGGTTTGGTGGCATTGAATTCTCTTTGGTTTTGCTTGTCTGTAAAGCTTTTGATTTCTGCATTGAATCTAAATGAAATCCTTGCTGGGTAGAGTAATCTTTGTTGTAGCTTCTTTCATCACTTTAAGTATATCACACCACTCCCTTCTGGCTTGTAGAGTTTCTGCTGAGAAATCAGCTGTTAACCTTATGGGAGTTCTCTTGTCTGTTGTCATTTTTCCCTTGTTGCTTTTAATAATTTTTCTTTGTCTTTAGTTTTTTCCAATTTGATTACTATATGTCTTGGCATGTTTCTCCTTGGGTGTATCCTGCCTAGGACTCTCTGAACTTCCTGGACTTGGGTGGCTATTTCCTTTCCCATGTAGGGAAATTTTTGACTATATTCTCTTCAAATATTTTCTTGAAGAACATATTTTTTCTCTCTCACTTCTCCTTTTGGGACCCCTATAATGTGTATATTGGTGCATTTGATGTTGTCCCAGAGGTCTCTTAGGCTGTCTTCATTTCTTTTAATTCTTTTTTCTTTATTCTGTTCCACAGCAGTGATTTCCACCATTCTGTCTTCCAGGTCACTTATCTGTTCGTCTGCCTCAGTTATCTGCTATTGATTTCTTCTATTGTATTTTTCATTTCAGTTATTGTATTGTTCATCTCTGTTCTTTAATTCTTCTAGGTCTGTGTTAAACATTTCTTGCATCTTCTCAATCTTTGCCTCCATTCTTTTTCTGAGGTCCTGGATCATCTTCACTATCATTATTCTGAATACTTTTTCTGGACGATTGCCTATCTCCACTTCATTTAGTTGTTTTTCTGGGGTTTTATCTTGTTCCTTCATCTGTCCCATAGTCTTCTGCCTTTTCATTTTGTCTATCTTTCTGTGAATGTGGTTTTCGTTCCACAGGCTGCAGGACTTTAGTTCTTCTTGCTTCTGCTGTCTGCCCTCTGGTGGATGAGGCTATCTAAGAGGCTTGTGCAAGCTTCATGGTGGGAGGGACTTGTGGTGGGTAGAGCTGGGTGTTGCTCTGGTGGGCAGAGCTCAGTAAAACTTTTATCCACTTGTCTGCTGATAGGTGGGGCTGAGTTCCCTCCCTGTTGGTTTTTTGGCCTGAGGCAATTCAGCACTGAAGCCTACAGACTCTTTGGTGTGGCTAATGGTGGACTCCAGGAAGGCTTACCCAAGTATTACTTCCCAGAACTTACACTGCTAGTGTCTTTGTCCCCCCCAGTGAGCCACAGCTGCCCCCTGCCTGTGCAGGAGACCCTCCAACACTAGCAGGTATGTCTGGTTCAGTCTCCCATGGGGTCACTGCTCCTTCCCCTGGGTCCTGATGCACACACTACCTTTTCTGTGCCTTCTAAGAGTGGAGTCTCTGTTTCCCCCAGTCCTGTTGAAGTCCTGCAGTCAAATCCCACTAGCCTTCAAAGTCTCATTCTCTGGGAGGAGGAACTCCTCCCGGTTGCCAGACCTCCAGGTTGGGAAGCCTTATGTGGGGCTCAGAACCTTCACTCCAGTGGATGGAATTCTGTGGTATAATTGTTCTCCAGTTTGTGAGTCACCCACCCAGCAGTTATGGGATATGATTTTATTGTGATTGTGCCCTTCCTACCATCTTATTGTGGCTTCTCCTTTGTCTTTGGATGTGGGATATTTCTTTTGTTGAGTTCCAGTGTCTTCCTGTCAATGATTTTTCAGCAGTTGTGATTTCAGTGCTCTCGCAAGAGGGAGTGAGCACCCATCCTCCTACTCTGCCATCCTGAAGCAATCTCTCAAAATTTACTTGATAATTTATTATTTACATTCTTTATCTATTTTGACACAATTATGTAATTTATATTCAATCATTATGTTTATTTGTCCAAGGCATTTTGTAGGAAGCAAGCAGTTTTGCACTTTGTCCTTCCAACTTGTTTCATTTGGCATCTTTGCAGTATGTTTTTTAATGACAGCTTTATGAATCCCTGTCTTATATATGAAAGCACACCAAGAATGAATGACTTATTGAGAAGAGGGTAACAGTGCAAAATTTAGTGAACTTCACTGACTTTTAATAATATACTCAAATGTTAAAAGGTAGAAAAGCCCTAGTACCATTAAGGCTCTAGCTCAATAGGCATGAATTCAATGGAAATGTCTTTTAGTGTCACTTCCACTGTGATCATAATGGCTCAAAGGAGAAAACAGAAGTAGGATCATTATTCTTACTTTATCTGCCAGGCTTTTTGATGCAAATGACTTCAATGGAAATGTCTCATATACTCAATTTTCTAATTTATGTTGTTTGTAATGAAAAATTGCAAAGAAGCATATCCTGAATTTTAGATTTTACGTGCCAGTGAGTCTTTCATGGATCCATATATTACTTTATTGACACTTTCTAGAATAGGGATTAAAAGATGGAAGTGTTAAATAAAAACTGTGTCCTTGTGACCAGTTACAGAAACAAGGACTTTAGTAGCTATAGATATTTCCTTCTTTGCATACTATACACATATTTTTTTGCAGATTAGGCATTTTATTTCTCTCCCCTTTCCCCATTATTTTTTTTTTTTTTCATTTATTTTTTGTGGTACGCAGGCCTCTCACTGCTGTGGCCTCTCCCGCTACAGAGCACAGGCTCCGGACACGCAGGCTCAGCAGCCATGGCCCACGGGCCTAGCCGCTCCGTGGCATGCGGGATCCTCCCGGACCGGGGCACGAACCCGTGTCCCCTGCATCGGCAGGCGGACTCTCAGCCACTGTGCTACCAGGGAAGCCCTCCCCCTTATTTTAAATTAAGTTGCTAGTGGCCAATTTACACTTTTGTTTTTATGTTGCAGACTATTTAGATATGATTGTGACTGCATTTGTAAATGAATTAGCATTTCCAGAGATGAAACATGGACACTTGGGCCAGTTTGGGAGAGTGCATCTTTGTATAAAGACTACTTGCTCTCTGTTATACAAAAGCATGATGTAGTTTTTACTGTTGTTACAGAAAAGAGTAGACATGGGAAGAAAGATGTGTAAGTATGCCAAGTGTTGGAGAGTTTGCAATATGCTGGAAAGCATCTATCACCTCTCACATCTACATCTGCTTTTATGTATCTTCCTCTCTCCAGCCATGTAGGAGTTATACAAACTACATTTCCCAGATACCCTTACCAGCTGACTTCCTGCTCAGTTTGGTCAATGGAAGGCAAGAAAAAAAGAAAAATGCCACTTTTTAATGATTGCTGCCTTCCCCTCTGGCAGGGTGCTAACAAGACATGGCAATGGCATTATTAATAGCATAGTAATAGAAACAGTGGTGATTTCTATTTCTATAGAAATAGTGGTGGTAATAGTAACTGTGACAGCATCCTGGTGGCAGTTGAGAAAACAGCAGCATCCAGTGAATGTGGGGTCCTGAATTCTTTCTTAGGTAACTAAGCCTTCACAAGAACAGGCTTAGTGGCACAGTGAGCATGGGCTCCAGGTAGCTCTCAAGTCTACTCTGTCCAAAATTAATATAGCTACTCACACTCTCTTTTGATTTGTGTTATCGTGGTATATCTTTCTCCAACCATTTACTTTTAATCTATATGTGTCTTTATATATAAAGTGGGTTTCTTATAGACCACATATCATTGGATCTTGTTTTTTGATCCACTCTAATAATCTCTGTTTTAATTGATACTTTTAAATTATTGATATGCAAAGTTGTTATTGATAATGTTGGATTAATATCTACCATGTTTGTTACTGTTTCTTTATTTGTTGCTAATTCTCTTTGTTCTTATTTTTATCTTTCATTCTTATTTTATCTTTTTTTGGTTTTAATTAAGTGTATTATTCCATTTCTCTCGTTTCTAAACATCAGTTATACTTTTTACTTTTTTTAGTGGTTGACCTAGAGTTTGCAATATACATTTGAACCAATCCAAATCCACTTTCAAATTACACTACACCACTTCACAGGTATTATAAGTACCTTATGATAAGACAATAATACTAATTCCTCTCTTCTGTCAGTTGTAACACTGCTGATGTTCATTTTAATTACACATAAGAATATATAATCAAATACATTATTGCTATTATTTGAAGAGACTATTTCATTAGCTCAATTAAGAATAAGAAAAATAAAAAATTTTATCTTTATGTTCCTTCTTCTATGTTCTTCTTTTCATTATGTAGATTCAAATTTCTGATCTATGTCATTTTTCTTATCTCTAAACAACTTGTTTTAACATTTTTGCAAAACAGGTATACTAGCAACAAATTCCTCAATTTTTTTTTTTTTTTTTGGTCTGAGAAAATCTTTATTCTTTACTTTTGAAGGATAATCTCCAGGTTACAGGTTCTAGGTTGGTGGGGGTTTTTTCCCCCTTTTCACACTTTAAATATTTCACTCCATTCCACTCTCATCTTGCTTATGTGTTTTCTTTGGAGAAGTCAGATGTAATTCTCATCTTTACTTCTCAATAGAGATGTTTTCCTCCCTCTCCCTGTGTCTTCTTTCATAATTTATCTTTATCTTTGATTTTTTTTATAGTTTGAAAATGATATGCCAAGGTGTAGTGGCTTTATTTGGAATTCTGCTTGGTGTTCTCTGAGCTTCTTGGATTTATGATTTGGTGTATGGCATTAATTTGGTCATGATCATTTCAAATATATTTTATATTATTATTTTTCTTCTCTTTCTGATATTCCCATTACATATATGATACACTTTTTGTAGTTGTCTCACAGATCTTGGATATTTGGCTCTATTTTTTGTTTGTTTTTCAGTTTGGGAGGTTTCTACTGAGATATCCTCAAGCTTAAAATTTCTTTCCTCAGTCCTGTCTAGCGTTCTAATAAGCCCCTCAAAAACATTTTTTCTTTCTGTTGAAGTATTTTGATCTTTAGTATTTCTTATTGGTTCTTTCTAAGAATTTCCATCTTTTTGCTTACATTGTCCACCTGTTCTTGCATATTGTCGACTTTATCCATTAGAGCCCTTACCATATCAGCATCATTTAAAAAAATTCTGATCTGATAATTCTAACATCACTGCCATATGTGAGTCTGATTCTGATGCTTGTTCTGTCTCTTCAAACTGTGCTCTTTGACTTTTATTATGCCTTGTAATTCTTCATTGATAGTCAGATATGATGTACTAGGTAAAAGAAACTGCTATAAATAGGCCATTAGTAATGTGGTGGTTAGGTGTGGGAGAACGGCAAACATTCTCTATTCTTATGATTAAGTCTCAGTCTTTTAGGGAGTTTTTATACCCCTGGACTATGAACTTCACATGTATTTCTTGTTCCCGTCTTCTCCTTCACTCAGGTGAGACAGGATGGCTAGAGTGGGCTTGAGGAGGGTATTTTCCTTCCCTTAGGTCACTTAGGCTCTAATAAAAATCCCAATATGTTAGACTGGAGGTCAGACCTTGTTAAGAAAAACAGAATGCTCCAGTGTATTTCAGAATTGTTCTTTTGCCTTTCTCCCTCCTAGAGGCAAGAGGATTTTTTTTTTCAGACACTTATTGTGAGGACCAGCTAGAGTTCCAGGAAGTAAAACTCAGAAAAGTGTGGGGCTTCCTAATGACTGAATCCCCCTGAGTTTTTTTATCTTTCAAACTTGTCTCAGGCTGAGACAAGTCTTGTCTCCAGCAGTTCATCAATTACAATTCAGGTTTCCCTACCCTGGCACTGGTTCTCACGGAGGTTTCAGCTAGAGAGTTTCTGCTCTGAAAAGTGGTGACTTTCTGTATTTTCCTGTTGGTTTCTCCAGTTTTGGGGTCATTAGTTTGTTCTGTAACCTCACTTCTCTGACAGATCTAAAAAAAGTTGTTGACTTTTCAGTTTGTTCAACTTTTTACTTATTAGGATGGGGCTGCAACTTCCAAGTTTCTTACATGCCAGACCAGAAACTGGAAGTCTTCTAAAGACATCTTATTTCCCAGAGGTATTTTTAAGTTTTTAGGCCAACCTCTTGTTTGCCTCAACTGGTATTGTATCTGTGATGACAAACAATTGCTGCTGATTGCTTTGGCAAATATCTTAGGGACTGGTCATGTTTTACCAAGTGTGCTCTGAAGCAAAAGAAATAAAGACATGCTCTGTGAATGAGGTTTTTTTTTCCAGGGAGCTGCCAGACAGGTATAATAAGGACAATTCTGTGGGGATTGGGTTTTGGGGAGCTCCAAACCCATTATTCCCCCTCCAATGCTACTAGGCTGCTTTTGCCCATAGCTACCATGGTTATAAGGTTGCTTTCAAGGCTGCTGAAAAGTTGGGGTGAGGGCAATGGGAACAAGCCTAGTTAAAAATGCCAGGGACTTCACTGTTTTTACAAACATTCAGTTTCTTTCCTTGAATAAACACTTCGTGGATTATTGCAAACCTTTTTGGTTGAGTTCCGGAATTCTGAAAATAATAATTTTGGACAAATTTTAGTGTTCTCGTTGCTTTTATGGAGGAGTCGGTTTTCAGAGGTCCTTATTTTGCCATTACAGAGCATTTCTCATCAGTAATATGTGTTTAAGTGACAAAAGTTAAGTCCTAAAAGATAACATACAGCATAATACTCATTTTGTAAAATAAAAAATAAATGATTACCCCCAAAATATTGAAATATGTACTATATAAAAGGGAATACAGAAAACAATAAAAATAAAATTTGGGATAATGATCATCTTGGGCAGGGAAGGTAGGGAGACGGGATGATTGTCCTTTAGGAATGAGAGTGTATCATAAAAAGAATATGATTAACCTCCCTGAGTTCCAAGTAAGGAATGAAGGGAGAAATAAATACCATTTTAGCTTAAGACCATTTCAAAATCAGCAGTAAATTAAACAACAACAACAAAATGGTCAACTTTAGTTTTCCTAGATTTATAGCCAACTTATATATGTTATCCACACCATCACAAATTATAGATACATACACTTACATACATACAAAGTGTATTTTTCATACACTTACATATTATCCATACACTCACACTCAGGGTGCTGTGTGCACACTCTTCATAAAAAACATTGGCTATTATGTATAATACTTTACTAACTGTTTAGTGTGTGTGGGATCTGGAGTCATACATTAAATTGAAAATATGTATTTTCTGTTTTCTTATTTCACTCTGCAATGGAAATTAAGAAACAAACTGTTAAAATTTTAAAGAAAAGTTATCTTTTTCTGTTTTTGTTGTTTGAAGGAAACCTTATTTATCCTTTGAATGTTGCTACTCTATTTGACTTATATTTTTATGATGGCCTCTTTTAGGTTACATGAACTACTTAGGCAATTGCGATGTTGAAAAGGTAGCCAACTAAGCAATAAAAACATAGCACTTGCTTTAATAAATCTAAAATCTGATTCTAAATGATGCTAATCTATATGCATCATCATCCTCTGCTCAATACAGTGGTCAGTAACCATAGCTTTGCAGCAGATATTTATGTTTGTATTTGTTAAATCTAACCACTTACAGTGCTTCACTTTTGAACTTGGCCTTGGAATTTATTGCAACATAGCTGTTTTAGAAAGGCTGAATTTAGTAGAAAATACTTAAGTCCTCTAACCCCATTTATCAACATTTCTTTACTCTCAATTTGGCTTCTTTCTTGCCCCATTTTTCTTTATCTAGTTGACATTGAGCTAAAAGCTGATAGAGCACTCACTGGAGGCAAAGGTAAATAAACACTTTAATTAATTTTAAAACTTATAGAAGGTTATTAGAGTTTTTATCAGATTTGAAAACTCAAATAAAAGACATTTATAGAAAGAAAAAGGAAAAATCAATCTCTATTAATCTTCCCAGGTGGGTATCAGTTGAGTCAAGGAATCAGTAGGAATTTATACTTTCTCACTTGCACAATGATAAATGTTTATATCAACACCACAGTAAACATTGTCAAGCAAAAATCTGAGAAAGAAAGCACCAAAGGACTAAAGGGGTTAGAAAACATGGCAAGACCCATGTGCTGTTATTTCTTTTAATTTTCCACATCATTAGAATCTCAGATGTGGATATGCTGACTGTGCAGAAGTTATACTCCTTTATTATTAAATGCTTCGCCACAAACCAGTTCTTTACTGTCCTCAGTGTGTGTGTATGTGTGTGTGTGTGCACTATATAAAAAGTTTTACAGATATCCACGTAGTTTATATCTCCATAGTTTATGTGAGCCACAATAAAAACAATAAAACTATTAGGTATGGAATGATTTACTGAACATTTGATGATTTTGTTTGTGAAGTGCTTTAATCTAGTATAAACATAACTATGTTCCAAGATATTTCATACCTAAAAGTGTCTGCTATTAAACTTCCTATGGTATATTGGAAAGTAAGGAAAAAGACCCCAGGACATATGAGGAAATAATTTATTCCAGTCTCAGGTCTACCATTGAATATTTGGGATTATGGGGAAGTCATTTAGATTTTCTCATCCTTAGATTCACTGAAAGATTATTTCCAAAGTCATGATTATTCCTTTCGTATTTTCTTCTCAACACCTTATTTTATCACAAATTTTCAAAGTCTTGTGTTGTTTTGTAATGACCTACTGTTTACTTTCTACCTCACTGAGCAAAATGTGAATTCCTGGAGAGCACGATCTTATTTATCTTTCTGTCACACATATTAGTGAATTGTAAGCTCATTTGCAGCTTTAAAATTACTTAAAATGTGTTTTTTGGCTTTCTTAATGATTTAAGTACATAATTTACACTTATAAAGCACAAATTTATAAGTAGTTAGCCAATTAATATATATATTAGCATAACAGATTAAGACCACATGTTGTTTGAAGTTATGACATGCTTTCTAAAAAGGCTCTGCTCATATTTGTAACGTTACGCACAGCTACCTTCTTTTACATAAAATGATTGCTGTGCACATGTGCCTTTTGGTTGGTTTTTCCCTTTAGAATGTCAGTCAAGTGTACATTCTTAAACCCTAGTCGGCAAAAAATAAATTTTTAATATTTAAGTAATTAATCATTTAATACTTAATCAAGAGTTTAAGCTGTTAACATGGGGAGAACTGAGCATGTATATCTCTTTATAGATACACACATCCATATAAAATGTTATAATTACAAAATGTGAAAGATA
The DNA here is from genome assembly GCF_008692025.1 of Phocoena sinus. Lineage (NCBI taxonomy): Eukaryota > Metazoa > Chordata > Mammalia > Artiodactyla > Phocoenidae > Phocoena > Phocoena sinus. The sequence goes on from NC_045766.1 coordinate 25,093,867, forward strand.
TGACAACAGAAAATTTATAACATACTGCATTAAAAATCATTACTTTGCTAAGGCAAGTTATGTAACTTTACATTTTGAAGCTATGATCATTTTTCATCCTATACATTGTACTGTACAATGTACTGATTTCTATCAGTACATTTAAGAAACGTTAGTGTGTGTTTTCTTTTTTTTTTTTTCTGTCTCTCTGTCTCTTTTAATCTCCCTGTCTCCTATTTATTTTAGAAGGGTAGAGCTAGTATAATTCAGTTTGAATAGCAGGCTACATTGCCTTGAGATTTAGAGACTGTATGCAGACCAGCATGGGGGTGTCAGGGCCTGAGTGTGGTCAAGAAGGTAACCACACTGAAAGACATCCCTCACAGGACAGCCAGAGCGGAATAAGATATATGTCCCCCTGGAAATACAGCTCAGTGCAGGACAGTGGAGCTCAATCAGGTTGAAGAGGATGTCTATGATGGGGGTCATTCACCATGTGGTGTCAATTCCAAGAGGATTGAACAGGTGTCTTTATAGGAAGCCCAGCAGTGTGTAGTGTCAGAGCCCCAGGAGAAAGAGGAGAGTGTCTGCATGGGAGAACTGCCTGGCAAGGGGTACTGGAGGCTGAGCAGGATGAGGAGAGGGTCCCTTAAATGGTAGGGTAATGACAGTGACTTGTCGTGAAATTTCTTAGCCCAAATTAGAGGAAGAGGGCACCTGTCTGAAGGAAGAAGAGGAGGAGTTTAAGAGAGATTGGGCATTGTTCTCTTCCAGGAAATTGAACAAATAAGTAAACACATGAAGAATAATGGGCACTAGTTTTCTAATTGTCTAAGAAGGGAACTAGAAATGTAAAAAGGGATAAAATTAGCATGAACTCTGTGGTGTTGGACTGAATTGGAAGCATGTGAGCAAACTCATGCCTTTCAATAGATATAGAATGAAATATGTGTACATATTTTATGTATATGAATAAAAAAATATATATGTGCATACTTTATGAAGGTATGTATGTGTGTCCCTAGCTATGCTTTGTAGTGGTAACACCCTATAGCAATAATTACATCTAGAAAATAGATCTTGTTTTCTAAATATTCTCCACTAAAATAAATCAGTGCTCAGTGGGAAAATGGCTCATTCCTAGGGCTAGGGCAAGGTCATACAAGCTAAGTCTAGAATATTATGCTCTACCAGAAAGTAAGGAAGTGCTCAAAGATGAATGGGGATATATTAAAGTGACAGTGAATGCCACTGGCCAAATCTATCACCATTTGAGCATCAAAATCAATATTGATAATATTAGACTATAACTCATTGAATAAATTAGGAATAAATAAAATCTATGAGTCTATACTGGAATTAATTGATTAATTAATTAATGGAAAGTTTGGCAAGTATATTACTTTTCTATGCTGTGTAACAAATTACCACAAACATAACAGCTTTTAAACAACCTGGATTATTATCTCACAGTTTTTGTGGATCCAGAGTTGCGCACAGAATGACTGAGTTCTCTGCGAGGCTACAATCACAGAGTTATCCAGGGTCCTCTGTAAGACAGCGATCAGAGTTGGCCAGGGCTGGGTTCTCATCTGGAGGTTTGACTAGGGAAGATTTTGCTTCTAACGTTACTCAGGTTATTGGAAGAATCCATTTCCTGATGGCTGTAAAACCCATGTTGGCTTAGTTTTCCTTGAGGTCAGCCTAGGAGAGCATGATTCTAGAATAAGTCAGCTAGCAAGACAAACTCTTATATATAACAAAACATGATCAGGGGAATGACATTCCATTGCCTTTGTCATATTCTACTGGTTAGAAGAAAGTCCTAGTTCCTGCCTATAGAGGAGATTGTACAAGGGCATGCATATCAAAAGGTGGGAATCCTTAGGGAGTGTTTGCCATAGTGAGGAACAGAATATTTACATAGCTCAAAGTGTCATCCCACAAATAGCTTCTTAATTACAAAGAGAAAAAATGAATAACATTACAGTGAGAGAAGTCTGGCACAAGCTTCATTGATCAAATGATCAAAATGAATCTAACTTGTAATGCAGTAAACTGAAATTGTGTGACACTTTGTAGAATACAGTGAAAAGAACACAGTATGACTTCTATAATATTTTCCTGACAAAAATATATAATCTGAGTTTAATCACGAGGAGACATCAGACAAGCCCAAACTGAAGGATATTCTACAAAATAGCTGGCACGTAATCTTCAAATGTGTCAAGATCGTGAATGTCCAGGTAATTGTTCCAGACTACAGATGACTAAATGAAACACACAATTCTTAGCTGAAAACCACGGCTACAAAGGACATTATTAGGCTAAAAGGTAAAACTTCAAAGGGATCTGAAAACCATATTGAAGTATTGTATCCATGTTAGTTTACTGATTTTGATGTTGCTATTATGGTTTTGTTGAAGAATGTCCTCGTTTGTTGAACATAAGCACTAATGTTCTCAGGAGTTATCCTGGAAAGTGGGACATGAGGTTGGCAATTTACTCCCAGATTGTTTAGAAAATAATTATTTGTCATTATATTTGCAACTTTTGGGCTTTTACTTTGGGGATATTGCAATGTAAAAAAATTAATAATTGATTTAAATCAAACTGTTGATTGCTCGGATTGCCTACAGTAGCATTTCCTAAAGTGTATTCCTCAGGACGTTGATTCCAATTGCATTTAAAATGCCTCAAGCCAAATACATTTGGGAAACATTGGTTAAATAAAGTTAAACAAGCTTCTTAAATGCAGGGCTTCTTAGAGCCTTAACCATAATACATATGTTGCTAACCTCAAAGAAGGTGAAATAATATCTAGTTTTTCCTAATTTTTTTTTTTTTTTTTGCCTCCCAGTGAGAATTTCACGGGCTTGAGTCTGCAGAAAACACACCTTGGTAAATGCTAATGTATAAATAAATGCTCCTCAGGCAATTACACAAAGCTGTTGTAACTTACTCCTTTCTCAATTCTCGATCTCATTACCTACCCCAACAATTAAATTATTTTGTTTACTTAATAAAATAAAATGTTTAGCAAAAGCTATTTTAAATTTTAATCTTTGACTTTTTATTATTTCTGAAAGCACGGCTATTTATAAAGAAAACAATTTATTAGAAATCCCATCCACTAGAGACCATGACGATAGCATTTTGATGTCTTTCCATTATTCCCCTCACTCTCCTAGGTACATGTATCTATCTTGCACTTTTCATCATTAGTTTTGTTTCGTATATGTTACACTGTAGCAGTATTTTATTTGACTTTTCTCATAAGTATATCCTTAATTATCAAGCATTCTTTAACACATTATAATGATGGCAAAATGTATATAGATACTCTATAATTAGTTTCCCCATTCTGTTAGTACAGGAAACTGCAGATATTTCCAGAGTCTCTTCATTATAAAAAGTTATAAGATAAAAACTTTTAACAAAAACTGTGTACATCTTTGACTATTTTGTGGGAGGGTAATGTAGAAGTAAATTTCCCAAATAAAAATATGTGAATACTTTAATGGCTTTAGATACCTAATGCCAAATTGGCAACAATAAAAATGTTACAACAATTTTATTTTGTAGAGGCTTTTTTTTTGAGAAGAGTTTTGGGTTCACAACAAAAATGAGCAAAAGGTACACAGAGTTCCCATATACTCCTCCCCACACGCAGGTACAGCTTTCCCACCAGCAAATCTCCCACAAAAGTGGTACATTTGTTACAATCAATGAACTAACATTAACACATCACTATCACCCAAAGTGCATAGTTTCCATTAGGGTTCCCTCTTGGTGTGGAACTTTCTATGAGTTTTGGCAAATATGTAATGTTATGGAACTACCATTATAGTATCATACAGAATAATTTCACTGAGCTTAAAGTCCATCCAGTGTGCTTCACCTATTCACCTCTCCTTCCCTGAAAGCCTCTGGCAACCACTGATCTTTTTACTGTCTCTGTAGTTTTGACTTTTCCTGAATGTCGCAGAGTTGGAAATGTTTTTTTTTTAAAGTGCATCAGAACTTTAAGCTTGTAACCACACATACTTGCCAATTGTGTTAGCATTAAAAATATTGGCCAATTTGAACATCATAAAATTTTATTTCCTTGTTTAACTTCAACCTCCCTCTTGCTATTTGTTTTTGGCCAGTCTGGCTGTCATTGTTTTCCCACAATCTACCAGTGAATTTTAAATAAAATCCACATTTTTTATCATGACCTATGTAGCTTCCCATGACTGTACCCTACCCAATTTTCTGCAATTATATAACTCTCCTTGTTTCCCTAATCTCCAGCACCATTTACCTCCTTTCTCACCATTTACTTAACCCACAAATACTCATTGAACTCATATTATGTGTTAGGCATTTTTCTAGACGCTATACAGAGGTAAACAGAACAAAATTCCTATACTATGGGCTTACATTCTACTCCTGAACTAGCCGAGCACATTGCCACTTTGTGACAACTTATGCAATACTGCCTAACATAGTAGATGATTCATCAAAAGCAAAATTAAATACTGTCAATAGACAATAAAATTTGAGATGCTTTAAACTTGTATAAAGAAGGAAGGAGCAGTAGTCGGTAAAAATACCAAAGAAGAAAATATTACTCTCAATAAATAATGTTAAATAATCTTAAAAAAATAATTTATGGATGACAGAGAAAAGAGAGGTAAATGGGGATAAATAATACATAAAGCTTTCTCCATTTTGTTGTTGAGTTTTATAATAATGCTTTACTTGTTTATTCCCTCTTGTATTTGAACATTAGAAAATTAAAGTGCTTTCCCTGAGGGAGAGATTTTCAGAAACCAGAGCATCATGCTAAACATTTGCACATGATTGCATATTTTGGGGGTGTTTAATGTGACATCTTTTCAATGTGCTTGGGTTGAAGCTTTAGTGGCTCTTGATACTTTTTCTCCCATTTTTTCCTTTTGCTTCTGAGAATGCAGATTAATCCAGTTCCATCTAGACTGATTAGAGTTGTTGAATAAGTTACCCATAGCAGACTTTGTGAAATAAATCTAGTAATGTAATTCTCAATGGACTGTAAAAATCTGTTATTAGTTCATTATCAAGACACTTCAGAGTGATATTAAATTATCCCATTTGTCTTCTGATTATTATTCTGGTGTCATGTAAAATTATAAGATGTGCAAAGAATGTCCTGTTAAATACTAAATTTCCAACATGAGTGATTTTTATAATCACAAATTCAAGTTTTTACTCCTCAAATTTTAAGAAGTTCACCCTTAACATTTTTCTTTATAATTCTTTACTTCATGGACAACTGTATAACTGGATATTAAAGTAGAATATTATTTGAGTCATTAGATTTCAGTAAGGATATGTCACCCTTTAGTCATTTAGTTCACCTGAGTAAGGCACCATTTGTAATTCCAAACCTGGAGATTAGACAGCCAATTTGCGCTGCACTAAGGTAGAGTGATAGGCAGTTTTGCTCACCTTACTGGCCAATTCAGCTGTGCCTGCCTTCACAAAGCAAATGAACAGTTAATTCAACAACAAGAAATGCTTGGTTGCTTTAATTAATATCACATACTCTGTGATATGGCTTTCTCAACCTATAAAGTAGGAACAGTGTCTATTTCATGGTTGTTGTCAGTCTACAATGAGCTCCTTGGCATTTAGAACAACTTCAGTACATATTAGCTTAACATTATAAGATCTTACAGGTTAGGGCCTGGTGGGCTTTATCAAGATGGGCTTTATCAAATGTATCAGATATAACAGGATGTCGCAATAAAATTGAAATGAAAACTTCTATTGTATTTGCCAATATGAAGGTCTTTAGTCTCAGTCCTGTTTTTACCCCTGGATTTACACTTCAAGGTAAAATGGCATAGTTTAAAGACATAGGCGTTAATGAAGTATTTTCTTTTCTATTTACTGTGTACTGGCTAAAAGAATAATAATTACTTTGCCTACATGTTGGCCTATCTGAAGTGAATTTTTATCGTACTAACCATTCAGTTAAAGTAATACTTCCAGGCTTTTCTTCTTTTAAACTTATTTCTTAAGGAAAAAAAAATTCCACTAAAGGCATTTTCCTCCAGGTTAATCATTGGTGAGTTGCTTCTAGAGGGACCTCTGCATTCGGTACCTCTTAATGCTCTTGAAATGATTCATAATTCAATATTGCAGCCACCCCTAATCTCTACACTTCTCTTTCCTTGTCTTGACTATTATGTTCTCTCAGGCAAGTCATTCAAGAAAGATGGCATGTTATGAAAAGGAAAAAAAGTAATAGTGACATAATTATCCATGCTGTCCAGGAAAGTCCAATTGACAATTAAAGGATGTGTTGAAATAGGCTTTATCAGAAATTATATATTTGTTCTCTATTTATTCCTACAGTGTTGTTACACAGTTCATTGCTCAAATTTAGTAGAAGGCTAAATGATAACTCAAACAAATGTTATTTTAAACAGCTTTAACATTCTTCTGAATAAGAAGTCAAAAACAAAATGACTGGGTAATAATTGTTTAATGCTTCTTGGATGAAGGGATATTTTAATAGGCTCATTAGGGACAGTCTAGAATAGTTTGAGAATATTATTAATCTTTAGGACTAGAAGATCCTAACGGACAAAAAGCAAACAAAAACCAAGCCAAACCAAACCAAATGAAACCAAACAAAAACCTCCAAAGAAATGAATAAGAATCAATGTTAGGAGTTTGCCAAAAAAGGTATTTTTAAAAAATATTAACACATCTAAGCTATATTTTATTCCCACTTTCTCCCAGATATCTAAATTTAATGTAGCTTATATAAGTTGAGTATGTCTGAGTTATGAAAAGAGAAAATTTCAAGTGGAATTTAATCAGATGATAGAAGTTTAGAAGAAGCTTATATCAACTGACCGAATCTCTTAGGATATTGGGGTGTCTTTACAAAATGAGAATGCCAAAATGATAAAATTGGTTTCAAAGATTAACTAAATGGATTTTGTATTTATATGATTTATGGACTAAAATAATTTTCAAAACTTTAGTAAATTAATAATTAATTATACATTATGAAAATTGTCTTTTCTTACCAATTTTGGAACAATGAATTCCCATTATCAATACATTATCATTTTATGGAAATCATAGATTGGTAAACATAAATAATTTTCCAAGTAATAATTATTTTAACATACAGAAAAACTATGAGGAAATAATGAAAATATGACGTGGTATAAAATTATAAGATTTTCTCCATTGAAAGAACAGATTGTACTCATATGACATTAAGTATGAGAATGTATAAATAGAAGATTACTTGAGTATTTATGGACTTAGTAATTGCCAACAATTTTTGCCCCTAAGGTATTATTTTAAAAATATATATGTGTATATATATATATATATATATATATATATGGCTATCTATATCTATATACCCAAGTTTATGTCTGCAAGAAGTTGAAAATCTAATTTGGGAATTATAACTTATGGAAAAGAAAATATAGCACAAAATATTATATATGTATATGTGTGTATATATATATATATATATATATATATATATATATATATATGAATGCTAAGCTGTGTTGCTACAACTCTGTTATAGGCCTTTAGAAATGGAGATCAGTATTTGCTAGATAAACCAATCAAGGAATGTAAGAGCAGGAAGAAGTCTTAGAGATGATTCTCTTAACTCCAGTCTCCTTGGAACACATAAGAAAGCTAAGACTCAGAGAGAAAGTGACTTGCCAAGTTGGAAAGCTGGTATCAGAAGCTAAACCCACGCCTTGTCAGTTCAGTGTTTTATATAGGCAAGCATTTTGGCATTTGAGTGTGATAGTTCTTTCTTTAGGGCACTGTCCTATTCATTGCATGTATTATGTATCTGTGTCACTTGCTCACTCAGCAGCATTCCTAAATGTTCTATACATTTCCAAATGCTTCCTGGGAGATATGCCGACTTTGATTGAAACCCTTTAAATACATGTGTCCATTGAATCACAGGCAATTAAGATTTGTACTAAAACTTTAATATAATGTAAGAAACTCTTCAACAATTGGGAATTTATTATTATGGTGATGATTATTTAGTTTTTATGCTGGCATTGCTGCAGAATGCTTTATGAAAATTTCAAATGGAACTTTTTCACCAAACTATAAGCTATAGATAGGAGCTGGCGAATAGATTAAATACTGTTGCACTGCAGAAAATTTTAATATATGAATAAAATCTGTCAGTTTCTTTTGCTGCTGTCTTCAAGCATTTTTTTCTCCATGTGTTGATATACTCTAACAGTAAAATTATTTGACTTGATTACAGCCCAGTAATGTTCTTCCAGCACTTCATCATGCACTTGTTCAGTAGGTTCATAATGAATACCTTTGGAAGCAAACTAAATATAGGTCTATTAAAATAAGGCAGCAAGGGCTTCCCTGGTGGCGCAGCGGTTGAGAGTCCGCCTGCCGATGCAGGGGACACGGGTTCGTGCCCCGGTCTCGGAAGATCCCACATGCCGCGGAGCGGCTGGGCCTGTGAGCCATGGCCGCTGAGCCTGCGCGTCTGGAGCCTGTGCTCCGCAAGGGGAGAGGCCACAACAGTGAGAGGCCCGCATACCAAAAAAAAAAAAAAAAAAATAAGGCAGCAAAAAAAACAAAGAAAAAGAAAAAACAAACTGCACACCAGAAGAACTCAGGGACATCTCCTGAAACAACGGAAGACACATTTATTACAGGGTTTGTAAGAAGGGTAAAATTTACATGTAGCAGCATATATTAGGCTTAAATATATATTGTCTCAGAGACTTTTAAACTACAAACTGTCACTCAAGTTAAAATAAAAGTAAATTTTCAAGGATAAAGCTGGATTGAAAGTAAATGCGAACAAATTTTGACCAACGTTTACAAACGTAAAATTTAAATGTCTACACTGGGCAGTTTACATGGGTAAAATAAACAGATTGGGCTAGGTGGGTGTCGTTGAACTTGAGACCACTGACTTCTCAACTCCAGCTGCCAGGAGAGTAGCCTCAGTGTGGCCACACAAGACCTTACGATTTTTCAAATAAATTATGAACTGACATGTTTGTATGAAAGGTGTCAGTTTTTTCATGTTGCCAATTAAAACATTTTAAAAACACAGTGTGGGTTAAAAAAATGGCCACTAGTCAAATTCTACCTCTTCCTTGAGAGACAATACAGCATCAAGGTCTGATCCTGTTTTGAATCTAAGCATAGCCATTAGGCTTTGTTTGAAATGTTCTTGATTATGACTGTTCATGGACATACATTTCCCAGGTTGTTTTATTTTTATTACTGAGTGAGGATTGTAGATGGCTTCCCATACTATTTTTCCTCATCAATTTTTGATGAAGCCTGAAGACAACTACATCTTACCATATAAAAATTAAGTATCCATAATTAAGTGCAATCCTTTCATTCTGAAGTATTTTTTTGTTTGTTTAATTATTGGTCTGACTCCTGAATAGGTTCCTGTTAACTCACCAATTTATAGCTATATAGTCCTGAAAATTCCAAATTATCGGGTACATCTATTTATTTATTTAAAAGATCTCACGCTGGACTTGGATTAAAAATGAGGCTGGGATAATAAAAATTATTAGTACTTATATGGCACTTTGTACTTTGTGAAGCATGTTTAAATACTATCTCATTTTGATCCTTTTATGTTATCCTCACTTTATTTAATAACACAGAAACTTTCAGACAGTGTGAGTACATTCCTAAGAGATCACACAGTCATTTAGCTGTAGAGGCAGAAGTTCTTCAAACCAATCTTACATTCTTTCCAGCATACAACAGAGCCTCAAATATGTTCTAAAACTCTTCGATGTTTGTCTATGTGTAAACACATTAAAATAATATTAAAAAGCTTTATCTTCAGATGTACAAAAGAACTCAACTGATTTAAAATTTAAACTAAAGGAAAAATAGCCTTAGTGCTAAAAACTGATCATATTTTAGTAGCAAACCTTTACCTTTGGGGTTTATTTGTACAATTTTAACAAATTTTTGTAAATCAAACTTGAATATAAAAGAGGGATATATCATGTTACATCTAGGAATATATTATTTCTTGAAAATCAGAACTATTAAGTGATACTGTTGGTTTAGATGAGATTTCAAAACTTATTTTTAAACCTGTATTCTTTGTTCGTACTTGTGTTTGAAGAACTATTACATGTTTACTTCTGTTATCTCAGTAAACTAAATTTCCATTTTAATCTTGTTTTCCAAGAAGTTGATATGTCCATAACAATTTTAGCTAAAATGTTGCAAGGGATTTTTCTATATTAAGCCTTAGCAAGGCACTATACTTATTAGAGATACAATTATGAAAATCTGTCATACTTCAAAGAAGTTAGAAAAATACTGTGAATTTCCTAATCCTTCAATTGTGATGACAACAGGAGATAAAACCATAGTTCTCATACATCCATTAGGTTTTATAATTTGTTAAAACATTTATTTATTTATAGTAGGATAACCTATTAAAAATCTACACATATGAAAAAGCAATGTATTAGAAAATGTCAAAAGAAATTCCACCAGAGTAAACTCTATAGTAAATCACTCCAAGAATAAAGAGACCTTACAATTCTCGGAGTTTTTCTATGTGGAATATTTAAATTTCATCTTGCATTTGCTAAATATGCTAAATGACTATACAGAGTATCACAAAGATCATGTTTATGAGAGTAACAAAGGGAACTAATAACTAATTATAGTTAGCTGCTCATAATGGAAAACGACTATTTATTGTTGAAATGAATTGAGTAGAAAGCATCAGATTATTAATACAGAATGGCATAACCTATTCCTGACACAATAGAGTGAATTACTGCTTAAATAATAAATAGTTTCAGTGTCTTCAAAATCGTGATAACCACATAGATATAATTTGGGAAATAAAGTAAAATTTTTTTTTTAGATGAAGTTGTTTCTCTACAACCAGATATTATTGGGAAGGAAGAACTTTATAAAAAGTTACTAAAGATTATCTTAAGTAAAACTAACCATATTTCTTATTCCTTACCAATCTCTGTTTTCAAAAAAAAAAGACAAATACTGAATTCCAAGTAGATTATTGGATGAGATCTTTTTAATAAAAACGGTGATGATGTGATTTTCTTTACCTTCAAGACTCCCCCAAATAATTTTATATAAACTAAACTTTTTGAGGGTACATACATATAGACATGCATATATGGCCAATTATTGTAGTTATAATGAATGAATATTCAAATAAATCACTTCTGCAACTGAAGGAAAACAATATAATTAAGACACTCAGATTCAGAATCTAGATCCAAGATAACAGAATTGTTATTGCTGGAAGGAACATTACAGTTCAACTAGTCCCAGTGTTTAAATTGAGGAAATTATGTCCCTGAAAATGTTCCCTTTATAATTATGCTTAAGCTTTGAATTGCCAAGTTCAATGACCTGTTCTATCTTCCCTCTGCTTGAATCTGACCTTCTTTGACATTCTCACATTTGGCTTGTGCTGTTCTGACATTTGGCTTGTGCTGACTGCTTTTTTTTAGTTCCCTTTCTTAATCTTTCTCTCTCTCTTCCCTTTTCCTGACAGTAATTCATATGCTGGTATGTCCCAAAGGTCTGCTTTATGTGCCTCTCCTTTTACATCTATAAAATGTGCTGGCAGATGACAGCTATTTTTATTGCTTCAGTTATAACTGATACCTACTTTCCTAGCCTAAGTTCTTTAACCTGAACCTCAAATCCACATTTCCATTTTTTTATCTGCAGATTTTGCTTTTCTTCATGATTGTATCACTTTGGAAAATTTGACAGCTTATTAACCTTGAGTGGAATTCAGTCTCTATTTTCACTCTAATTCAATATGCCCTTAGTATTCAGTTGTGTTCTAAATAGATATAATTCTTTTAGCCCCCATGTTTGTGGCACTCTTTTCAAATAGCTCACTTTATGAAGATCAACTCTTTTTACTTCATTTCCTAAACCCCAAGCCCTAATTTACTGAATTATTTTTCATTCCCCAAACATGTTTATGTGTTTCATCCTTAGAGGACTGTTACCTTGTCCTGGAACTTCACTCTTTTCTCTAACAAGTAGAATCTTCCTTCTTATGAGTTACACAAGGGGTACAAAGGTGGTAACCAAAGTAATATTTCCTAGGGAGAGGCAGGTTACCTTTCTAAGGAATTCTTTGACTCCTCGTATTTCTGAAAGAAGCACGCTCACTTAATGAGCAATGTCTTAATCAACTTCTATTATGTGTCTAGCCAGTTTTAGAGGTATTTTAAATTAAACTTAATTTTCATTGCTATAGAATTTTCCATTTAACATATTTTTTTAAAAATCCTATGTTTCTGATGGAATTCATTTAAATTATTATTTTTAATTTTCTATTACAGGTAGTGGCTATTATTTATTTTTTCTTTGTTTGGATTTCATAAATAATATTTGTATCAATATAAATACTAAATGACTAAATAACTGATTATTTAAACAAGCACTCCTGACAGGATTAATAATAAAATATATTTTCATCTCCACTGAACTTTTAAACTCATTCAGTGAGGGAATTTTTCTCTGCCCCTTGGAATTTTGATTGGGATTATGTTGAATCTATAAATCACACTGGGTAGAACTGGCCTCTTGATAATACTGAGCCTTCTATTCCATGAACACATTATCTTTCTCCATAAATTTATGTATTCTTTAATTTATTCCTTAATGTTTTGTCATTTTTAGCACACATATTTTATAGATAATTTGTTGGAGTTATATCTCAGCATTTCTTTTGTTTTCACTTTTCTTCCTTCCCTTTGTGTTAGTTTTTTAGGGCTGCCATTAAAAAAAAATTACCACAAACTAGATGGCTTAAAATAACATAAACTTATTCATTCATAGTTCTGGAGGCTAGAAGTCCAAAGCCAAACTATCAGCAGGTTTGGTTTCTTCTGAGGCCTCTCTCCTTGGCTTGCAGATGGCTGCCCCTGGCTGCATCCTCACATGGTCTTTTCACTGTGAGCTTGCATCCCTGGTGTCTCTGTATCCTCGTGTCCTCTTTTTATAAGGACACCAGTCAGCTTGGATTAGGGCCCAACCTAAGGACCTCATTTTAACTTAGTAACCTCTTTAAAAGGCCCTTTCTCCAAGTACAGTCACATTCTGAGGAGCTGGGAGTTAGGGCGTCAACATATGGATGTTTAGAGTGAAACAATTCAGCCAGGAAAACTTCCTGCCTGCCTGCCTGCCTGCCTTTCTTTTTTTCTTTGGTGCTATTGTAAATGGTATTGTTTTCTTTAAAAGATTTAATTTCCAGTTATTCATTGCTAGTGTATAGAAAATCCATTTAATTTTTCTGACACTTTGCATACCAAATGGTATATTGTCTACCTTTTCCATTAGTGCCTTAAACTTATTAACCATAATTATTAGAAATTTCATTTCCTATTGATTCTTTTACGTCTGTGTCATATCTGAGTCTCATTCTTATGATCATTTTGTCTCTTCAGACTCTGTTTTGTCTTGTTTTCTCTATGCATCAGAATATTTTGATGAGAGGCAGACATTTTATGTGGGGCAGCAGAGACTGAGATAGTTTTCATGTCAGGATGTGTGTACACTTTTCCTTCTGCTACACCTTTATAGCAGGATTTCATTTAATAGACTTAGGACCTCAGTTAGGTTTGATATTGTTGTTGCTATGGTTACCTTCAGATTTCACATTAGATTTCAAATTTCTATAGATATAGCTTGCATGTAGGGTGGAGGATGGTTTACCAAAGAAATGCCTGATTCTGAGGTTTCGATCTTCTGTTTGTGCTGTGCCTTAGAATCTCTGTACAAATTCTTATTCTCTCCTGCTCCTCTTTCAGCAATATTCTGCTGCTACTTGTTATTTGTAGCTTGTTAGCTTGCAGTGGGAGGGTGCGTTCATTATTTTTCTGCCTCAGCCTCAGATTTGGGCATGCTCTGTGTCACTGTGTCTAAGAGGTGTGATATTTTCAGTTCTCTTGCCCCTCTCTCAGCTACGGTTGTGGATTCAGCCTATAATACTATCTCTCATGCAGAGTAGGATTTCTTTCCTGTTCCCTTTCCCATCTGTAATGAATTTTTACTAGTGACCTAAGGACTGCGATTCTTGACTTTCCCACCCATCAAGGCTATGTTCTATACTGCAGATAGAGAGTGCTGTGGGTTGAATTTTGTCCCTCAGAAAATATATGCTGGAGGCCTAACTTCCGTAGGTCAGAATGTGACCTTGTTTGGACATAGGATCCTACTGAGGTAAAAAAATTAAATGGGGTTATATGAGCATGCCCTAATTCAATATGACTCACGTCCTTTTAAAATGGAAAAACTTTAGACACAAAAACCAGGATTCACAAAGGGAGAACCCCATGTGAACATGAAGACAGAGAGTGAGGTGACGTATCTGTTGTAGCTACAACTTTGGTGTTCCTAAGCCAGAGTTGCCAGCAAACCACTAGAAGCTAAAAGAGAGGCATAAAGGTATTCTCCCTCACAGTCAGTAGAAGGCACCAACCTTACTGATACTTAGATCTTAGACTTGTAGCCTCCAGAACGGGAGAAAAAGACTTCTGTTGTGGGGGGAGCTTCAAGATGGCAGAGGAGTAAGACGTGGAGATCACCTTCTTCCCCACAAATACATCAGAAATACATCTACATGTGGAACAACTCCTACAGAACACCTACTGAACAATGGCAGAAGACCTCAGACCTCCCAAAAGGCAAGAAACCCCCCACGTACCTGGGTAGGGCAAAAGAAAAAAGAAAAAACAGAGACAAAAGAATAGGGATGGGACCTGCACCTCTGGGAGGAAGCTGTGAAGGAGGAAAGGTTTTCACACACTAGGAAGCCCCTTCACTGGCAGAGACGGAGGCTGGCAGCAGGGAAGCTTCGGACCACGGAGGAGAGCACAGCAACAGGGGTGCAGAGGGCAAAGCGGAGAGATTCCCGCACAGAGGTTCGGCACCGACCAGCACTCACCAGCCTGAGAGGCTTGTCTGCTCACCCACCGGGGCGGGCGGGGCTGGGAGCTAAGGCTCGGGCTTTGGAGGTCGGATCCCAGGGAGAGGACTGGGGCTGGCTGCGTGAACACAGCCTGAAGGGGGCTAGTGAGCCACGGCTAGCCGGGAGGGAGTCCGGGAAAAGGTCTGGAGCTACCTAAGCGGGAAGAGACCTTTGTTTCGGGATGCACAAGGAGAGGGGATTCAGAGCACCGCTTAAACAAGCTTCAGAGACGGGCGCGAGCCACGGCTATCAGCATGGACCCCAGAGACGGGCATGAGACGCTAAGCCTGCTACTGCAGCCACCAAGAAGCCTGTGTGCAAGCACAGGTCACTATCCACACCTCCCCTCCCGGGACCCTGTGCAGCCTGCCACTGCCAGGGTCTCGGGATCCAGGACAACTTCCCCGGGAGAATGCACGGCGCGCCTCAGGCTGGTGCAACGTCACGCAGGCCTCTGCCGCCGCAGGCTCGCCCCACATCCGTACCCCTCCCTGCCCCTGGCCTGAGTGAGCTAGAGCCCCCTAATAAGCCTCTCCTTTAACCCCCTCCTGTCTGGGTGAAGAACAGATGCCACAGAGCGACCTACACACAGAGGCGGGGCCACATCCAAAGCTGAACGCAAGGAGCTATGCAAAAAAGAAGAGAAAGGGAAATTTCTCCCTGCAGCCTCAGGAGCAGCAGATTAAATCTCCGCAATCAACTTAATGTACCCTGCATCTGTGGAATACCTCAATAGACAAAGAATCATCCCAAAATTGATGTGGTGGACATTGGGAGCATCTGTAGACTTGGGGCTTGCTTTCTGCATCTAATTTGTTTTTGGTTTTTGGTTTATCTTAGTTTAGTATTTAGAGATTATTATCATTGGTAGATTTGTTTATTGATTTGGTTGCTCTCTTCCTTTTTTAAAATATATATATAGTTTTTTTTCCTTTTTCTCTTTTTGTGAGTGTGCATGTGTATGATTCTTTGTGTGATTTTTTTTTAACATCTTTATTGGGGTATAATTGCTTTACAATGGTGTGTTAGTTTCTGCTTTATAACAAAGTGAATCAGTTATACATATACATATGTTCCCATATCTCTTCCCTCTTGCGTCTCCCTCCCTCCCACCCTCCCTATCCTACCCCTCCAGGCGGTCACAAAGCACCGAGCCGATATCCCTGTGCCATGCGGCTGCTTCCCACTAGCTATCTACCTTATGTTTGTTAGTGTGTATATGTCCATGACTCTCCCTTCACAGCTCACCCTTCCCCCTCCCCATATCCTCAAGTCCATTCTCCAGTAGGTCTGTGTCTTTATTCCTGTCTTACCCCTAGGTTCTTCATGACATTTTTTTTTCTTCTTAAATTCCATATATATGTGTTAGCATACGGTATTTGTCTTTTTCTTTCTGACTTACTTCACTCTGTATGACAGACTCTAGGTCTATCCTCTTTGTGTGATTTTGTCTATATAGGTTTGCTTTTACCATTTGTCCTAGGGTTCTGTCTGTCCATTTTCGGGGGTTTTTTTAGTATGGTTTTTAGTGCTTGTTATAATTGGTGGATTTGTTTATTGCTTTGGTTGCTCTCTTCTTTCTTTTTTTTTAATTACTTTTTAAGTATTTTATTTTAATTATTTTTATTTTAATTATTTCATTTTATTTATTTTTTCTTTCTTTCTTTTTTTTTATATCTCCCTTTTCTTCTGAGCTGTGTGGCTGACAGGGTCTTGGTGTTCTGGCCAGGTGTCAGGCCTGAGCCTCTGAGGTGGGAGAGCTGAGTTCAGGACACTGGACCACCAGAGACCTCGCGGCCCCAAGTAATATCAATCAGCAAGAGCTCTCCCACAGATCTCTGTCTCAACGCTAAAACCCAGTTCCACTCAACGACCAGCAGGCTCCAGTGCTGGACACCCCATGCCAAACAACTAGCAAGACAGGAACACAACCCCACCCATTAGCAGAGAGGCTGCCTAAAATCATAATAAGTTCACAGAAACCCCAAAACACACCAATGGATATGGTCCTGCCCGCCAGAAAGACAAGCTCCAGCCTCATCCACCAGAACACAGGCACCAGTCCCCTCCACCAGGAAGCCTACATAATCCACGGAACCAACCTTACCCACTGGGGGAAGACACCAAAAACGATGGGAACTATGAAACTGCAGCTTGCGAAAAGGAGACCCCAAGCACAGTAAGTTAAGCAAAGTGAGAAGACAGAGAAACACACAGCAGATGAAGGAGCAATGTAAAAACCCACCAGACCAAACAAATGAAGAGGAAATAGACAGTCTACCTGAAAAAGAATTCAGAGTAATGATAGTAAAGGTGATCCAAAATCTTGGAAATAGAATGGAGAAAATAGAAGAAAAGTGTAACAAGGACCTAGAAGAACTAAAGAGCAAACAAAGAAAGATGAAAAATACAATAAATGAAATTAAAAATTCTCTAGAAGGAATCAATAGCAGAATAACTGAGGCAGAGGGACAGAAAAGTGACCTGGAAGATAAAATAGTGGAAATAACTATCGCAGAGCAGAATAAAGACAAAAGAATGAAAAGAATTGAGGACAGTTTCAGAGACCTCTGGGACAATATTAAACACACCAACGTTCGAATTATAAGGCTGCCAGAAGAAGAAAGAAAAATAAAAGGGACTGAGAAAATATTTGAATAGATTATAGTTAAAAATTCCCTAATATGGGAAAGGAAATGGTCAATCAAGTCCAGGAACCACAGAGAGTCCCATACAGGATAAATCCAAGGAGAAACATGCCAAGACACATATTAATCAAGCTATCAAAAATTAAATACAAAGAAAAAATATTAAAAGCAGCAAGGGAAAAGCAACAAATAGCATACAATGGAATCCCCATAGGGTTAACAGCTGATCTTTCAGCAGAAACTCTGCAAGCCAGAAGGGACTGGCAGGACATATTTAAAGTGATGACAGGGAAAAACCAACACCAAGATTACTCTACCCAGCAAGGATCACATTCAGATTCAACGGAGAGATTAAAAAACCTTTACAGACAAGCAAAAGTTAAGAGAATTCAGCACCACTAAAGCAGCGTTACAACACATGCTAAAGGAACTTCTCTAGGCAGAAAACACCAGAGAAGGAAAAGACATGCAACAACAAACCCAAAACAATTTTTAAAATGGTAATAGAATATACATATTGATAATTACCTTAAATGTAAATAGATTAAATGCTCCAACCAAAAGACACAGACTGGCTGAATGGATAAAAAAACAAAACCCATATATATGCTGTCTACAAGAGACCCGCTTCAGACCTAGGGACACATACAGACTGAAAGTGAGGGGATGGAAAAAGATACTCCATGCAAATGGAAACAAAAAGAAAGCTAGAGTAGCAATTCTCATATCAGACAAAATAGACTTTAAAGACTATTACAAGTGACAAAGAAGGACACTACATAATGATCAAGGGATCAATCCAAGAAGAAGATATAACAATTGTAAATATTGATGAACCCAACATAGGAGCACATCAATACATAAGGCAAAGGCTAACAGCCATAAAAGGGGAAATTGACAGTAACACAATAATAATAGGAGGCTTTAACACACCACTTTCCTCAATGAACAGATCATCCAAAATGAAAATAAATAAAGAAGCACAAGCTTTAAATGATACATTAAACAAGATGGACTTAATTGATATTTATAGGATATTCCATCCAAAAACAACAGAATGCACTTTCTCCTCAAGTGCTCATGGAACATTCTCCAGGATAGACCATATCTTGGGTCACAACTCAAGACTTGGTAAATTTGAAAAATTGAAATCATATCAAGTATCTTTTCCGACCACAATGCTATGAGACTAGATATCAATTCTAGGGAAAAAATCTGTAAAAAATACAAACACATAGAGGCTAAACAATAAACTACTAAATAACCAAGATATCACTGAAGAAATCATAAAGGAAATAAAAAAATACCAAGAAGCGAATGACACTGAAAACACAACGACCTAAAACTATGGGATGCAGCAAAAGCAGTTCTAAAAGGGAAGTTTATAGCAATACAATCCTACCTTAAGAAACAAGACACATCTCAAATAAACAACCTAACCTTACAACGAAAGTGATTAGAGAACTAAGAACAAAAAAAACCCCTCAAAGTTAGCCGAAGGAAAGAAATCATAAAGGTCAGATCAGAAATAAATGAAAAAGAAATGAAGGAAATGATAGCAAAGCTCATAAAATTAAAAGCCGGTTCTTTGAGAAGATGAACAAAATTGGTAAACCATTAGACAGACTCATCAAGAAAAAAAGAGAGAAGACTCAAATCCATAGAATTAGAAATAAAAAAGGATAAGTAACAACTGACACTGTAGAAATACAAATGATCATGAGAGATTACTACAAGCAACTATATGCCAATAAAATGGAAAACTTGGAAGAAATGGATAAATTCTTAGAAAGGTACAACCTTCCAAGACTGAAACAGGAAGAAATAGAAAATATGAACAGACCAATCACAAGCACTGAAATTGAAACTGTGATTAAAATTCTTCCAACAAACAAAAGCCCAGGACCAGATGGCTTCACAGGTGAATTCTATCAAACATTTAGAGAAGAACTAACACCTATCTTTCTCAAACTCTTCCAAAATATAGCAGAGAGAGGAACACTCCCAAACTCATTCTACAAGGCCACTCATTCTGATACCAAAACTGGACAAAGATGTCACAAAAAAATAAAAGTACAGACAAACATCACTGATGAACATAGATGCAAAAATCCTCAACAAAATACTAGCAAACAGAATCCAACAGCACATTAAAAGGATCATACACCATGATCAAGTGGGATTTATCCCAGGGATGCAAGGATTCTTCAATATACATAAATCAATCAACGTGATACACCATATTAACAAACTGAAGGAGAAAAACCATATGATCATCTCAATAGATGCAGAAAAAGCTTTGGACAAAATTCAACACCCATTTATGATAAAAACCCTCTAGTAAGTAGGCATAGAGGGAACTTACCTCAACATAATATAGGCCATATATGGCAAACCCACAGCCAACATCGTTCTCAATGGTGAAAATCTGAAACCTTTTCCACTAAGATCAGGAACAAGACAAGGTTGCTCACTCTCACTACTATTATTCAACATAGTTTTGGAAGTTTTAGCCACAGAAATCAGAGAAGAAAAAGCAATAAAAGGAATCCAAATCGGAAAAGAAGAAGTAAAGCTGTCACTGTTTGCAGATGACATGATACTATACATAGAGAATCCTAAAGATGCTTCCAAAAAACTAGCAGGACTAATCAGTGAATTTGGTAAAGTAGCAGGATACAAAGTTAATGTGCAGAAATGTCTTGCCTTCCTATACACTAATGATGACAAATCTGAAAGAGAAATTAAGGAAACACTCCCATTTACCACTGCAAAAAAAGAATAAAATACCTAGGAATAAACCTACCTAAGGTGACAGAAGACCTGTATGCAGAAAACTATAAGACACTGATGAAAGAAATTAAAGATGATACAAAAAGATGGAGAGAAATACCATGTTTTTGGATTGGAAGAAGGAACATTGTGAAAATGACTATAGTACCCAAAGCAATCTACAGATTCAATGTAATTCCTATCAAACTACCAATGGCACTTTAAACAGAACCAGAACAAAAATTTCACGATTTGTTTGGAAACACGAAAGACCCCTAATAGTCAAAGCAATCTTGAGAAAGAAAAACGGAACTGGAGGAATCAGGCTCCTTGGCCTCAGACTATACTACAAGCTACGGTAGTCAAGACAGTATGGCACTGGCAAAAATACTGAAATATAGAACAATGGAACAGGATAGAAAGCCCAGAGATAAACCCACACATATAGGGTCACCTT
Organism: Phocoena sinus; assembly: GCF_008692025.1. Lineage (NCBI taxonomy): Eukaryota > Metazoa > Chordata > Mammalia > Artiodactyla > Phocoenidae > Phocoena > Phocoena sinus. The sequence goes on from NC_045766.1 coordinate 25,114,754, forward strand.
ATCTTTGATAAAGGAAGCAAGAATATACAATGGAGAAATGACAGCCCCTTCAATAAGTGGTGCTGGGAAAACTGGACAGCTGCATGTCAAAGAATGAAATTAGAACCCTTCCTAACACCATATGCAAAAATAAACTCAAAATGGATTAAAGACCCAAATGTAAGGCCAGACACTATAAAACACTTAGAGGAAAACATAGGCAGAACACTCTATGACAAAAATCACAGCAAGATCTTTTTTGACCCACCTCCTAGAGAAATGGAAATAAAAACAAAAAAACCCAAATGGGACCTAATGAAACTTCAAAGCCTTTGCACAGCAAAGGAAACTATAAACAAGGCAAAAATGCAACCCTCAGAATGGGAGAAAATATTTGCAAATGAAGCAACTGACAAAGGATTAATCTCCAAAAGATATAAGCAGCTCATGCAGCTCAATATCAAAAAAAAAAAAAAACAACCCAATTTAAAAATGGGCAGAAGACCTAAACAGACATTTCTTCAAAGAAGATATACAGATTGCCAACAAACACATGAAAGGATGCTCAACATCACTAATCATTAGAGAAATGCAAATCAAAACTAGAATGAGGTATCACCTCACACCAGTCAGAATGGCCATCATCGAAAGACCTAGAAACAGTAAATGCTGGAGAGGGTGTGGAGAAAAGGGAATGCTCTTGCACTGTTGGTGGGAATGTACATTGATACAGCCACTATGGAGAACAACCGTATGTAGGTTCCTTAAAAAACTAAAAATAGTTTTAGTATATGCCCATTACTGGGCATATACCTTGAGAAAACCATTATTCAAAAAGAGTCATGGGGCTTCCCTGGTGGCGCAGTGGTTGAGAGTCCGCCTGCCGATGCAGGGGACACGGGTTCGTGCCCCGGTCTGGGAGGATCCCACATGCCGCGGAGCGGCTGGGCCCGTGAGCCATGGCCGCTGAGCCTGCGCGTCCGGAGCCTGTCCTCCGCAGCGGGAGAGGCCACAGCAGTGAGAGGCCCGCGTAACGCATAAAAAAAAAAAAAAAAAAAAAAAAAAAAAAAAAAAGAGTCATGTACCACAGTGTTCATTGCAGGTGTATTTACAATAGCCAGGACATGGAAGCAACCTAAGTGTCCATCAACAGATGAATGGATAAAGAAGATATGGCACATATATACAATGGAATATTACTCAGCCATAAAAAGAAACGAAAGTGAGTTATTTGTAGTGATGTAGATGGACCTAGAGAAGTAAGTGAAGTAAGTCAGAAAGAGAAAAACAAATACTGTATGCTAACATATATATATGGAATCTTAAAAAAAATTGGTTCTGAAGAACCCAGGGGCAGGATGGGAATAAAGACGCAGATGTCGAGAATGGACTTGAGGACAGGGGGAGGGGGAGGGTAAACTGGGATGAAGTGAGAGATTGGCATGGACATATATACACTACCAAATGTAAAATAGATAGCTAGTGAGAAGCAGCCGCATAGCACAGGGAGATCACCTCGGCGCTTTGTGTGGTGCGTTAGGGAGGGTGGGAAGGAGATGCAGGAGGGAGGAGATATGCCGATATATGTATATGTATAGCTGATTAACAATTAACTTGTTATAGAGCAGAAACTAACACACCATTGTAAAGCAATTATACTCCAATAAAGATGTTAAAAAAAAAACTTCTGTCATTTAAGCCTTCTAGTGTTTGCTGCTTTATTATGACAGCCCTAGCAAACTAATATAGAGGAGACGAGTATTTGTGGAATTGTTTCCCTTTCACGTTGCTGTTCTTCTCTTCCATCAGGGGTGCCTAACTTCTTGGGTCTGTTTCCAGTCTTTTCTGGGAGCACTTTATGCCCTTAATGGAATAGGAGCCTGTGAAAAGGTGTGGACTCCCCCGTTTCTTGCCTCCCAGTCTGCACTCAGTCTTTACGAATCTGTCACTTATTCTAGCTGAACTCTGTTTACCAGTGTCCAGTTCCATCAACCCAAGGTCAGTGCTGACTGAGTCCTTATGTGTCCTTCCCTGCATGCATTATCTCTTCTGAGATTTGGTGCAAATTGGTTGTTCTGTGACCTCAGCAATTTGACCTCAGCAATTTGTAAAACAAGTTTCACATTTGAAATTAACTCAGCTCTTTTTCATTATAAGGTGGGGAGCAGTGCTCCTTCTAGCTCCCCATATTGTTAGGCAGAAGCTAGAAGCCCCATCTCTTTTGTACTGGTGATAAATCATATATGCAATGGACTTTGGAGGGTTATTTTTTGTTGCCTATTTTTATTTGTTGGTTTTATTTTGTTTTGTCTTGCATCATGCTGTGATGTAACATTTATTGTGCTCTATGTGAAATAATCATTAATCTTTAATTCAAAGTTTAGGAAATTCAAATCATCAATATTTATTTTTTCTTTATCTCTATTTTTTTTATCTCACATCTTCTTTTTCAGATTCAATTATTTTGGGGTTTTTTGCTTTGCTACAATATGCCCTCAAATACTTTTTTCCCTGAAAGAACATCTGAGAATTGAATTTTCTGAGTTCTTGAACTTATAAGCCAGTATTTACTTGCTTTTAAATGTAATTGATGCTATTTATTTGCTTTTAAATGTAATTGATGCTTTGTCAGAGTAAGTAATTTTACATGCAGAACAATCTCTCAGAACTTTATAAACTACACTGTTTACCAGCAACATGTATACTTGAAGATAATAAAGTTTGATATTTCTGATTCCCTTTAAAAAAACTCATGACTGTATTTTTCACTTCTTTGGAATTTTCAATTTTCAATTGCTAAACTCTGCAAAAATTTGAACCCGTCTTTTCTGGATTATCTATGAATGATATTGTCAGAAGAGTAAATCATTGTCTGCCCATAGTCTCATTTATGAGACCAAAATTTAAAGAATATTTCTACTTAGTTTAACTAGTAGAGATGTTTTCCTCTTTTTAGAACTTCTACAGCATTCAGTACTTATCAAAGCAATATTTTATTAAAGCATTATTAGGTATTGACACGTGTTACATTTTTCACTCTAGGTTATAGCTGTTTTTAACGTAGATATAAGTCTTATTTTTATTGTTGCAAAGATTATAAGAATTCCATGCTATTAGTACCTCACAATTTCACTGAAGTTTCATTTATTTAAAGACCAATTTTAAAGCATTTTCAAAAAGTGTATTCCACTCTATACATATTCATATATGCCAGTAGGCTCCCAATAACTAGATATGATTGTGTATTCATTTTAAATATAATTTCTAAAGTTACAACCAAGACACAGGGGGAAAAAATTTCCAATTTTATTCTATGTTGCTTAAGTAGATTTTTAATGTTTTACAATGTGTCCATTACTGAGCATATAATACATTATTAATATAAGAAAACATAATAATAATACAGGATTTTGACTACTATTTGTATTCTGAAGTAGAAATTATCCACATTTCCTATCTATTAATGATCAGCTATCATTGAAAATTCCCTGTAATATACCATAGGGCCCCCAATTACATTGCATTCTTTGGGTTGATTACATTTCTCTGGCTCATATACTATGGGAACAATTTGAAACTTTAAAGGCACTGAAATACTTCATAGATTTTAGTTTTCACATTAGATTTCTTTAGAAGAAAAGATGGCCTGAGTTTCTTGTAATCAGCTCTTGTTTGTTGGGAGTTGAGGTTTTAGCAATTTTCTTTACTGTGGATTGGTGTTCCCTAGTGAATTCTCCTATTCTCCTTGTTGGCTCTTTTAAATCAGTATATCAATAGAAAAGAGACAGTTTATTTTAGATGAATATTGCAACTGAAAGTCAGAATGAAGAAATTCAATAATGCTAAAATTTTTATACAGCATTAATCCTAAAGATTTGAAGTTTGGTTACAGGAACTAAAAATAGTCATAGAAAAATGCCAGCACTGTTGGGTGATTGACAAGGAGAGATTCAGAGTGTGTAGCAATGATTGCATTGCCCTTTGATCTATCATAAAAATGTTCAGTCATTTAGTTTCTGAGGTCAGAATGCAAGCTTCTACAATGATTTAAAATCAAATCATTTTGGTCAAGAGTAAGAATTTATTCTAGAGTATAGTTAATTCTTGGCCTTATCTCTATATAATGAGTCTTTATTCTTTGAGAATCTATTTTTGTCATACATTCTGATAGAAATTTTATATACGTTTTCCATTCAATTTTTACAGACATAAAAGGAAAGTATTGTTATCCCTGTTTTTTAGGGATATGAGGAAATGGAAGCTCTGGGACATTGAGATAACATGTTCACTTTCATCATAGATTGAACTCACTGGAATTAGTTATGTAAATCTGTCTCTCAGTTGGAAAAATCTGAGCTCTGTTTTTCTGTATTTCTGCCATTCTCATCTTCTTCTGTCCTAAAATTTACCAGGCAACTCTAATTCTGAAAGAAAACTGGATTATTTCTACACTCATTTAAAACATTTGATTAAACCTGAGGGACCATTCTCATTACATAGACCAGGGTTTCTCAACCTCAACATTGCTGACTTTTTGAGCTGGATAATTCTTTGTGCCGGAGGACTCTCCTGTGTATTTGGTGTCTTTTGTGATGTTTAGCATGACTGCTATCCTCTACTTACTAGGTCACCTCCACAGTTGTGTTAACCAAAACTGCCTCCAATAATTTCCAAATTTCCCTGGGATAAACCTCCTTGAGTGGAGAACCATCCATGGACATAGACGGAAGGCTAACATTTATAGACCTGTTTGCTAGCGTAGGGTTCCTTTCTCGTATATAAAATACCTTTAAAACGTCTTTACACATAGAGTCAGAATATGCCACTATGAAGGCAATTGAGGAGTTGATAAAAGTGCAGAAAATAAGCAAAATATGATTGTTGAGTTTCTGCTTTGTGTCAGATTTGTCCTATTTTTACTTAAATAAATTAGGTCTTTTATAACCAAACAAGTCTATGACTATGAGTTAAATCATTAATATTTTACAAGTAATATAGTAAATACATGACCCATACAAACAGATTGTCAGTGATGGACTTGTAATTCAAATTTAGAAAAAAAATTTTGCACTAATAGTGCCACATTCTTAGTGATTTTTAATCTCTTCACAAATAAATATATGGAAAAATATGTTTGAATATACTCATCCCATCTATTGCCCTGTTGAACAACTTTCTTTTAAGAACTAGCTAATTCTACCTCATGGTTGTCATTTTCTCACTTTGATTTCTTCAGTATTCATTTATATCGCTTATATCACCTACTAAAAATCTTGCTTCTCATTGACTTGCAGTAATTTATTTTACTTGACCAAGCATTTACTGTATCCATTCTTTAAAATAATAAATGTTCTAAGCTAAAAATCATTGTTTTCAGTACTCTTCTTAATCCTGTAATATCTCTCAAGATGATATTTATAATGTTGGAAAAAATATTTAGAAGACATATAACAAGAGAAATAGCTTTTCTCAAAACACTGTGTATTCCTTTAAAGAGCTACAATAAAAACACTATTAAAACATATGCATTAGGCTTATAAAATTGGCATATTTGATAGATGCAAAGTATAAATGGCCAATTATTTGCTTTGTATAGCTGAGATCCATTTTTCTCTTTGAATTGAGTAATAGAAGACACTTTGATGAAGAAATAATGAAAGTCTGTCCTTGACTAGATGCATTTTAAAATATCTTCACTCCGATGTTACTGGAAAGGAAAATTCATGTTTGCTGGAGTGTCCTCATTGGGGGACAAACAAACTGTGCTTCCTTACATTTAAAACAGTTGCAGTTTTTGATTTAGCTGTGATTCACCATCTGCTTCATAGAAAGCGGTATCAGCCCTGCAGCTGAGATAAGCAGTTTATATCAAATAGATACATAGAGGGGAGCCATCATTCTTTGTCAGAAAGTAGGTTTAGGCAAACCAATTTCCATATATTACATTTCCCACTAGTGTTTTTATGTTTCTAGCTTCTAACTTACATTGGAACACTGACATTGAATGCATTTTTCCTGCTTATCCTGCTCGCACTGAAGAAGTCCAAAGCACACGACTATATTTCTATTTGACACCTCCTGAACATTGACATATGATACCCATATAGAGTGACAATGAGGCACAAAGGAAACATCAATTTGTTTAGGGAAATCTTTAGATATTCTTTCTCTTCTATGAATTGAAGGAATTTACTAGGTTTTTCATTATATTTAGAAGAATTATCCCCAAATAACTGCATTTGTTATTGTTAGTCTCACGTATGGGGAATGCCTTACTTAGTTAAAAGTATCAAAATGACTAATACAGTGATTGATGTCAGTTTGGGAAATCATGAGAACAGACAATTTCAATGTAATTATTTGCATGTGTGATTTTTAGTTAATTTTTATTGGAGTATAGTTGATTTACAATGTTGAATTAGTTTCTGCTGTACAGCAAAGTGAATCAGTTATACATATATATATATCCACTCTGTTTTAGATTCTATTCCCATATAGGTCATTACAGAGTATTGAATAAAGTTCCCTGTGCTATACAGTAGGTTCTTATTAGTTATCTATTTTACATATAGTAATGTGTATGTGTCAATCCCTGTCTCCCAATTTATCCCTCCCCCTGCCACTTCCCCCTTATTAACCATAAGTTTGTTTTCTATATCTGTGACTCTATTTCTGTTTTGTAGATGGGTTCATTTATGTGTGATTTTTTAAAATTAACTATAATTCCATTAATACAATGAGCATAGAAACTTCACTAATAGATTATATTATTTTGACAATTTAAAATATGGATTCCTAGAGAATAATAACCAGCTATATTTTCTCATGTAGCTATTAAGTGTCAGGAAGAATGGAGGATGTTTTAAATAGATTATTTGATTAAATTCTCACACCAGTTCTGTGACTCTTTTTATAGGTGAGGAAACTGGGGTTTGTGAGTCTAGGTAATTCATCCAAGGCCACACAGCTACTAAGTGTCACAGTTGAGAATAAAACTCATGTTATATTTCATAGATGGGACACTTTGATTCTTCAACACTACCATTTTTTATGGGTTCCATGACCAAGACACAGATGTTATTTTGGTAATCTTGTTAATTATACAAGAGTTGTTCTCTGAACTGTAGCCATACTGTATCAAAAGATGTGCTCTTAAAAAACAAACAAAAAAAATGTGCACTTCCCTTACCTTTTCCTCTTGTTATTTCTTTTTTGATACTTTAAAAATTTTAATTTATCCAATAATAATGTGCATAACTTCATAATATTTCTGTATGTCTTATAACAAATGTAAAGAGCAGTCCCTTGCCTCAAGCCTCCTCATCAGATTCCTGCCTTTCAGAGGTAAATACATTTTTACTGTTAGCTGATACTTCTTTTCTTTATTATTTAAATAAAAATGGTTTTTCATTCTGTCCTCCTTTACTCCTTTATTTTGCATTAATTAACTATTTTCTAGTGGAACATTTAAACTCCCTTTAATGATTCTTTCACTATATACAGTTTTAGTACTTCTGGTATTTCCTTACATATTTCTAAATAACATGATTATTCTACTACTTACATTTTATTTTTAATTTTCAATATTGTTTATTGATTTCTTTTGGAAAAATGTGAGAACTTGACTCTCCTCAGTGCTCACCTCAAACACATACACTTATCCTCTATATTCCCAACATAGTTATAACATAATTTTTGCCTTTATAAATATTCAGTGTTTGCATTAGTATAACTAGGTAAATATTGTTCACAATTCAGTCACCTATGTACTATAATTGAGTTTCATTTGTAGTAACAGTTTTTGTTTTCTTGCAGTCAATAGTTGCTAATATTTTGTTAATTTTATATATAACCCTATCCATTACATATGGTCCTCCAATTGTTTGGCACTATTAATATGTCTGATCAATCTAATCTGATCAAACAGAAACCTCCATCCTTCCTCAAACTGGACTTGGCTTCTTGGCCTGCTGCAGAGCCCCTTTACCATCACTTCAAGGAGCTCTCTTCCTTTCTCTTCCATGTTGGTTCTCCCATTTCCAGGATCTCATGGAATTTTTTTTTTTTTTTTACTTTCTCATTGTGTGAAACATGTTCTACAGCATCTTCCTGAGAATGGCTAAATGGAAATTAAATGTTTGAATCACTGGTTAAATCAATGTTTGTTTTTTGTTGAGGTATAATTGACATATAGTATTATATTAGTTTCAGGTGTACAACAAAATGATTCAATATTTGTACATATTGCGAAATGATCACAAAAATCTAGTTAACATTCATCTCTATACATAGAGATGAATTTTTTCTTGTGATGAGAACTTTGAAGATCTACTCTTTTAGCAACTTTCAAAAATGCCATGCAGTGTTATTAACTATAGTCACAAACGAGACTTATGAACTACCTCTGTGGGTTCCCTATGCCAAAATCATGGATCTGACAGAGAAAGAGTGACACCCTAAGTCCTCCTGGGCCTTTGAGTGGACAAGTTTGAGAATCTCCGATTCCTGAACACTCCAGGCCAATAGGAACATCTTCCTCCCCCAGCGAGAGGAGAGAAGTTTCCTCTTGACCAGAGACACTACAGAACCTTCATCTCAAGAAGGTGTCTCATAAAGTTATGCTTTTCCTCTTCAAAGGGGGGTGCCTCTCACCCCTCATTGTCTCCGAACGAATAACCAGAGAGAAGTTACAGCACAATTTGAGCAAGGGAAATGTAGTCTCTACCCCGGAAGTAAACAGCTTATACCCAGAGAGAATTATAGGACCTCACTGCAGGTATGCTAATAGCCTGAGAATACAAGTGGGAGTGGTTCTTGTGGGTATTAGATCAGGGAGACCTTACTAAGAGGCTAAAAGTGAAAAAAACTTTTTTTTTATATGGGAGCACTCTCTCATGAGTCAAAGTTTAAAGTCCTTGCAAGGACTCTTGGAACAAGTCCTAACATGCAGCTGGGATAACTCCTTGAAGCTTGGACATGTCAATAGCCTATAGAAGAGATGCCAGGATTGCCCTGACCCAGAATTGAGAAGAAGTCTATAGATTCATGGAGGCAGAGATGTTATAATAGGTTTCTTATTTCAGACCAGAGAATCCACACCCCAGATGGGTTCCCTAGAAGAATTCAGAATAAATTCCATTCAATTAGGCAATAAAAAATGAACTACATTTTTAAGAAGGTTCATGAAGGTGGTGATCTATAGACCAGTGTTGAGAGTAAGTAGGCTCCTTAGCACCAGTGAGAATGTTGGAATTCCAGACTATTAGAAGCCAAGTGGAATTACTTAAATATCAGTGACAAGGAGGTTATAGTTGTACTAGTGGGTAGCCAAGTCAGTGTTGCAACCAAGTTTCTTTAACATGCAGGGGTCTGTATCATGGCTAATGCAACACTGTATTCTCAGAAATAAGATGCCAGACTAGGCTATTTAACTGTATAACCAGAAAAGGAACTGGCTAGCAGAAGGCTGATGGCAGCCATTACAATAGAAAATGTTCCATTCTTTCTTCAATCTCCAGATTTTACCCAATTCTCATTCTCAAAGTACATCAGTTTAACTTTGATAATGACCCCCTTAAGGAAGAACCCTGCAGTAGATATATAAGATATATACATAAGACAATTATTACCCTAATCTGTTCCCAAAGTGATCAATGGCCAATTGCCAGTCTAGCTGTACATTGGGGAAAAGGGGGATACTCAGACTTTTCTAGAGCTGTTGAATACAGGGTATGAGTTGATGTTAATCCCAGGGAACCCCATATACCATTATGGTCCTAGTAAGAGTAGAGGGTTTTGGAGGCCATGTGAAGCACGGAGTCCCAGCCAATGAGTTCAGTGGGTTCAGAGACTCACTCTGGGGTGATTTCCCTGATTGGCAAGTACAATTGCCAGAAGTCTCACATTGGTTTTGGTTCCCCCGTCAGGGGTGTCAGAGCCATTATTATAGAAATGTCCAAGTGAATCTCCCACAAATTCCAAATAGTAAATTGGAAGAAAATGTGCATCTCAGAGGAATTAGAGAGATTCACAGCACATTTCTGAAACTTACAGGATACAAAAGTTGTGGTATCCACATCTCCTTTGACTTTACCTGTGTAGCCCCTGGAAAATTCAGATTGACCATGGCAGACGATGGCACATCATTGTAAACTTACCCAAGAGTTAGCACTAGATACCCAGTAGTGACCAGTTTGCTAATGCACCATTGGATTAGCTTTCTGTTTTCCCCTCATACAATCTTTCAAATTACTATTTCTTATGAACATTTTGAGAAAAAACTGTCTGCAGCAAAACCCTTTCCTTAGGCTCTGTATTTTGGAAAAATATCAGGCTAAGTCAACTATTTTCTTTTTGGACCATTTAACATTCCAAAATGGCCAAGGAAATTGCTTTTCATCTCCTTTTTTTAAGACGTGCAATCTATTTTCCAAATCCTTGACTCTAGGCTAGCTTTCTGACTTGTTTTGACTAATGGGACTTAGCAGAAGTGCCGTTGTGACTGCTTCAAGCTTATTCATAAAAAAGATCCTGTAGCTTCCACTCTTGTTGGTTTGGGTACTTCACAATTGCCATGTAGACACGTCTGGTGTAAAAGATACTATACAGAGTAAATCCCCTGTCCCAGGCAAAGCCATCATAAGTCAGCTAGTCATAGCCAACACGATAGCTGATGGATATGTGAACCTAGTTGAGACTAGTCTTCTCCAGGCCAGAAGAATCATCCAGCGGCTTAGCTGATACCCATCCAAACCCTCCAAAGGAGAGTCTTTTAGGTGATTGACAGCAGACTACAGATATATGGATGATACTAGCAGAAGAATTGCTGAGTCCAGACCAAATTGCAGGTCCACAAAATCATGAGCCAAATAAATGGCTGTTGTCATAAGCCACTAAATTATGGGATGGTCTGTTATGCAGAAAAATCTGATACAGAAATTGATCCACAGAGTGAGAAGGCTGCCATAACAAAAACCTTGAACATGTAGCATTACCTTGAAGAGGCTGGAAAAGTGGTAAGGAAATTATAACAAATTCTGGGAAAATAGCATATAAACCAGAAATTCCTCCTTACACCTGTTAGAATGGCTGTATATATTTCTAGGGAATTATCCATTTCTTCTAGCTTAGCCAATTTGTTGGCATATGAGTGCTCATAATTGTTTCTTATAATCCTTTTTGTATTTTATTTATTTCAGTCTTTTTGAATTAGTTAACCTGTGGGTTTGTCAATTTTTTTTTAATCTTTTCAAAAACCAACTCTTAGTTTCATTGATATTTTTTATTGTTCTTCTTGTCTGTACTTCATGTATTTCTACTCTGATCTTAATTATTCCCTTTCTTCTGCTAATGTCAGGTTTAGTTTGCTCATTTACATTTAGTTCGTTAAAATGTTAACTTAGGTTGTTTATTAGAGATCTTTCCTTTTTCTTAATGTAAGTGTTTATTGCTATAAACTTTCCTCTTGGAACTGCTTCTTCTGCATCTTGTAAGTTTTGGTATGTTGTGTTTCCATTACATTTATCTGAATCTATTTTTTTGATTTCCATTTTGATTTTTTTTGACCCATTAGTTGTTCAGGAACGTGTTGTTTAATTTCCACATATTCATAGTTTTCAGTTTTCTTCCTGTTATAGATTTCTAGTTTCATACCACCGTTGTTGGAAAAGAGACTTGATATGAGTTGCCTTTCCAACTGCCAATCTACTCTTCTTTACTGACAGAATCTCAATTTTATTGGTAACAGCAAAGTCCCCAGCTACAAAACTATTTTTCTTGACCTCCATTAATGCCAAGAGATGACTAGTATTAGACACAGTTCTGGTAAATTTACTACAATTAGAACTTAGGTAGTATTATTTACATGAAAGCCCCTAGGAAAGAGGACGAACTCAGCTGGTACCTGTCTTTGTCTTCACCTTTTTATTTCCTCCTGCCAGGACATTATTTGTGATCTTTGAACTGAGTCAGCCATCCTGTATCTACTAAAGAAGGTCTAGAGAATCACATATCCCTAGGTTTCGATGTTTTTGCTACACCAAACCAATACTTACTATGAGCTACTTACTGCATGAAAAAGACAAAGCTCTATTATAAGGCTAAATCAATACTAATTTTACTTATTCTTTGTTATGTACGTTTCTAACTGTTGTAGAGAATACTGTTGTATAACATATATAGAGAATACTGCTGTAGAACTTAAAACAGGCAGAATTCAAAGACTTTCCTCTATATACGATGTTTCAATTTATGATTTTTTGACTTTATGATGGTGTGAAAGTGACACATGTTCAGTAGAAACTGTACATTAAGTTTTGAATTTTGATCTTTTCCTGGGCTAGCTATATGTGGTAGGAACTCACTCGTGATGCTGGGCAAGGCAGCAGTCACAGCTCCCAGTCAGTCACACAACCACAAGGGTGAACAACTGATACACTTACAACCATTCTGTAACCAGAAACCATTATGTTTTTCACCTTCGGTACAGTAGTCAATAAATTACATGAGATATTCAATACTTTATTATAGAAAAGGCTTTGTGTTAGATGATTTTGCCCAACTGTAGGATAATGTAAGTGTTCAGAACATGTTTAAGTTAAAGTTAGGCTCAGTAAGCTATGATGTTCAGGAGGTTGGGTGTATTTAAATGCATTTTTGACTTAGAATATTTTCAACTTATAATGGGTTTATCAGAATGTAACCCCATGGTAAGTGAAGAAAGATCCATACTGATTAACACAACTCTGTTCTTGTCCTGGGACACTATATAATGAAAAGAAAGTGGAAATGCAATAACTGACCTCAAGGTATTGTGAGTTTTCATGTAAAAGACTCAGAAAATCTGAAATTTATTATTAGAATTTATTGAATTTCTCTAAATATTTAGATATATTAATTGTGGAAAGAAAAGTAAAAGTGACTATTGATGAATATTTCCAAATTCACCTTCTGTTGACACAGATTAGAAGAAATCGATAGCTTGTTCCATTTAAAATTTTGGAACCCATCTCCAGCGAATTAATATTCCTTTTAGTACGTATTCCCTCCCCCTCTGAAAAAGCTGACTGTGTTAAACTTTAGTCTGTATTTTAAAGTATATATGAATATAAATAGCAGAAGATAAAGTACATGTAAATCTAGCAGGTGTACAAATATGGCATCATCTTTCCAATAAGTCTATTTACTTACCTATTTATTATTTATCTATCTGTTTCCTTGTTTGTTTTAAATAGAAAGCACTTGTGAAATTACCCCAAATGCATGATGGAAGATCACAATGGAAAAATTTTAATACATGGGATATGTTTACAATTGAAAGAGTAAATGAAATTGCAAGGAACAGCAGAATTCTCTACCCATTTAAATTATTATAATTTATGCAACATAATAATGAAAATATTGAATATGGACTCACTAAATACACGAGAGGGGAAAATTAAAGAAACTGTAACTGTGAATATAAGTACAGAATTAATAGAAAAATTAAACATGGAAAAATTAATATAGATTAAAAAAACTATTTAAATCTTGCTAATCTACTTTTTAAATTGTTTTCTCTGGAAGCAAACCAAGAATAGTCACGTTAATATGTGTTAGTCATATTAGTATTAGTAACACTAATATGTGTTAGTCAGCTTGGGTTGCCATAACAAAATATCATAGGCTGGGTGGCTTAAACAACAGAAATTTATTTCTCAGGATTCTGGAGGCTGGGAAGCTCAAAATCAAAGTGCCTGTAAGGTAGGTTTCATTATGAGGCCTGTTCTCTTGGCTTGTAGGTGGCTGCCATTCCACTGTGTACTCACTGACTTTGTGTGTATACAGGGAGAGAGAGGGAGTTCTCTGGTGTCGCTTATAAGGACCCCCCCACCTTTCTTCTTATGAAGGTCCCACCTTCATGACCTCATGCAACCCCAATTACTTCTCAAATACCCCATCTCCGATAACCATTACATTGGAGGTTAGAGCTTCAACATATAAGTTTTGGTAGGACACAAGCATTCAGTCCATAACATGATAAAAGTATTCTTTTTTTGGGTTTTTTTGGTTTTTTTTGGTACACAGGCCTCTCACTGTTGTGGCCTCTCCCGTTGCGGAGCACAGGCTCCGGATGCGCAGGCTCAGTGGCCATGGGTCACGGGCCCAGCCACTCCACGGCATGTGGGATCTTCCCGGACCGGGGCACGAACCCGTGTCCCCTGCATCGGCAGGCAGACTCTCAACAACTGCACCACCAGGGAAGCCCAAAGTATTCTATTTTAATTACCAAACTGATTTCATTAGAAAGCTAACAGCTTTAAGAATACAATTGTGTAGAACAGAAAAAAAATTCATTTCAATCTGAATGCAATTACATTTTGATCCATTTAAACATATCAGGTTATAATCTTTCATCATAAAATCTTTAAAACTTACTGAGGATACAGATGTGATAGTAATGCTTGTCTTCCTAGTAGCAAAGGGATTTGTCTTCCTTTTAATTTAATCATTATTTGTTAGCCACAATGTTGAGGACAGGGAGTTGGTGGTTTTCCAGCATATGCTCCTTTTGTCTTGTACTGTGTGTTCACCAATAGCCTAATTTTTTGGCTTCACTACCTTTGCTTTTAATCTACACCCAGCCAAGACTCAGAATTTTGACATTTCTTTTTACACAATAAAATTGAAATAAAATGAGTTCAAATTTATGATTGGTGGTATGGAGAATTCCAAAATGGTGTGAAGAAAAGTGGGTAGATTTGCCAAGTCATCAAATTCTCTGAGGATGAATTTTATCTACCAATAAATGATTTAATATAAACAAAAACAAAAACATGGACCCTATTTGTTATAGACTTTAAAATTTTCTATAAATATGTGCTTTCATTAATCCTGTACTTGCTTTATAAAATTGCACTGTGTAAAAAGCTCTGAGTTTGGTATCCCACCTAGATCCTAAGTCCTTTCTGCCCTGAAGAGCTGTGAGACCTTCTAACAATGTTGAACTTCGGAATCCTTCCTTGACAAATGAAGGAATCTGGGTTGAGAATGTCTACTGTTCCTCCCAGCAATTAACTGTCCATGGTTTTCCAATCAATTTATCAGAGGGTTGAATCTCAACTCTGTTCTGCTCAGGTATGTTAAATCAAACAAGAAATTCACCTTGACTTTCCTAAAGAAAGAGAAGATCTATAGGAGTAGGACTTTGTAGTCAAAAAGTTCTTCTATGCCAAGAAGAAACAAAAGAAATTCCAAGAGGAGGCTCTTAATGTAGAGGAGGGAGAAGAAAATATGGGGTTTTTGGTTTTTTGCCTGTAGTTGAGAGTCATCATGCCATACAAACATGGCTAAGGCAGAAGGAGGGGCAAGCATGGGAAATGGTCCAGGTGTGCACTGAACATTTCTTAGATTCATAGCTCTTAAGACAAAATAATTGATTCTCTTCTGTGAAAAGGGAAGCTACTGATTTCTCACTGTGTTCTTTTGTGACTGTGAGCTTCACATTCTGTTGATATTATCTGTGTATCTTCCCTTAGTTTTAAGAAAGTTATTACAGGAGACTATATCAAAAAAGAGACCTTGTCAACATTTAATCAGTTTAAGGTATGATCACTATACCCAGTAATGCTCATGTCAGGACATTTTATGAAACACTTAAGGAACAGGGAAGTGTGAGACATGGTCCCATTGCAGGTATATGAGGTATATATTTTACTTTTGGTAAATGTTTAAATTTCAAAACCCAAAGCCTAAATTAAAAAATCTAATTATATGGTAAGTCATGTATAAAGATTATTTAAGAACATACTCCTCCTTCTTTCCCCAGACCTCATATAAAATGCTTATATATTGTTAAAATTATAATATACAAAATAACAATTAACTGAAAGATTATATTTTTTATTGAAAAATCCCCAACATTAATAAAAGAAAGAAGTACCTGCTGTATAAAAAATAAAGAAGTAGGGCTTCCCTGGTGGCGCAGTGGTTGAGAGTCCGCCTGCCGATGCAGGGGACACGGGTTCATGACCCCGTCCGGGAAAATCCCACATGCCGCGCAGCGGCTAGGCCTGTGAGCCACGGCCGCTGAGCCTGCGCGTCCGGAGCCTGTGCTCCGCAACGGGAGAGGCCACAACAGTGAGAGGCCCGCGTACCGCAAAAAAAAAAAAAAAGAAGTAAAATGTGCATGTTTGTTTATCACTAGTTTCCCTGTTTCATATTTATTTTTCAGGCAAAATGCTAATAATTGCTAATAGTTTTGTGTACAGTTACAGAGTTCTTTTGTTTTTCTCAAAAGAGTATGTGAAAGTGTTCTCCAAATTCTTACCTATAGAATGGTGTGAGTTGGGGCTTTGAATTCATCGCATCAGTCGAAGACATGATCCCTCTGCTTCATACTAACAATATTTGGTTTGTTCAAAATCAGTGTTGGTTCTTAATGTTTGTCAAAGTGGAAGAGTCTTCAGTAGTTAATCAAAAAATAGTTCCTTGCTAAACAGTATCTGAAGGAGTCTTTCATACATGGTTGCTTGATAATTTATTGGTCCTATATATTCAGTCCAAAGTCTTATGTGCTTTAAGTGCATAATGAAATCTTCATTTTTTTTTTTTTTTTCAGTACGCGGGCCTCTCACTGTTGTGGCCTCTCCCGTTGTGGCGCGCAGGCTCAGCGGCCATGGCTCATGGGCCCAGCCGCTCCGCGGCATGTGGGATCTTCCTGGACCGGGGCATGAACCTGTGTCCCCTGTATCGGCAGGCGGACTCTCAACCACTGCGCCACCAGGGAAGCCCGAAACCTTCATTTTAGTTATTTTCAAGTGACATCTGTTTTCATTTTGCTTTTATATTGATGATTTCTTCCAGCCATACAATATTCTTCAAAACCTAATTAATGGCTGCTGCACTAAACTATACCTTTGAGTGTCTTATTGATCTTTTTAATGAAGGACTTAAGTGCTGTTTATGAGGAAAAGGTCTATTAAACCACACAGAGAATTTACTTTAAACTTTCCTTTTCTGTGACTGTTCATTTTAATAAAAACTTTATTGGATTTTCTGACAAGAAACTCAGCAGGAGATGTTTCTTTCATTAGAAAATGTAAAGTGCTTAAGGGAGTAGAATATGTTAGCTTCTTGTTTTCAAATTCATTATACTTTTTTCTTATATCTGGCTAGTGGAACATCAGGCAGGAGGGAAATCATCTTGCATTTTTCTATACTTGATAATCCATATTTTTATATGATGATCTTTGGGCAATCTGATCTTTGAAGTTTTATACAGTGCATAATAATTTTGCGAGATATGTAAAATATTAAATTCCTATCCCAGAATAAATATAAATAATAAACACATAGACAGTAGAACATTTTATCTAAATTGGATTTTACCTGATGACGTTTTCACATTTCTGCAGCAGCTGTAGCACATATGAATTCACTGCAGCTGATTAGTTCTATAATCTGATTTTGGCTTCTGGGAATTGTTTTTTTTGTTGCTGTTTTCTGGGTTTTCTTCACCCTAAAATTTTCATATGAGTACACTTTTAATCTGCATAAAAATATTCACACTGTCTGGAGCTATGAAAAGGATTCTTATGTAAATAAATTATTTAAAATTCTGAATAGCATCTTCAGACAAATGGAGGAGAAATGATAGGGAATTAAAACTTTGGAGAAATATTTTCAATATGGTAATGGAGTCACATAGTTTACTTTTCTGGAGACATCAAAGACCCACTCACAAGCCTGTGCTCAGATTAAGTGAAAGTTACAAGACATACATTTGAATATATTTAAACTTAATTTTTTTTATGATTTAAAAATGTAATTCCTACATTCATTATACTGCCTTATTATACCCCAGTTTTCACTGTCAGTTCTGTGAGTGGGAGTGATAATGCAAATAACGATCAGATCCTTGTGGCATAGGCATGAGAGACAACTGACCAAACAGGATGGTCAGTGGCCAAAAACCATTGGTTCCAACTCCCCAGTGCCTACTGGATGAAACATGAATCTTGGCTTTTATTAATCACTTTACTCATGTTTCATTATGAGTTGACATAGGAATGTCTGGTCCCTATGACTCTCTTTGAGACTTAGGCAATTTCTTTTTGTTCTGTGAACCACCTGAATCCTATATCTCTGGCCAGGATCTCTCTTTTCATCTCTTTGAATTTCTCTAATAACTAAAAGAAGTTAATAAAGCAGACATCATTTTTTAAAGTGAACATAGTAATACAGTTGATCAATTCCAAATCTGATTATTCCAAAAGACCAAAATATTATCAACATAGGCAACATTTTTGCAAATATGGAAAAAAAAAGGTCAGAATGCTCAAATAAGCCATATACAAAATCTGAGAATTGAGTTGACTTAGAGATACAGATGAACTTAAAATTTATGAATATACAATTGATTCTTGAACAACATGGGTTTGAACTGCATGGGTCCACTTAAATGTGGATATTTTTTCAATAGTAAATACTGTAGTACTACACAATCCATGATTGGCTGAATCCAGGGATGCAGAACCACATATATGGAGGAACTGAGGATATGGATAAACTGCCCATACAGAGGGCTGACTATAAGTTATACTTGGATTTTCAACTGGGTGCCTGACCCCAGAGTTGTTCAAGGGTCAGCTGTATATATATATATACACACACACACACATATATGTATATATATATATATACATACATATATATATTTAAAATGTATATATATTTAAAATGTATATATATTTAAAACAATACCTTTGAAAACAAGGTAAATTGGATCGACTTACAGAAAAAAATATAATTAGCAAATACATCCCAGTTAGAAAACCTGGAATTATCAATAACCATACATTTAAAAATTGATATTTAATTTCAAAATTAGACAGCAGCCTTGTATAACTGCACTGATAAGTTATAATGAACTTTCAAGAAGTAGATATTTCTTAAATTATAATATTATAGACTATTGAAAAGCTGAAAAATGACTGAATTCATTTTAAAGAGATTAATGTATTTTACTACTAGGAGAAAACAGGGGGAACATCTTGTAAATATGAAAGCAAAAAGGTTTTTTGTAAGTATTAACAAATTTATCCAGCATTGAATAAAAAGAAATCACAACCAACTAGGAATTAAAAGATTGTGCAACACTTTAAAAATCTATTCATTTCCTTTATATTAACAGATCAGAATTACAAAACGAACACAATTTCAGGAAAAACATTTGATGAAATTCTACACACATTTTTGGTAAAATATCTTAATAAACCATGTATAAATGGGCATTTCTTTTATGTGATAAGAACATTCAACTATAAACACAGCCATTATCATACATAACAGTTAAACAGTATAAATATTCCCATTAAAATCAAGAACAGTACAAAATTCTACATTGTTATAGAGTTTCTAGTCAGTCCTAAAATATTTCAAAAGAAGGAAAAGACAGAGAAAGCTATCATTATTTATGGGCAATAAAAATGTCTCTCCAGAGAACTGAAAATAAACTAATTGACAAATTATTATAACTAAGAAGACGTTTTAGCAACATGGCTGGACACGTGTCAGTATACATAAGTAATAAACTTGCAATAATGAATTAACAAATAATAGAAAAGACTGCATTTAGGATAGCAAAAAATTTTTAAACTAGCAAAGAATAAACCTAAAAATAAATGAATAAAACTTTGATGAAGATACTAACATTAAAGAAAATCAGATTAAATGGAGTGGTATATCATATATTTGAAGTATAAGACGTCAATTCTCCCCAAATCATCTATAAGTTCAGTATAATAAAAATCTCCATGCTTACAGAATATTCCTAACACAGGTTATTCCTAACACAGATATTTCTGATAAGCATAGGGAAGTATAAACCTAAACCAAGCCATATGTAAACAAAAGCACATAAAGAAGGAGACAACTTATCAGGCCTCAAAATATAATTATAGTGTACATTATAATACAAATCTGTAAGTTATAAATCACATTTACATGTAAATTAAAAATTACATATTATAATTAAAACCATGTGTTATTAAGTCAGCAATAGATAAAATAATACATCAATGACATTATGAAAGAATCCCAGAAATAGGCTCATGAATAGATGTGTATTTAGTATATGATAATGTTGGCAGAGCAACACAATGGATGAAATTTAATTTGGAGTTTAACAGTATTGTCCATCCATTTTTGAGGAGAGAAAAAGAATCCTACTTTCTGGTCTTTTCATATTTCAAATGGATTAAAAGTCTGAGTGTTCTGAAAAAATATTTACTTCATTCAGGTCTTCACTTGAATGTTATCTTTTCAGTGAGATCTACCACGACCACCCTACTTTAAATTGCAAATACCTCTCCCTTCACTTTTACAGTACTGACCCCACCATTTACATTAAAATATAAACTTGGTAACATCTGTGATTACTTTAGTAGCATACATTCATGGATGTATAAAATACATCCATGTGTGATTTTATTTATCTCTTGATACATATTAAGGCATTACCATGCCCTTCCTTTTCTTCACTATCATACCCTATACATCCCTTGGTGTATTTTACCAATTTATTTTCCACCAGATGTATATAGAAGTACACAACTCACTATATCCTCTCTAGAATTGGTAGATATTTTTCATGTTTATTAAGCATAGAGGCATAAAATGCTATCTTATTATTTCCAAATTTTTTTAACATCTTCATTGGAGTATAATTGCTTTACATTGTTGTGTTAGTTTCTGCTGTATAACAAAGTGAATCAGCTATACATATACATGTCTCCCTCCCACCCACCCTATCCCACCCCTCTAGGTGGACACAAAGCACTGAGCTGACCTCCCTGTGCTATGTGGCTGCTTCCCACTAGCTATCTAGTTTACATTTGGTAGTGTATATACGTCCATGCCACTCTCTCAGTTCGTCCCAGCTTACCTTCCCCCTCCCCGTGTCCTCAAGTCCATTCTCTACATCTGCGTCTTTATTCCTGTCCTGCCCCTAGGTTCTTCAGAACCTTTTTATTTTTTTTTTAAGATTCCATATATATGTGTTAGCATATGGTATTTGTTTTTCTCTTTCTGACTTACTTCACTCTGTATGACAGACTCTAGGTCCATCCACCTCACTACAAATAACTCAATTTTGTTTCATGACTGAGTAATATTCCATTGTATATATGTGCCACATCTTCTTTATCCATTCATCTGTCAATGGACACTTAGGTTGCTTCCATGTCCTATTATTTCCATTTTAAATCAGATATTCTGGCCATTATATCTAAATTGATCAACAATGGTTTCTGAGAAATATTCTACCTACTTGCTGTAACCATCTTTGTGAAAAGACACCTAACAATTTTCCCTTAACATATATAATTGTACTTGGACAAATCAAATTCCAATACAACTTATTTATAAAATCTTGAATGTTATAAGAACTTGGTTTCACTGAGGGTCATAGTATATTACATAATCCTTGACTGCATATAGCAAAGGATTGAAATAACATGTTTATCCCATGAAAAAGTTGTTAGTTCTGTCACAAAACATTAATAATATGTGTTACTTCAGCCTCCATTGTTACTCCCATTCTGTTTTTTTATTATAAAATATATTATTTAGCATTGTATATTCAAAGAGGGTTTACAAAGCATTCATTTTGATACAAGATCAATGATCAAGGCTATGTTTATGTAAATCAAATCAGCAGATTTTTATGTTACCTTAACTAAAGTCAAAATCAAAGAATTTCTAAAGGTTCCTGAAATTTGGCAGAAAGCAAGAAGTGATTTTGAAAGAAAATACATCTCTCCCTCGATAGAACAAGCTAATTTACATTCCTATTTTAGATACATGGCAAATTCCCCATGTTTTATTAACCTAACTTTCTTGTTTCTTTTCATTAACACCTGGTTGGAACTCAATCCCCCATTGGGAAACACCTGTCCACAGTTAATAAGGTGTTAATTGTAAAAACAATAAAAAGTGGAGTTGGGGAATTAGTTCACAGATTCTTAAATTATAAGAAATTCAAGAGAATAGAAAATTTTAAAGTAAAAGTATGTTATTTTTATAAGAATCAAAACTTTACAGTGATTCTAGCTTTGTAACTTTGGGCAAATTATTGAACCTCTCGGTGCTTGCTTTACTCATCTTGAGAATGGGGATAAAGATCATATTTATTTCATAGAGTTCTTATAGAGATCAATGTAGTCAATACAGGTGGTATAATATTATCTTTGAGTTGATGGTGACAACTTGTCATTACATTTTGTACCCTGTAGACGACTAGTTCTAAACAAGTTGTAAATTTTTTCCCTCATAGGACTTGTAGGAATATCTGGAAATAATATTTGTTTTCTGAAAAAGCAGTGCTACTGACATCTAGAGGGTAGAGGCCAAGGATGCTTCTAAATATACTACAATATGCAGGACAGCCCCTCATAATACAGAATTATCCAGTCTTAGATGTCAATAGTGCTTATGTTGAGAAACCCTACCCTAAAGCAACTATTTAAATAGTTATACAAAGAAGTATGGCTAAAATGCCAATAGTGGTATTAAATTAGTATATGAAAAAAAATTTTACTCCAAAAGAAGACATGAAAGGGAGAATAAAGGAAGGGGAGAAAATGTGGCAACTAGAAAGCAAACAGCAAGATGGTAGACTTAAAACCTACTATATAAATAATTATATAGGATGTAAATGAATTAATGGAGTCAGAGGAGTAGGTAGGCCAACTGATGTGCTCTGTCCAACATTTTGAAACTTAGAGATCATCTTTTAAATCTCCCTACCTTACTCCCTACTTACTTTAATTCTAAAAGATGGAGAGGAATGGAAAGGAGGAGGTGAAGGTCATGTTTTACTTAAATCAAGAATTTCCATGCAATTATAACTGCTCACAAGACTATCATACAAATTAAGAATAAAGTTAGAAACCAGCCTGCACACAATGCTGTGATATTCAAACTTTTTCATTTTATACGTACTAAAAGAATTTTGAAAACAACTCTGTATACCCTTGCACATTTTAAACTTGTCAATAATTTATTATCATAATTTTATACACTGTAAAATGTTCTGACATTTTGTTGATTGTATCCTCCTTTAAACAGACAATGATGCCCACTGCTACCACCAACTCAGATAGAATGCTATTGGTTTCCATCCTTCAGAGTAGCTTCACTCTGGTCATTTAGTTAAGCTTGCAATAATTCAACCCTGCATTTAGTGCAACTTAAATATTTGAACTTCACTTATAATGGTAGGGTGGGCTTTCACTATGTTTTTCATCAAAACCATAAAGCTTCAGATTTAGTCTTTTCAAATTTGGGAAAAAGTCATCATATAACCTAAACAGCAAAGGTAGTTCTTAGCTAAAATCAGACTGAATTTCCATGAAAACAACTGCCATCATTTTATTTAATTTAAATATAATCAATTTTTTATTACCATGACAGAAATCTCTACTTAATTCTAAGATAAATAGGTTAGATCAAGTGTATAGAAAGCCATACCCTCACTTTGTTACCTGGATGAGATAAGGTGCTTCCCTTCAATATCTTTCTCTTTATTTTGCCCTCATGGTGCTCCCTAAAAAAGCAGTGTATCTAGAATACTCCTTTAGTGTCTACATGAATTTTCATCCTGTGGCAATGTATCACATTATGTGGGGTGGCTAAGATGTACCCTTTTCCTTTGTCTAGTGGTAGAGGGTAATTTTGAAAGGGGAAGTGAAAAAATTTGGCAAATCACAGATTTTCTCTGGCAGATTGATTTCTGGAAAGGACACATATTAAAGTTAAGGGTCCGGCCCAGCAATCCCACTACTGGGCATATACCCTGAGAAAACCATAATTCAAAGACAGTCATGTACCAAAATGTTCATTGCAGCTCTATTTACAATAGCCAGGACATGGAAGCAACCTAAGTGTCCATCAACAGATGAATGGATAAAGAAGATGTGGCACATATATACAATGGAATATTACTCAGCCATAAAAAGAAACAAAATTGAGTTATTTGTAGTGAGGTGGATGGACCTAGAGTCTGTCATACAGAGTGAAGTAAGTCAGAGAAAAACAAATACCGTATGCTAACACATATATGTGGAATCCAAGAAAAAAATATGTCATGAAGAACCTATGGGTAAGATGGGAATAAAGACACAGACCTACTAGAGAATGGACTTGAGGACATGGGGAGGGGGAAGGGTAAGCTGTGACAAACTGAGAGAGTGGTATGGACATATATACACTACAAAATGTAAAACAGATAGCTAGTGGGAAGCAGCCGCATAGCACAGGAAGATCAGCTCGGTGCTTTGTGACCACCTAGAGGGGTGGGATAGGGAGTGTGGGAGGGAGGGAGACGCAAGAGGGAAGAGATATGGGGACATATGTATATGTATAATTGATTCAATTTGTTATAAAGCAGAAACTAACATACCATTGTAAAGCAATTATACTCCAATAAAGATGTTAAAAAAAAAGTTAAGCATCCAGAAATTGATTTTTTTTTTTAGAATCTATGTCCTGCTCACATACCTGCTAGAAAATCTTTGTGTATCTTTGGGTGTTTAAGTTCCGAATTTTGAAGACTACTGCTTTATAACAGTTCAAAAAACGTCTTAGTGACATTTTTCACATTTGCTTTCCACTGATAAGGTCTTATATATTGTTCTGAAGAAAATTATATGAAAGAATGGTTCAAAATAAGAACAAGCAAGTCTACAAGTATGAACTTGATTTTTTCAATCACTTGGTCAGTCATTTTGTCTGTCTGTCTTATGTAGGAGCCTACATGTAAACATACATACACATGCATGTATACACATGCATACACACAACACACAAATGTCCATTTTTGCCTGCAACAAAATTCTCATTCATGTTTAATACTCAGTTATTAAATAGATTAATGAAGTTATATGTCTACTGACACAGGTTCTGTGGATATAAATATTTATAATAAGCAATCCCTAATCCAAAGAACATATACTCTAGAAAGGCAGAAACATTGACAGTCATTCCCTTGTCACTTCCTGAGTGCCTCATCACATGACAGTGATTGGTGCATGTGCAGCTCCAGAGTACCAAGTGATGGGAGCTGCTGGGTTGCAGAGCATCCTGTCCACCTGGCACCCAGCAGGTGTTGGCATATCCACAGCTGCCTCTGTGAGGTCCCAGGTGATGCTTTCTGGTATTTACTCAGTGTGGATGAATTGTTGCTCTGCCTGGACAGGTATGGTTATAATGTCTTTTTGTTTGTTTGTTTGTTTTATTTTATTTTTAACAGTAGCCCCAAGTTCAAGAAAGACCTAAGCCTCCTCCTAACCTAACCCCATATAGTAAGCTGTTCCTTTGGGCTCTCAAATAGGGTCTCTCTCTCAAATGAGTTATTCCTGAGGGCTGCCTTATATCCCGAAAATTAAAAAAAAAAAGCTAAATAGTCTTAACTATGACAGTTAAAGACAGTATTTGAATGCATAGAGGACTATAATTCCAGTTATATCCATAAAGGAAAGAAATTAATTAAGCCTCTGTAGCTGCTTGGGGATTTGGTTATTTCTTATAATAATAGATCTCTTAAAAGCACATTTGGCATAAAAAGGCTTATATGATTTCTTAAAATAAGTTCCAATCATCAAAATTTATTGTCTTTACTTTGAATATGCTTCATGGCCATTAAATGAATTTATATTGAGCAGAAAAATATATACACAGTTAGAACAGAAAAATTGCCACTTAGAAACAAAAAAAAAGAACCTTAGTACAGTTTGTATTTTAGAGGTTTTCTGATGCTTTAGTACAAATTAAAGATTCCTTCCTGCCAGTCACTAAAAGTATGGCAATGAGGTTCATTTTGTTGCCACACAATAATTTTTATTTACCAAATGTAAGTCTCAGATAACTGCATTGATTCCTCCACACTTGAGGCCATTTAATCAGGAAGAAAAGTATTGTACAAAAGACATTTTAAAATAACAATAGCAGCAAAGGGCAGCTGCTAGAGCTTTAATGAGATTTTCTGTTCAGATAAACTTTAGATTCCTGCAGAACAAGATCAATATTGGCTTATTTTACTCAGATATTTTGGAAGACTTTATGACAGCAATATTTTTAAATCATGGAGTCTACTCAGGGACTTTTATAGCAGATGGTAAAGGAATCCATATGGATTGCTTAATCCATACTAAAATTAACCACAATCAAAATATTGGCTTATTTTCTCCCTAAACTTGATCTACAAAGGTAAGAATTTTCTGAACCAACCATATGAAATGTTGAAAAGCAAATGGAAGTAAATGTAGGATCCCAACAAGAAGTATAACCAGACAAAATTTCAAATGCTGCACTTGTTTGAATGTAACATTTCACAAAACCATGCCTACTTTCTAAATAAGTAAGTTCCCTTTTTAGCTATGAAGTTCTTTTTCCAGCAGACCAATTTGGAAGTGATTAGAATGACCTTGAACTCTAAGGCTGGTGGCTTCTGAGAACAATATCATTGTAATTAGTATTAGTAATAATAATGTTGTTACTTTAAATTTATTAAGGTACTCTGCAACTGCTATGTGACAGATAATATCTTCCACACATATAAACATTAACTTAAACGTAGGTACCTAAAACACACCTGTGAAGAAGGTAGTTTTATCTTTATAATTGTACAGATAGGGTCACTGAGGCTCAAAAGAAGAAGTAAGTTGGGCTTCCCTGGTGGCGCAGTGGTTGAGAGTCCGCCTGCCGAAGCAGGGGACACGGGTTCGTGCCCCGGTCCGGGAAGATCCCACATGCCCGGAGCGGCTGGGCCCGTGAGCCATGGCCGCTGAGCCTGCACGTCCGGAGCCTGTGCTCTGCAGCGGGAGAGGCCTGCGTACCGCAAAAAAAAAAAAAAAAAAAAAAAAAAAAAGAAGTAAGTTATCCAGTACTGAACTATGAATAGGTATTTCATCCAAGATCTAGTTCTGGGTAAGACTGGCCTTACCAGTGATTGGAGAGCTATAAAATCTCAGGAAGAGATTTCAATACTGGAACAGCTACTAACATCTAGGGAATTCATGAAACAAATGTCATGAAGCAAATTCTTTACTTTCCATTTCAGAAATGGTATGTAAGTCTATTGGATTCACAAAATATAATTGTCAAAATCCCTTAATAAATTTGAAATTGTGATTCTAAGTGGTCTCACAGAGCTAAACTATGATATTTCACTGGTTTACTCCCAGCTGTGTGTTTTATGAATGCTCTGGTTTAAAATTTTAGCCCTTAAAGTGGGCTATCTGGAAAGGGATGTTTGGAAGTATAACTTAGAATAGGAAATGTACTGGCCATTGATCCAAACAGCAAATACAATCATTTATTACTCTTCAGATGACAAACATAAACTTTTGACCACTGTGTTCAGTTTGTTCTATTACTTATTACTACATTCTTGTTCATCAGTAAATCTCTTGGGGTGAACCTACATTAGATCATTTTGTTACACAATTTCCAAGGTCCAAGTGATACAACAGAAGTGACTAATAGAATATGTTCCCTACTGAAATTTTAAATTGCTTCAGCTCACAATATTCTGATTTAAACTGTGCAGTAAAATATTGCATTGATAGATACTCTGTGAAGCACATCAAAGGTTTTTCTTTCTCTTTTTTTATTAGGTAAAAGTCTAACAGAAAAAAAAATACTAGTGGAATCTATTAAATACAGACTGATTTACTAGATTTTTAAAAAAAGAATTGGTGGAGTAAGGACTTTAACATCTCGCTTAACAGTTTGCTTCATAGATATTCTCACATAACATTGATTTGATTTTGGTGAGATGGGAGACCAATACCAGTGGCTCCCAGTTGTAACATTCTGAATAGTATATGATATTAGATAGCTAACGGCATAACTATATATGAAAAGTCCAATAGAACATGTTCAGTCGATGAAAGAATTGTTAGTTCTGCCACATAATATTAGCTTTACTTAGAAGTTCTGCTAGGCTTACGTAATATGTATTTTTTCGTCTCTTAGAAGAAAAGCTTACATGTTAGTAACGGAAAATTATTAATGTTTAATAAAACATTAGTTTGGGTAGAACAAAGTAATGTTCAAAGGTATATTTAACAAATCAAGTAACAGCTTTAATGTTGGTGTGCACTGGTGGCTTCTAACACTCACTGTTCATCAGAATCACATGTGAATGCCTGAGTCTCACCACAGAAATTTTTTCTTTTCCTTTGGTTTAGGTTTGGGCCTGAGTAGAGAGACTTTTTTTCTTTAAAGCTCCCCAGGTAATTCTAATGTGCAGGCAGAGTTGAGAACTACTGGTTCAGATTAAAATCAAAGGGATGAACTAAGAACACTCCCTGAATCCTGGCAATGGAAAATGATTTTTAAGAGATGCTCCCTTGATAAAACAAGGTACTGTGCAATTTTCCAGTCTCATAGTCACCTTTCTTATTTCTTTTCATTAACAATTAATTTCCGTTGGGAAACATTTGTCCACGGTTTAAGAAGGTATTTACCACAGAAACATTTAACAGGGGATTCACAGAGCCAGTCCATAGATTTTGAAGAAAGAAAAACATTTTTGAGGGGTAGCAATATCCCTAAATCTACCTACATCCCTCAGAAGTCATGCTGATAAGTTCACAAAACACTAATAATTCTTATTTTTATAAATATGTGAAGCAAATTGAGTAAATATTTCCTTTTATTTTTTTATTTTTCTTTTTACCTTTTGTGATGAAGTTGAGGTGAAAAGAGTTATGGGGCAGAAACAGGAAAAATAAATAAATAAATGGACAGTATTGACTGTTTCCTAGTTCTAAAATCTGAAATCCAAAAATGTCTTTCCACAGTAATGGTACAAGATGAGAAAAGATATGCCAGAGCCTGCCTTGACTGGGCTCTCTTCCTCCTTCTATGGCGCTGTCTTTAGAAAATGGAGGGGAAAGAAAGGAGAGGGAAAATGACAGGCTCTCAAACTTTGTCTTGGTGAGGGAGACCTAGTCTGTAATTCTGGGACAAGGGAAAGAAGAATTCACTCACCATGTCAGAGCGCAGAGAAATACCATGAGCAAGATTTTTTTAATGGGAAGATTTTTTTAAATGATCAGAGAAAAATATATATTTTGTAAAAGACAGTTAAAAAATTACTCCAGCTTGGAGAAAGAAAAACATGGGAAATAGAAATAAATTCTCCAGAAATGCTTTGTGCTGTAAAACAACAATATGAATATGAATGCAATAGAACAAAATACATAGATATGTTGGTAAAACAGAAAGAGAAGTAAGGGCAAGCTAAAGATGTGAAAAAAAGAAAAGTTAGGACCAAGACACACCCCAAAAATGCTGAAAAAATATTAGAGTGACAAGAAATGTATAGACATCTGAAATTAAAATTACTAACATTGAGTAAAGATTTCAGATAACTGCAGCAAACATATGAAAAAGACAAAGAAATTAAAGCTATCAGTGAGAAGCAAAATCATATGGAAGAAATAAAATGGATCCCGTTGAAGCATTATTGATTTCCCTAGAATAGAGAGCATAACACATTTATCAAAAATCAAAGTCTTCAGAAATATAACATGAGCAACATTCTCTAAAATAAAGGACTAATCTGCAGTATGAAAAAGCATATCTAGTTCTAGAAAAATTCCATATAGAACATGTGACACAAATGTTAAGTCTAATTGATTTATTAAAGTCTGTTCATAAAGAAAGAATATTTTGGGCATCCATGGAGAGAAAGGAAATCTTTCAAGAGAAAAAGTCAAAAGACATTGCCCTGAGATACTTCCCAGCAACATTCAATGCCTGATGCATTATAATAATAGCTACTAAACACTGAAACAATGAGTGAGCCAATTACCATAGCTGGTAAGTTACAGTTTCATTATAAAGAAAACATTGTTCTCACTACTAGTAGAAATTACCTGGTTAGAGAAAAATCCAAAAAAACTAGGAACCATTTAAAAATTAAAACAAGAAAGAAAAGAAATACTGTGTTAAAAAGATTTATGTAGGGGCTTCCCTGGTGGCGCAGTGGTTGAGAGTCCGCCTGCCGATGCAGGGGACACGGGTTCGTGCCCCGGTCCGGGAGGATCCCACATGCCGCGGAGCGGCTGGGTCCGTGAGCCATGGCCGCTGAGCCTGCGCGTCCGGAGCCTGTCCTCCGCATCGGGAGAGGCCACAACAGCGAGAGGCCCGTACCACCAAAAAAAAAAAAAAAAAAAAAAAAAAAAAAAGATTTATGTAGACCACTGAATATTGTGGAATGTTGAAGAAATTTTGATTATTGCACAACATATACAAATACTATCAACTTAGATTCTACAAAACTGTAGTATAACTGACAAAACATACAAGGCTATTATTGTCCAGTTTTTCATATAGGGAAGTCAACACAACTTTCTATAATTGAAATTTATAGTTAAAAACTAATGACCCCTTAATACAAAATCAATTTTCTCAATTTTATAAGGCTCTTTTAAGATATACATCTTTTGGTGAAGAAATATGTATTTAAATATTGGCAGTTGCTTCAGTTTCTCTTCATCCTTATTATGTAAAAATATCTAATTTTTTTTATTCTAAAAAAGTATAAAACTGTATCTTGTCTTCTCTCTGTAGGCATGAAGAAAAAGATGATCAGAACGATGTCATTTTAAGTGCTAGGATTCTGAATTGCTTACATTCTTTATAATGAGTGTGAGACTGTATTAGTTTTATTTCCTTATACAAAAATGTAAAAAATAAGGCCTCAGACTATAGTTTTTAATTATAGATTTTTGTACCATTGGATTACTTACATATCTTTGCATCACTCTGATAAAACAAACAAAAAGTTTGTCTAAAATGAATATCCAGTAATTTTATAAAATGATTAATAATAATAATCGGTAATATAGAATGTATGATTATTATTACCTAGGCCTATGCCAATTACTATGCATCTAATATCTCATATTAGGTAGTGTTACCTACCCTCCCGAGTCGATCGTCCCCAATAAGATTTTTTCTGCGCAGTGTTGCCCACATCGATGGAATGAGACCTAGCTCAGTTCAGAAGCAAACGAAACAGATTCACTTTGCTATATACCTGAAATTAACACAACATTGTAAGTCAGCTATACTCCAATGAAGATTTAAAACAAAAAAAAGCAAAGGAAAGCTTCATTCTTTCGTCAAAGAATGGAGAGATACAAGCTCCAGCTCTATAGTCTGAACGCTCTCTCTGGAAGGCGGTAGGCGGGGCTGCTTCACAGGGATCTCCTCAGAGGGGAGGAGGCGGGGTTCTGGAGTGCGGGGCGGGGCTGTGCTGCTCACGCTCCGGATCTCAGAGCCCGTGGGATCTAAGATCCCGCGCAGAGTCTCCGCAGGCAGCCCGCCGCCGCCATCTTGAAGTGCCGGTGCTGCCTTTTCACGATCTGAAGCACCGCGCGCGAGGCCTCTGCATGCAGCCCCCTGTGAGCAAGCGAAACTAGACGAAGCA
Organism: Phocoena sinus; assembly: GCF_008692025.1. Taxonomy (NCBI): domain Eukaryota; kingdom Metazoa; phylum Chordata; class Mammalia; order Artiodactyla; family Phocoenidae; genus Phocoena; species Phocoena sinus. The sequence continues at coordinate 25,146,216 of NC_045766.1, forward strand.
CAAAGGAAAAGAAATAAAAAGGTTAGACTTTATTTCATTACCCAGATTCTAATTTTATTCTCCAGGAATTGTTAATGGGCTTTGCTGGTGACACATCCCTCCTGTCTTTTGTCCCGCTCGTCATTCTTTAGGGGTGCTGAGGGGTGACAGTCCATCTTCTGGGACTGCTCCCTGCTGAGTTTGGGCGCCAGACCTTGGGAAGAGGAGCAGAAAACTTCCCTGCAGCTGCCTTTAAGTATGTTTGATCGTCACCAGGGCTTGGCCCTAAATGGTCCTGTCCCTGAGCGACCACCACTTGGAGTTTTATAGATTCTAGCCTGCTGGAGACAATTTAGGATGCATGGTTCAAGTATTAGCAAGAGAATAATGGTCCTTAAGGGGCCCAGGAAAGGTGCAAACTGAGTGACGTTAGGAAGGGCCTGTCTTGCTCGGCTCAGTCCACGTTTGTTTGGCCAAATGAGGCTGACTGGTTTCTGCCAGTCAGGCGGCTTTTTCTAGTAGTCTGTCTGCACTTTCTGCAATTGGGCTACTTGCATCAACATAAAAACAGCACGACGTATTGGCCAGTGCACAGGCCCCGCCCTGGTCAGTTGACAGATAATCTAGGGCAATTCCCTTACCCAGGACCATATTGGCCAGTGACTCAACGGACTTTTGTAATAGCTTGAAGTCAAGGCCAGACCCATTGGCCACTGTCACCAGAGTACACGCTCCCCGCAAAAGGCCATGGGTGGTTGCTGCTTCATAGGGTTCTTGTCAGCGGCGTGGGGAGCAGAGTTCTTGTGGGTTGGGTGCACCTGCGCTGCTTCCGGCACTCCAGATCCAGGTGCCGGGTGCAACATTTAGGCACAGGGCAGGCCCAGCTGAAGGGTCAGGCAGTTTCACTCTAGGAACTCTGGTCTGCAGTGCCGGGTGCAAGGCCTCTGTATGTGGTATCCCGGGAGCAAGTGAAACTAAGCACAAAGGAGAAAAATAGTTAGACTTTATTATCCAGATTCTATTTTTATTTCCCAGGAATTGTTAATGGGCTGTACCGGTGACAGTAGGTAAAGGTATTTTACCTTATAGGTATTTTTGGATAAGAGTGTGTTCTTTGTGGCCCATGAAATCTCAGCAAGTAGATTCATATTTACTGATGTTCTTTTCACTTTGGAGCTTACGTAACTTCCACTACCTACGTTTGTAAATCAGTTGGTATTATTTGCATCTGAGCACAACACAGTGCACGTGATCTTCACATAACAGGAATCACAGACAAAAGCATGAAGCATTCTCATTGCAGCTGAGGAGATCCAGCCGCATCGGGAGGACCAGCAGTTGCCTCCCGACACGTAGTTTCTGTTATGGCACAGTCGCTGTTACTCCCTTCTTTTTGCCTCTTGTTTTTCTGGATCTTTCTTGTTTCCTATTGATCTCAAGCCTGCTCTGCAAACTTCTTATAAATGCTGTGAGCCCTCACAGTTGTTTCAAAGTTTCCCCTTGCTTCAATTAACTAGAGTTGTGTTTGTTTCTTGCAGCCCAGAACACTGAATAATCCATAACCCCACCCTCCTTTTCCCTCCCAGTCTCAGGAGAGCCATCTTACTGAGTTCAGAACTGTTCCCTCAAAGGGTCAATTCTATTCTTTCTCCATCTCTGGATATTAACTTCTTATTTCTTTTGTGGGGCAAATGGTTCACATAGCAAGACCTGGGATGGAGTTTTTCCTCAGCTTGGTCCTCCCTCCACTAACTTGTCTGTCTGACACTGTCAAGAACAAGACAGAAAAGCACTTCTCAACAGGTTATCCACCAGAGGTATTTTTATAATGACCTTCAATTTTGGATCAATGAAATTGAAACATGTACAAATTGATAATAGGAAGAAAAATGGTATGGTGTAGGATGAAGATCAGGTGCTCAGCTCTGAAAAAAAAGGTTGGGTCCAATCACATTTTTTTGTATAGAATGATAGAAACCACATCCTTCAAGCAAGCTCCTATAAGGACTATTTCTCTCAATGACTCTTGCAACAGGAACTAGCAATACTATTGTCCCTTTGACCAAAATGGAGTCATTGGATAATACTTGCTTAGATAAAAGGTAGAACAACTTCTCTGCAGAAATATACTATCATAAGCAGCTTCTTGACTTTTTTCATGAATAAATTTGGAACTTAATATAACAGAAATGGGCAAATTAAGTTCTCAAATGGCATGACATAGAGTGCTCATTTTAGCTGTTAACCAAAATCTCCCTGTAGCATTTATGATCCATAGCATCTCAGGCTCCTCTTTCCTTTGCCCCTGTGTTCCATGCAGACTGGTATTCTAGTTTTTAAAACAGGCACATCCATTCTCCTCTCTGCCTTTTCTCTTCCCTTGGACGTGTGTGCTTTTCCTCTTTATCATCTCATGGCGAGCTTTCTTTTGTCACTCAACTTCATGTTAACTGTTTCTTCCTTAGAGAAATCTTAGCCTGAGCTCTTAACCTAGAGAGCTGCTTAATCACTGTTATACAAATCTCTTTTATTTCTCTTCAAAGAACTTGCCACTACAGGAAATTTTCTTTTTTATTTATGCATGTATGTATTTACTTATCATCTGACTTTTCCCACTTCCATGTAAGATGGTTGAAAGCATGGGCTTTTGATTGTCAGTTTCCTGGAACTTAGAAAAATTCGATAAATATTTGTTGCATGAGTGAATGAAATTAACTTTCAACTGTGTAACACAAGTCCATTCTCCAAGACAGATTAGTTATAAAATAAACAACTAGGAAGACGAATTTATTGACTTGTTGCACAAGGTCTTTAGATATAAAGCAGTTAACTATTGAAAGACATTTGCCCAAAATACAATCACATAGGGTTCACACTAGTTGATCTCTGGACTTTCTTCATATGGTATTTAATGGACTTTTCATATTTTGCACCAAGGACACCTAGTAAACTTGTAGTAATAAAACCATATCAGTATATAAAGCAAATTGTTACTTATCCTCATATTCCCTACTGAGGAATGTGGGAATGAATGAAGGCTATCAAGTGTTTAGTTTTTCCTGTAAAAAATATTGTTGTTATCCTGTAAGACATTGTTAAGATGCTGATTTCACAGAATTGGGTTTTTTTGAAACAAATTCAGGATTAGCATCCACAGGCAGGGATACTAGCATGTTTATTCAACATGGCACACACTGGATTCCTGACCACAGAGTCCACATTCAAGGGAAACCCAATAAAAGTCACAAATCCTCTTTGTTTCCTTCAGTATAATCTAAGAGTTACTGATGAGCAGAACAATGTCAGTGATGGAATAGCCATGCCTAAGTCCCACCTGCTTCTCTTTTTGAACATTGGCCTCAGAAGCCCAGGATTGCAGTTTATCTGGAGGAAAACTTGCATAGTGAGCTAATTGATTATATGATGGAAGAACAAAGAGTTACCTTTTAAAAAGTACAATAGGTGACTGTGCTGGGCAAAACAGATATACCCAAAACAGGTTTCAAAAATGTTAAAGAGAGTCCACCACTTAATGCTGTTCATAAATTTTCTTAGAGAAATTATCTCAAGTGGTATATTTAGCTTGAAATTTCAAAATGAGTTATACAATATGAGAGGGTATAGTAGCATTTATGTATGCATATTTTAAATTGTTTAATTACATGGTACACAAGCTTAGTGGAAGGGATAATACATACTAATATACTGATAATATAGTTTCCCTAAATAAGAAAAAATTATCAAAAAGTTGGAAATAGGGCAAGAAGGTGGATAGAATGTATTTTCATATAGGAACATGGACTCACACAAAGTTTAGGGAAATATACTTTTCAATTCACTGTATGCTGTTGATTAAAGGTCTCAGATTTAGTAAAGTTAAATGTTAGTTTGTTGATTTTTGCCCAGTAGAAATACAAATGAGTTCCATTTGATGGAACAAAAAGCTCAAAGGTTGTAGTTGATTGCCTTTTTGAGCATTAACCAAAAATTAATCCAAAATTTTTAACCTAACATTCATTGTTTAAGTTGCTTGTAAATAACTAGTTTCTCGAATGTTAATGTTTTCCTCACTAATTAACAATACTTATTGAACAAAATATTTGCTTATATTCATTTTCTGCTTTCATGAGTTTCACAGTTTTGCCTTTGGAAAATTATACTTTGCGGTAAATCCGTACATGAAATCAGTAATACCTTCTTAATGTTCTACTCCTTAAACAGCTTTCTCTAATACAAATCTGGTGCTTTATTCATGTTGTTGCTTCCTCCAAATCCCTTTGTCTTCAGGATGTAACTCAAACTGTTTAAGAAAGAATTCTAGTCCACAAAATTTAACTTCTGCCTACCTCTCTGACATTTTCTCTTGCTGTATCTATACTGAAATTCTACACCCCAACCCTATTGAGTTGTTAATAGTGACTCTAAACATGGCTAGCTGTTTCTTGGAGTCATTATGCTTTAGCTATTGTATTATTTTTGTCTGGGTGTGCCTTTCTTTTAAGCATCTGACCCACCTCTTGTCATCTTTCCAAAAATATCAAATATCACTTTTTATATAATGTCTTTCTGGACTAATCACCTCAAAATGCCCCAGGTAAAACTGGGTTTCTTCCATAGTTCCCTAATTCTAACTTAATAGCTCTCTCAGCACACCTGCAATTCTTTATCCCACTTACCTATTTACATATCTTCCTCCAATTGCCAGACTTTATATTTCTTAAGGGTGGTTATATGTCTTATATGGCTTTGTATTTCTAACAATTATGCTGCATAATTCTCTAATACATAGGAGGTATCTGACTCACAATTATGAAAAATTAAAATAATCATAGAGGATGTTAAATGTGGAGACATTTATGTGGCTTAACACCATAATGTGAAAACCAGAAAGGATTTTAGAGATCAGCTAGGTACTTTAAGGTTTCTAAACAAATTACACCCTGGGTGAGTAATCCACCTAAATTATACATTTTTTTTTGGGCGGGGGGGGAGATTTTTTCTTTTAAATTTTATTCAAACAGAAAGTCACAATTATAATCATCCTCATCAGTTCACTCAGTCCCATGTAATTATTTTTCATCTTGATCTTTTGTTAGCAGTTTTATGAATTCATCAGTTTTCCATTAGAGTTCTGAAAATGCTTATTCAGAATTCTACATTTTAAACACTAAGGATAGAAGGTAGAAATGTCTCTATTTACTCACTCAATGATCCCAAACCCTCACTTTATAAAGAAATTGAGGCCTAGAAATACAGCAAATTGTCCATGGTCATACATCAATTCAGTGACAGAATTGGGATTAGCCCTATTATCTTGAATCCCAAACAAGTATTCTTATAACTAGTACCCAGGACATGAAGCATTTTTTAAAAGGTTCTTTTTGATTTTAATTCTGATGAATTAGCCTTGCCTTTAGAGAACTACATTTATAGACAGGCCTGAGCATGGGAAGAAGATTACCCCTTCTACCACATTGCTTTTTCAGCATCCCCAAAGACGTTCTGACCTTTTAATTTCAGTTTCTTAACTCTTGGGATGAGCATATCCCTCTCAGAGTATCACCAGGAGTCATTTCAGTTTTCTTCAGAGACAAAGTAACATTACAGAGATCAGCTTTTGCTAATAACTTGACCTTTCAATTCAGGGAGGCTCATACTAGTAACATGTGAGATTTTTTTAAGAAAAGGGGAAAAAAAAGGAAAAGGAAAAAGAAAATATCAAGAGGTTTATATTTTTCTGTTAGTTAGGAATTCTGGCCAATTAACTACCATGGTGTACAGGCAGAAAGACTAATAACCTCCATTTTTCTTTTTCTATACAGAATTACAAAGAATTTTCTGTTTATTTTAGGCAAATCATGACCAAATTAAAAAAAAATTAAATTCTTACTAAAAGCAAGCAGGCTTTTGAAATAGTGGTATAAAGTAGAGATGTCTGGAGTAGTCTTAGTAAGTGTAATAGAAACAAAAAGTTGTTATTTATGCAAACATGATTCTGATGTTTACAGACCTCAGCAATTCATGATGAAATAATTTTAAAACAATGAATAATTTCTTGCAGATACATCATCCTAACCTTTAAATTATTTGTCTAAGTCCTGGAAAGAGAGTTACTTATGAATAGAACATAGTTGATAATACATGGTTTTGTTCCCTTTTGAGAAACAGAATAGAAGATACTATGTTTAAAAGAAATGGACACAACATTTGCCAACAGGATGTACAATCTGCCATTCTTAAAACAAAATATTTGTGATTCACTTTCCTTTTTTGCTCTGTTCCTCCTTTAATCCAACCTCTTTGCTATTCTCTTTGTTCTTTACTTGCTCAAGAATGATGCTTGTAGCTACCAATATGTTTCCAGAATAAATGAAAGAAGGGGATCAAGAAACAGTCATTATTTTAGCTAAGAAAATAATGAACTATTTCATGGCTGCAAACATATTCATCTGTAAACTATTCTGTGGTAACGTAATAGCTAGTTACATAAAATCTAGTTACATGCAACTGAGAATATAGGATTCATATACTGTAATGTAAGTGTATTTACAAACAAGATTATTATTATTATTTTTTGCTGTATGCGGGCCTCTCACTGTTGTGGCTTCTCCTGTTGTGGAGCACAGGCTCCGGATGCACAGGCTCAGCGGCCATGGCTCACGAGCCTAGCCGCTCCGTGGCATGTGGGATCTTCCCGGACCAGGGCACGAACCCGTGTCCCCTGCGTCGGCAGGCGGACTCTCAACCACTGCGCCACCAGGGAAGCCCAAGATTATTATTTTTCAATTTAATTTAATTAATTTATTTTTTTAACAAGATTATTTTAAAAAGTCGTATTGACTTCATTGATCTTCATAAGGGTATAGTCTGTTCTATGTAATGGAGTTTTTATTGCAATTTGCAGTTAAACAGTTGAAATACGTTTGGGTATGTTTTTCTTACTGTAGTGACAGAAGCTAAAGGTGCAATATGTCACCACTAAACTTAAAACTATTGAGTTTTAACGATTGTGTTTTAACCATCTATTATTTAAATATGTGTGGTGTGGTTATAATATTTATTTACAAACACATATAGGACACATAGAGAACAATTTCTGTATTTCAAGGTTAATGTCCTTATATTTAATGAGTTCTATATTTCAGGATTTATTTTAAAAGGCTTTTTTTTGTTTGTTTAGTGAAATAGAAGAAAATACTCCTAATGTGTTTTAATAATGACTATGCTACTTAAGTTTTTCCCTGAAAGACGGCCAGCTATAATTCTCTACTGGACTAACATACATGTACATGCATCCACAAATGCGCAGGCACACACTCTGACTGGAAAATTCCAGCAAATGTTGTTTGTTTCACCAGTCTTGTTTTTGTGGTTATAGCCTCTTGAAAAAGAATGATCATTTTATTAGGAAGATTCTACAACTTCAAGAGGGCATCTAATTGTTGAAATATATTCAAGTCTCCACACTCAGGGTCCTACATGATTAAATATCTTGATTTTGAAGGAGTTTCAAACAGAGACAGCATGATGGTTTTTAGGAAATAATGGAGAGGGTGAATGTGCCTGAAAACTTGATGTGGAAAAAACCTAATCCTTTTTCTTTTTTAAGTGGGGACAGAATATGTTTACATATTCTCAGCTAATAAGTCCCGTATTGATTTCAGACAAGATCAGAATTATTAGAGAAGTACTTTAAACTTTTTACCTTAATTGTTTCTGCTCAGAGCTATGACTTGACTCCCTGTAAGACAGAGCAGGGAAAAAACAAACAAAAAAACCCTCATCTGACTATCTGTGTACTCATAGATTTGAATTTTAGATTTACAACTGTATGACTCTAGGAAGATTATTTAACTTTCAAGCTGAGTGACTTTTGGCAATTACATTATCTCTCTGCTTCATTTTCCTCATCCCTAAGATGGAGTTACTGATATCTTCTTCATAGAGTTGCTGTAAGATTTAAATCAGTTCATATATGTAAAACACTTAAAAAGTGTTTGTGTACAGTATTACTGTTTACTATTATTATTACTGTTGTAGGCAGAATTATGGTCTCCCAAAGATGTTCATATCTTAATGCCTGGAACCTGGGAATATGTTACTTTACATGGCAGCAGGGACTTGACAGATGTGATTAAGGTTTCAAACCTTGAGATGGGGTGATTATCCTGGACTATCTTGGTGGGCCCAATCTAGTTACATGGGCTCTTAAAAGCAAAAGAGAGGGGCAAAGGAGTGAGACAGAGAGATGAGATAAAAGGAGTGATTTGAAGCATGAGAAGAACTTGACCCACAGTTGCTGGCTTTGAAGATATAAGGAGGGAGACACAAGCCAAGTAATGCAGGTGACCTCTAAAAACTGGGACCTCTAAAAACAAGGATCTCAACACTATAAGGAATTGAATGTGCCAACAATCTGAAGGAGCAAGGAAACGGATGCTCTCTTAAATCTCCAGTCCTGATAGCACCTTGATTTTAGCCAGTGAGACCTGTGTCAGACTTATACATACAGAAATGTAGGATAATAACTTTGTGGCTTTAAAACACAAAGTTTGTGGTAATTTATTTACTGTCACCCTTAACATTTAAGTTTCATTATTAGTAATTTGAATAAACAATTGCTGTGAGAAAAAGCTCATTGAGAGTCACTGTATTTCCAGAGAGATAACTGATATGTAAATATTTGCTATCAGAACCTGTGTTTTCTAATAAGCCTCAAATCTATGCAAGAACAGGAAAATATTTGTGATAAGTCATGTTGGATTTATGCTGGTCTGTCACACAGGATGAAGAGCAATGTGTCACAATTACTATTCATAGAGACATATTCCTCTGGTCTTTTAACATTATTTCTGTCAACATAGTCTCATAATCTTCTTTTCAAATTTGGAGAAATCAGAAACTTAAAAAAAAATGCCAAACAAGTAAAGAATACACAATGAAAATATCTCTAGAAGATAAAGTTGGACAACTGCTAATACACAGAAGCACAGTGCTAGCTTAGAGTGCACTATCACATGTATTGTTAGATCACTTTAGAAAGAATGGAAGTTTCTTTCCATGGAGTTCACACAACATCAATTATGATCACATCAAAATTTTTCCAGGAAATCTTTCTGAACTGACTGGTTTGAGTATCTATAAATGTATCCTTTACAGTTTTTATCTGAAAATAAAAAAGGTGAAAGAGGAAAAAAAATCCCTTCAATTTCAAAACACAATGTATTAAACTATAGAAGTGGATAATAGACACATATTAAATACCAAAACAAAACATTATCATTGTCAGAGAATACTGAAGCTGGTGTAATTCCCAGATTAATAATACACAAAACAACACTAATTGCTGGGAGTAGATTTCAACATCATGTATATTTACTGGATAATCTTTTGTATGAAGGACAGTTGTACTAAAATTACCAAGGTGCATATGCTGGCATGTACAAACATTTATGTACAAGAGCAAGAAACATGAAAATATATACATTATATGAAGTATATCATGTAACACTGTAATTATTTTTCTGTATATGGTTTTAGTTTTCCTCTTCCAGAAAACCTAAATGAAATTATTCATAATTTTTAAAAAGTCAATTACCCATTTTTTAATTCTACATTTCCAATCATAAGAGGAATCAAAGAACAGTTGAATAAAATCTTTAAAGCATTGAAATTATCTGTACTTATATATTTTGTCCAAGCTTAATTTCTTCTTTTTCTTTCTTTTTTTAAATTAAAGCATAATTAATCTACAACACTATGTTAATTCCAGGAGCACAGCATAGTGATTTGATGTTGCTATACATTACGAAATGATCACCACAATAAGTCTAGTTACCATCTGTCACCAAAGTTAACACAATATTATTGACTATATTCTTTATGCTTTACATTTCATCCCTGTGGCTTGTTTATTTTAAAACTGGAAGTTTGTACTTCTTAATCGCCCTCACCTATTTCACTCAATCTTCCACACTCTCCTCTCTGGCAAACAACTACATGTTTTTTGTATCTATGAGTCTGTTTCTGTTTCATGATGTTTATTCATTTGCTTTTTAGATTCCAAATATAAGTGAAATCACATGGGATTTATCTTTCTGACTTATTTCATTTAGCATAATATCTATGTCCATCCATGTTGTCACAAATGGCAAGATTTCATTCTTTTTTATGGCTAATATTCCCTCGTGTGTATGTATACCACATCATCTTTATCCATTCAACTGTCAATGGGCACTTACATTGCTACCATATCTTGGCTATTGTAAACAGTGCTGCAATGAGTATAGGAATGCAGATATATTTTCAAATTAGTGTTTTTGTTTTATGCAGAAAAATACCTAGAAGTGGAATTGCATTGTATGATAATTCTATTTTTATGTTTTGGGAAACCTCCATATGTTTTCCATAGTGACTGTATCAATTTACATTCCCACCAACAGTGTATGAGGGCTCCCTTTTTTCCATATCCTCACCAACACTTGCAATTCATTGTCTTTTTGATAACAGCCATTCTGACAGATGTGAGGCAATATCTCATTTGTCTCATTGTCATTTTGATTTGCATATTCCTGATGATTAGTGATTTTGAGTAATCTATTCATGTGTCTATTGATCATCTGTATGTCTTCTTTGGAAAAATTTCTATTAAGGTCCTCTGCCCATTTATTAATCTGGTTGTTTTTTTGATATTGAGTAGTATGAATTCTCTGTATGTTTTGGATATTAACTTCTTATCAGATATATTGGTTGCAAATATTTTCTCCCATTCCGTAGGCTGCCTTTTCATTTTGTTCATGGTTTCCTTCACTGTGCAAAAGCTTTTTAGTTTGACATAGTCCCATTTGTTTAGTTTTGGTTTTGTTTCCCTTGCCTGAGGAGAGAGATCTAAAAAAAAAAGTATTGCTAAGACCAATGTCAAAAGGTGTACGAAGTTTTCATCTAGGAATTTTATGGTTTCAGGTTTTACATTTAAGTCTTTAATTAATTTTGAGTTTATTTTTGTATATAGTGTGAGAAAGTAGTCCAGTTTGGTTCTTTTGCATGTAGCTGTTCAGGTTTCCCAAACCATTTTTTAAGAGGCTGTCTTTTCCTCATTGTATATTCTTCACTCTTTGTTACACATTAATTGGCCATATAAGCTTAGGTTTATTTCTGGGCACTCTGTTGTGTTCCACTGATCCATGTGTCTATTTTTCTACCAGTACCATACTGTTTTTTTTTTTTTTTTAAGTTTTGTTTTATTTTTATTTATTTATTTAATTTATTTATTTATGGCTGTGTTGGGTCTTCGTTGCTGTGTGCAGGCTTTCTCTAGTTGCGGCAAGCTGGAGCTCCTCTTCATTGTGGTGCGTGGGCTTCTCATTGGGGTGGCTTCTCTTGTTGTGGAGCACGGCCTCTAGTGCGCAAGCTTCAGTAGTTGTGGCTCATGGGCTCTAGAGTGCAGGCTCAGTAGTTGTGGGGCATGGGTTTAGTTGCTTCATGGCATGTGGGATCTTCCCGGACCAGGGCTCAAACCTGTGTCCCCTGCATTGGCAGGTGGATTCTTAACCACTGTGCCACCAGGGAAGCCCTACCATACTGTTTTGATTACTGTAGCCTTGTTAGTATGCTTTGAAATCAGAAAGTGTTGCTTCTCACTTCATTCTTCTTTCTCAAGATTGTTCTGGCTATCCAGGGTCTTTTGTGTTTTCCTACAAATTTTAGAATTCTTTGTTCTAGCCATTAGTATTTTGATAAGGATTGAATTGAATGTGTAGATTGCCTTGGGAAGTATGGCATTTTAACAATATTAATTTTTCCAATCCATGAGCATGATATATCTTTCCATTTGTTTGTATCATCTTCAATTTCTTTCATCAGTGTTTTATAGTATTTCAAGTACAGGTCTTTTAGCTCCTTGATTAGATTTATTCCTAGGTATTTTATTCTTTTTAATGCAATTATAAATGGAATTATTGTCTTAACTTTTCTTTCTTATAGTTTGTTGTTAGTGTATAGAAACACAACAGATTTCTGCATATTAATTTTGTATCTTGGAACTTTACTGAATTCATTGACGAGGTCTAATGGCTTTTTAGTGGCATTTTTAGGATTTTCACTGTATAGTATGTCATCTGCAAGCAATGATGGTTTTTCTTCCTTTCTAATTTGTATTCTTTTACTTCTTTTTTGATTGCTGTGGCTAGGACTTTCAATACTGTGTTGAATAAAAGTAGTACAAGTGGGGATCCTTGTCTTGTTCCTGATAATAGAGGAAATGCTTTCAGCTTTTTACCATTGGGTATGATGTTAGTTATGGGTGTGTCATATGTGGCCTTTATTACACTGAGGTATGTTCTCTCTATGCTCACTTTGTTGGGAGTTTTTATCATAATGGATTTTGAATTTTGTCCAAAGGTTTTCCTGCATCTATTGAGATGATCATATGATTTTTATGCTTCATTTGTTAATGGGGTGTATCACATTGATTGATATGTGGATATTGAACCATCCTCGCATCCCTGGAATAAATCACTTGATAATGGTATATGATCCTTTTAATGTATTATTGGTTTGCTAATATTTTATTGAGTATTTTTGTACCTATGGTCATCAGTGATACTGGTCTGTAGTTTCCTTTTTATGTGATATCTTTATCTTGTTTTGGTATCAGGATAATGTTGGCCTTATAAAATGAGTTCAGAATTGTTTCTTCCTTCTCAATATTTTGTAATAGCTTGAGAAGGATAGGTGTTAACTGTACTTTAAATGTTTCGTAGCATTCACTTATGAAGCCTTCTGGTCCTGGACTTTTGTTTGTTGGGAGTTTTTTGATTACTGATTCAATTTTATTACTGTTATTCAGACTGTTCATATTTTCTATTTCTTTCTGATTCAGTCTTAGGAGATTGTACATTTCTAGGAAATTATCCATTTCTTCTAGGTTGTCCATTTTATTGGTATATAATTGTTAGCAGTAATCTTTATGCTCCCTAATATTTCTGTGGTGTTGCTTTAACTTTTCTCTTTCATTTGTGATTAGATTTACTTGAGCCTTCTCTTTTTCTCTTGATGATATTGGCTAAATGTTTATCAATTTTATCTTCTCAAAAAATCAGATCTTAGTTTCATTGATTTTTTTAATTGTTTTTTAGTTTCTATTTTGCTTATCTCTGCTCTGATCTTTAAGAGTTCTTTCCTTCAACTAACTTGGGGCTTTGTTTTTTCTTCTTTTGTAGTTCCTTTATGTGCAAGGTTAGGTTGTTTATTTGAGATTTTTCTTGTTTCCTGAGGTGGGCTTGTATCACTATAAACTTCCCTCTTATAACTGCTTTTGCTGCATTTTATAGGTTTTATATCATTGTTTCCACTTTCATTTGTCTCCAGGTATTTTTTGATTTCTTTTTTGATTTCTTCAGTAGCTCATTTGTTGTTTACTAGCATATCATTTAGCCTTCACGTGTTTGTGTCTTTTGCAGTTTTTTTCTTGTAGTTGACTTATAGTCTCATAGCACTGCAGTCAGAAAAGGTGCTTGATATGACTTCAATCTTCTTAAATTTACTGAGACTTATTTTGTGGCCTAGCATGTGATCTCTCCTACAGAATGTTCCATGTTCATGTGAAAAGAATATTCTACTGCTTTTGGATGGAATGTTCTAGATATCTCTCTTAAGTTCATCTTGTCTAATGTGTCATTTAAGGCCAGTGTTTTATTATTGATTTTCTGTCTGGATGATCTGTCCATTGATATAAATGGGCTGTTATTGTTTTCTACTATTATTGTGTTACTATCAGTTTCTTCCTTTATGTCTATTAATATTTGCTGTATGTATTTAGGTATATCTACATAAGGTGCATGTATGTATTTAATTGTTATATCTCCTTGTTGAATTGATCTCTTGATCATTATGTAATGTGCTTCTTTGTCTCTTTTATGGTCTTTGTTTTAAAGTCTATTTGGTCTGATGAAAGTATTGCTACTCCAGTTTCCTTTTCATTTCCATTTGCATAAATACCTTTTTCCATCTCCTCACTTTGAGTCTGTGTATGTCTTTAGATCTGAAATAAGTCCCTTGTAGGTTGTACATATGTGGGTCTTGCTTTCTTTTATCCATTTAGCTACTTTATGTCTTTTGATTGGAGCATTTACTCCATTTACATTTAAAGTGATTATTGATGTGTGTATACTTACTGCCATTTTGTTAACTGTTTTTGAAGTTGTTTATTTCTTCTATTGCTCTCTTCTCTTGTGATTTGATGACTATCTTTAATGTTATGTTTCGATTCCTTTCTCTTATTTTGTGTGTGTACCTATTTGAGACTTTTGGCTTATGGTTACCATGAGGTTTATATATTAAACAACAACAACAACATAAATAATTAAATAAGTAAAGATTATTTTAAGTTGATGATCTCTTAAGTTTAAATATATTCTAACTACCCTGCATTTTTACTCCCGCATCCACCACATTTAATATTATGGACAGCATATTTTACATCGTGTGTGTGTGTGTGTGTGTGTGTGTGTGTGTATCCTTTACCTACTGTAGATATGGATGATTTTACTACTTTTGTCTTTTAAACTTCCTACTAGCTTTACAAGTGGTTGATCTACTACCTTTACTGTATGTTTGTCTTTATCAACGAGATTTTTCCTTTTGTAATATTCATGTTTCTTACTGTGGTCTTGTCTTTTCTCCTTAGAGAAGTCCTTTTAACCTTTCTTGTAAAGCTATTTTAGTGGCATTGAACTCTTAGCAGACAGTAAATTGTCTTTAAAACTCTTTATCTCTCCTTCAAATCTGAATGATAGCCTTGCTGGATAAATTATTTTTGGTTGTAGTTTTTTTCCTTTCATCATTTTGAATATATCATGCCATTTCCCTTTCATCTGTGAAGTTTCTGCTGAAAAGTCAGCTGACAGTCTTAGTTTTATGTGAGTTCCCTTGTACATAACTAGTTTTTTTTTTTTTTGTCTACTGCCTTTAAGATTATCTCTTTATTTTTAATTTTTCCATTTTAATTATAATGTGTCTAGGCATGGCCCTCATTGGGTTCATTTTGTTTGGGACTCTATGTGCTTCATGGACCTGGATGTCTATTTCTTTTCCTGGGTTAGGGACGTTTTTAGCTATTATTTCTTCAAATAAGTTATCTGCTCCATTTTCTTTCTTCTTCTTCTGACCCCTCTATAATGCAAGTGTTGATATGCTCAATGTTTTTCAATAGGTCTGTTAAACTATCCTCATTTTAAAAAATCAGTAGGGCTTAATGAAGATAGAATTAATTTTTTTCTCCTATGAATAACATGAAGTCAGCATTCCAAGTTAGCTGACTTCTCTGTTCTATGTTGTCATTCTGGAACTCAGGTTTTTCTATCTTTTCTCTCCACCAGCCTTAAGACAGTGTCCACATCTGTGTGGTTAAAGCTGAGTTGCAAGAAGTAAGGGAAAAGAGAATGTGGTTGAAGAAGGTCTTATGAGCACTCTCCTCTGGCTCTAGTCCCTGGGAAGTTCTTCTTTATGCATCGTCCTCCATGGCCACAACCCACTTTCTGCTTGTGAATATACTCAATTTTTTTTAATTCTCTTTTCTTTTTTTCTGTTCATCTTGGATGATTTCCATTACTCTGTTTTCCAGTGTGCTGATCCATTTCTCTGTATCATCTAATCTACTGTTGATTCCCTCTGGAGTCTTTTTAAATTTCGTTTATTATATTCTTCAGCTCTGTTTGATTCTTCTTTACATTTTCTCTTTGTTAAACTTCCCACTGTGTTCATCTGTTCTTTGAGTTTGTTGAGCATCATTATGATCTTAACCTTGAACTCTTTGTAGGATAAATTGCTTATCTCCACTTTGCTTAGTTCTTCTTCTGGGTTTTTTTTCTCTTGCTCCTTCATTTGAATCATATTCCTCTGTCACCTCATTTTGCCTAATTGTTTGTTTTTATTCCTATATGTTAAGTAGGTCAGTCACTTTTCCCAATCTTTCTGAAGTGGCCTAATATAGGAGGTTATATAGGGCCCAGCAGCACCTTCCCCACTGGTCAGAGCTATATGCCAGGGCCAGGTTTCAGGAAAGCTGGCTGTGCAGCCCAGGGCTGGTGCTGGCCCACTGGTGGGCAGGGTTGGTTCCCCACACCTGGATACTCATCCTGGGGAGTGCTAGGACTGGTGCTGACTGGCTGGTGTGCTGGCAAGTGCTGGCTCTAGTAGGCTAGAGGGAGGATTCAAAAATGGTGCTTGCCAGCACCAGTGTCCTTGTAGTAGAACAAGTTCCAAAAAAATGACTGCTGCCAGCATCTATGTCCCCAGGGGAGTCCCGGTTACCTCCTGCCTCTCCAGGAGGCTCTCCAAGGTCAGCAATTATCTCTGATTTAGGCTTCTTTCAAATTACTGCCTCTGTGCTGGGTCATGGAGTGTGTGAAATTTTGTGCACACCCTTTTAGAGTGGAGTCTCCGTTTCCTATAGCCCTCTGGCTCTCCTGTATGCAAGCCCCACTGATCTTCAGTGCCAGGTGTTCTGGGAATTGTCTTCCTGTTACAGAGCCCCTGGACTGGGGAGCCAGATCTGTGGCTCAGACACCTCATTCCTTGGGATGAACCTCTGCTGTTGTGATTTGCCTCCTATTTGTGGGTTGCCCACACCCAGGTGTGTGTCTAAATTATACTTTGTGTATGTCCCTTCTACCTGTCTTATTATAGATTCTTTATACCTTTGGTTTTGGGAAATCTTTTCCACTAACCTTCATGTCATTATCATCAACAGTTGCTCTGTAAGTAGTTGTAATTTTGGTGTGCCCATGGGAGGAGGTGAGCTCAGGATCTTCCTACTCTGCCATTTTGTCCCCACCCTGATCAAGCTTAGTTTCTAAGTTTAAAACTGTCTATGCAGGTATTTAATAATGTTTTAAATTATTTTAAGGATCAATAGAAACTATGATGTTATAGAAGTTTACCATAGAGAGCAATTGAAGAAAGATTTTTTAAATATGCCTTTTTGGGGGAGGCCATTATTAACAAATAACAGCTCTCCATATATACCTAAAAAAATCTACATATTCATTCTCAATTTATAACACATAAATGTTTCACTTCTCACACAATTCCACAAATTAGCCACAGTCAAAGTGGTTTCGGTATGTTATTTGCTTCCAAGTCTTTTCTGCTTTTGTTTTTGTTTTGCTTTGCTTTATTTTGTAGAAACAGCTGTAAATATTGCTTCTTTTTCAAATATGTCAAAAGTCACACTAAAATGCTCTTCCCTGAAGATCTGTAGTCTTTTGTGATGATAACATTAAACACAAGCAGATCTACACAGGCAAGTTATTCACTACTTACACATATGAAGTTTTATTTTTCTAGAGAGCTCTTAAATTTTAATTCTCTCATCTGAGGAGTCAACACCATTATGTTACTAGATTGGAACAAAGAAAAAAACTATATCTGAAAGAAAAGCTCTTCATCTACAAACTTTAACCATGTTTCTGAGACTAGATGAATTATACTTTTTAAAATTTTGCTTTGCCTACAAGCTGAAATGAGTCTTTGTTTCTTTTATACTATAATGAAGTAATGAAATATAAGCATAATCCTAGACCAAAAGTTCAATAAAAATAAACTTTGTATTACCAAAGTTCAGTAGTTTAAGTCCAGCATACTTCTTTTTCAAGTCCATCTCACTCAAATTCTGTATGCAGACAACACATCTTTCAGGATGTATAAGATTCCTCCTTTACTACATTTATTTCTAAACATCAGTGTTGTGTGCTTTCTTTCAATTGAAGTGATTCTAACTGAAAGTTAAGTATGTGTTTGGACATTTTGATTGAACAGCTTTGCACACAGGATTCTCATTTTATCATTAACTTTTTTATTATAATTCCCCAAGGTTATTAAATATATCATTAATATTTTCTAAATAACGTATTCCCCTTTCATGTTGTAGACTCATCAAGATTTTGACTCCATTTAATTATTTTTCCATTCTAGTAAAAGTAGTCATGACTCAATTTTTATAGGTAAACTCGTAACAATTTAGCATCTACAAGCTAGTATTGTTTGGTAGACTTTTGACATCTGCTTCTCATTTGTGGATTCCATTATTTTCTCACAAATGGTCAAATTTGAAATAGAATTGAAACCTAACATTATTCATAACTGTGTTTCACCAAAATGATCTCAATCATCCTAATTATTCAAATGAAATATGAAAGTGTTATCTCCAAATCCAGTTGTTTCCGTACACTTAAATATGACATCATATGAATGCAATCATGGAATCCAAATGCAACTTCTCTATGCTATTATTATCTATAAAGCTTATTTTAAAAAAATTAGTAAAATCTATGAATTCAGTGCATTATATGGTTTTAGTGCTCCTGTGTTATTTACAGTCTAAACAAATACCATCTGTCACATACACCTGCTACATTTACATGTCATTCTACACATAATTGTTTTGTTTCTCAAACTTATAATTGGAAATTATCCAACTTTTCCTTTTTCTTTTAATAATGCATATTAATAAACATGCCTAAAGTGGAATAAATGGCGGAAAAAGAAAGAAGAGAGGGAAAATAAGAAATTAGGGAAGGAAAAAAGGGAGGAAGGAAGAAAGTAAGGAAGGACTGATTAACTTCATACTTGACCATATGGAACTTACACTCTCAAGTAACTACATTTACAAGTAGGATAAAATGTACTTTGAGTGAAATTTTAGTGCAAACTGTTAAATAAAAAAAGGAAAATCTAAGTAGGATGAGTTAGAAAAAACAGGTATTTTGAAGTGTACTTTAAATAATCATCTCACATCACGTTATTTTGAAGTTTAATCAAATTTATTTTAAAGGGGTTAGCATTATGCTTGAATCAGAATAAGTAATAAATGGTAAATATTAATTACTTTCACTGCTACTGCAGCAGTTTTATTGTTAACATTGTAAGATATTTTCAGAAGTATGGGGGAAGAATCCAAGTAGATAAGCAATATAAGCAAAAGGATAATGACAGGATTGAGAGTTGCACATTGAGTGGATGGTATAGGAATAGTCTTGATTAAATTTGAGAAACAAAGGAATAGTTTTGGAAAGTTGTAAGATTAAACAGGTTTTTTAAAAAGTCTGTTGGAACACTTTAATTTTGAAAGATTTTTTTAATCCTTTATGTTAAAATATGTTGGGGAAAAAATAGAAGGCCAGAAAATGTATAAAAAGATAATAATAATTTATAATTTTGCCATTTTAATCACTGTAAACATTCTGGTTTAGTTTCTCCATAAGAAGATTTTCTCCCTGCAATTGTTTTAAAATACTTGGCATTATAATTAATATTATAATGCATTCATATATTTGTGCCTTGCTTTTTTTAACATTATAACACAAGCATTTTTTCCTTGTAGCTGCAAGTTGTATACAGCAATCATTAAATGGACTCAAATAAACATAATTCTCTCTCTCTTTACTCCATCTTTCCTCCCACACTCCAGTCACAACAATCTACTGCATTTTTCTGAAGATTTCAAGAAAACCCAATGGGATTTCTATATAATCAGATCACTATGAATAAAGACTTTTTCCTTTACAAACTGTATTTATTTTATTTCTTTTTCTTGCTTGATTGCAATGTCTATAAGCTCCAGTACAGTGTTGAGTAGGAGTGGTGATAATGGACATCCTTGTTTCTGATTTTAGGAAGAAAATTAACTACAGTGTTATCAGTTTCTCATAGATGCCCATTATCAGGTGTGAGGGAATTCCCTACTTTTCTTCATTTTCTGAGAATTTTTATCAGGAATAGATGTTGGATTTGGTCAAATGCTTTTCTGTGTCTTCTGGCTTTAGCGGCAGGAAACTCAGGCTTTAGTTATAAACACCACAGTATAGTTGGGATGGGGCTTTCTTCAAGAGGGGCTTTGAGCATAAGGTCTTTTGCTGTGGGAGTAGTAATAGTAGCAGTAGTAATACCAATTATTGCTCAGGCACGTGGGCTAAATAATTTATAAATAAATTATCTCTGGTCAGGGATAGCCTGTCTACCATATTGTCAGTCTTCCCACTCTGACTTTAAGAGTATATCACATATTTTGTTTCCCTTCTGAGGACATACAAAAGGAAGTTCTCTCTTCCATGTTGTATTTAGAATGTTCTTATTTAGTAAAGGTAGCCTCTCTTCTTCAAATATAGAAACAGTTTTCACACTGCTGAATAAAGTGATGACAAAATAGCAGAATATATTATTTGCCAGTTTATGTAAAACACTACAAAGATCTGTATTATAACATACTTACATAATTTTGATTCTAAAGCAAACTAAAGAAAAAAAGAAACCTTGCTGATTTAGAATTATAGTAGGGTTCTACAAGCCAGTTTCCCAATTTTTGGAAAATGTGTGTTTCTAACATCAAAGGTTTTGGGTTTTGTAAATTCAAGATTGTTCACACACCATTTATTATCTATCACTGCCAACAGGGCCTGAAGTGGTAGAACTTAGTTAAACTTATAATATCTCAGCAGCAAAAAGAAAAAAAAAAAAAAAAAAATTTTCACAAAGGACATATACAGCCTCACACTGGTTCAGGTCAGGCTTTGACTTCAAATAAGTTTTCTGCAATTCACAAACATATGTTTGTTTTAAAAAGATATATATTTGGAATTGTGGATAACAGATTTTGTGCCTATCATGGGCATTTAATTTCATTTAATTTTTTTCCACAGCTTTAAATAATTTTTGACAATATTATTTTACACTTATTTCTGATTATTCTAGAGAATTTCACAATTGTGCTTTGTTGGTTATCACAAATCACCCCAACAAACTTGGTCATTTTGACAAAAATTGAAGAAATTCATTTATTGTAATTTATGGAAGGTGGTGCTAGGAAACACAGCCATTGTAAGAAACATGTTTCAGAAGGGAAATATTTATGCTCATCCTATTTTACTTTATTGTAAGTCAAATATTTTTACTCATCATTTTGGAAAGTTTTTTAATGTGAAAGTATTATAAATTCACTTTAAAGCTAGGTTTTATATTTTATCATTCTTTCTTAATTTCTTATTTTCTTATTTTATGGAACTAGATGACCAAAGAATAGTAGCAATTAAGGATTGACTTTGGCTATTTTGTTAAAACAGTACCAACTGTCTTTACAGGGTATTCTTATATTCAGTTTACATAAAGTTTATACCTTTGACTCTCATTTTGATCACTGAACTATTTTTCAAGAAATCTAGTACAAAACATTTTGGAATTCTGAAGAACATGCTCTGTTATACAGTTGTTATGGCAAAGACAATTTTGACTTTCAGTTTTTCCCTCTAAATAAGAAAAAATGACACCCATTTGGTAGTGGGTTCCCATTATTGTGCAGGATATAGGTGCAACTTTCTTATTACTGAGATAGAAGAAAAGGTATCTGGTTCAACTACATACTAAGAAAACTTCCACAAACCTCTTGGCTGAAAATGAAATAGTCTGTAAAGAATTACAAGAAAGAAATAACTTGAAAAGTAACATAAACATTTTAGTCCAAGGTCATAAATGAAAAGGATGATGAGGAAGTAAAGAAAGAGGTGATAAGGGATAAAAAGAAATACACTTAGCAATACATCTTTTGACCCGGATAGAAATATAACTATTACCTGGTTGGCTGTTTTTGGCAAAATAAGAAGCTTATGGAGAATTGGCACCATATGGGGTAAACCTTTATATGACTGTGTTTTATACAGATAGTTGTACATATAAAGACGTATTTTATTTTTTAATGACTATTCTCAATTAATATCTGATTGAATACTTTATAATCTCGATACTATTTGTTAAATTACTTATTTTTGTCAGTAGAATTTCACTTCACTAATCTGATAGCAGTGATGCTTCCTTCCAAGGAACAAGATTATAATTTAATATTAAATATGACAACTACAATTTCCTAAACATTTATGACTAAATGAAATATACATGAACTGTCTGGTGCACAATATAGATAGAAAAAAATGTCATTTTATTTTTTCCACTGTTCCTTCTCCTAAAGATTATAAAACGTAGTATAAATATGCATGTAACTATTAGACAACTTAGAAAATATTAACTCTTTTACCGAAAGAAATCTTTCTTTGCTCAAAAAGGACAGTCAGAAGGAACTATGTGTGTTGACAGACCATAAAAATTGGTATCTTTAAAGGTTTTCATAGGGACTTCCCCGGTGGTCCAGTGGTTAAGAATCCATCTTGCAATGCAAGGGACACCAGTTCGATCCCTGGTCAGGGAACTAAGATCCCACATGCCATGGGGCAATTAAGCCTGTGTGCCACAACTAGAGAGCCTGCGCACCACAACGAAAGATCACGTGTGTCGCAACTAAGACCCAACGCAGCCAAAAAAAAAAATAAATATTTTTAAAAAAGTTTTCATAGATAATGTTTAAAATTTTCAGGACTGAGGGGTAGCATTTCATGAAAAGAAACTTTGGCATATAATGACAATTTTCACTTCTCAAAAGAACAAAGTAAAATTTTTTATTTTTCATATGTGAGGACGTAGCAAATGCTATAAATTCTTGGATTTGGTGAAAATTAAAACATTTTACATAAATTATGGTCATGTTTATCCATGTATATAATATGGAAGATGAATATATCTAAAGAGTTGGCATTTGTTAAAACAATGACTTTATTCATATAAATTTTGTTTTTTCCCCAATCAAATATACTCTGGAAATACATATTTATTCTGCATGAGGAATAACTCAATTTCATTAAATATATTATTAAATATATTAATGGCTTTTTATGGACCAATGAGATAAAATTTTAAAAGAATAATCAAGTAGCTATGAATATAGATATCAAGTTATGATGCAAGGCATAGACTGCTTTTATCTATATGTATTACATTTTGGATTGTCAGAATATCTGTGTGTAGCTTTAGAGGAGGTGTACCCTAGTTTTCTTCAGAATGGAAAGGTATCCAGTGTCATTAACTAAACAAATGGATGTATGATCATTATGCAAGATTATTGAGATACAAAGAGATAAATATAACTCTACTTGCCTTTGAGGAGCTTAAGAGTAGTATAAATTTAAAAAAGATAATTAGAGCTTAGGTACCAGTATAGTCAAGTTGGGATTTTGGAGGAAGGAAATTAGAGAAAGTGATCCAAAGGAAGTGACTCAGTTGAGTCTTTCAGGAAAGTTATTATGGCCAAATTTTCAGGTAGAAGGAGGGTAATCTAGGATGAGAAACAGCTGTGTTTCAGTTCAAGGGACAAGGGGTTGAAATTGGGAACTGGAAGGAAATGATAAAACTAGTGATCTAAAGAATGGCTCACATGAAAACCACAGTGTTATGGAAAAGAGTTTGGTTTCATTCTGAAAGTCAGAGAGGTTAGTGAATGATTTTAAACAGAAAAGTCATTCGTAATTCACATTTTAAAAAGATCTCTTCAGGGGCTTCCCTGGTGGCGCAGTGGTTGAGAGTCTGCCTGCCGATGCAGGGGATGCGGGTTCGTGCCCCGGTCCGGGAAGATTCCACATGCCGCGGAGCGCCTGGGCCCGTGAGCCATGGCCGCTGGACCTGCGTGTCCGGAGCCTGTTGCTCCGCAATGTGAGAGGCCACAACAGTGAGAGGCCCGCGTACCGCAAAAAAAAAAAAAAAAAAAAAAAAAAAAAGATCTCTTCAGGTACTGTGGAAGAATCAGTCAGAAAGGACTATGACTGAAACTAGGGAAGCAGGTAATGAGGCTGTTAGAAAAATTCACAGAAAAATGATGAAAATTGAAACATGGGTGTTGTCTGAAGGACTGGAGAGAAAGCAGTACATTTGAGAGACAGGAAGGAGGGAGAATGAACGGATGGCTCTAAAAGATTTAGGTTGCAGGTTTAGAGAGAGGAATGAAAAAAAGTCTCTTCCATATTCCTGGCTTGGGAGACTGGGTGATTGGTGTTACCATTCCCTAAAATAGAGATAATGTAAATAAGAATAAATATGGAGAGAGGTAAAGTAAAAATGAGTTTAGCACTGGACATGTTAAATTTGGAGTGCCTGTGGGACTTAAGTGCTGATGTCAGTTTTGCTGGGATAAACTCCTTCCTAACAGATCATAAAGTCAAACGTATTCCTGAGAAGCAGTCTATCCCTTCCGTCATAATCTGATCATAAACATATGCTTGTTCAAATCCTTTAATATGAAGAATAAGCAGTTAAGCACTAATGCCTCCTTTGTATCAATGAACGATTATATCTACAGATATATTCTATAACAGAATAGTGCATTTTCTTTTCCTGAGTTTAGATTCAATCATTAAAGAGGTTGTGTATTTGCAAGTAATTTCAAAAAAATTAAATTAATTTCAGATTGTAATGAATGAAATAGAAAACTAGCACAAGGGATTTTTTTTCAACATCTTTATTGGAGTATAATTGCTTTACAATGGTGTGTTAGTTTCTGCTTTATAACAGTGAATCAGCTATACATATACATATATCCACAGGGAGTTTTTTCATGAATGATTTCCCCAAATGGTTATCTGACTTGGATGAATTTTAAGGGCAAAATATTTGAAACAATTAACTTTACCTCTATTTCTATTTTGGGCTAAGATAAAGATATTCAATTCAAAGTAATATTTCAAGTGTGGAGTTTTACATAATATTTACGCTTAGAAAAGTGTGTCTATGTCCCTTATTATCTTGAAAATACTAAACAAGTTATAAAATTGTTTTATTTTATATAAAAATTAGACCAAAACCCTTAAAATTTAATAAAAACACTGAAAAGTTTATTTAAAACTTTAAAGAATGATTGGTAGATGTTTGGTCTCTGGTTCCACATGTAAGTCACCACTCTGTCTTAACAACAAATAAAAAAGCTTGAACAGATTGAAAAATCTACAACTATTTTTGAATGCATAAGACGGAGGACATAGGGCATTGAAAAATAATCAAGGAATACTATTGAACAATTCTATACTAAAAATTTTATAACCTTGTTGGAATGGACCTATTCCTTGAAAAGCACAACCTGTCAGAACTTACACAAAAAATAGAAATTTGAATAAGTATATACCTCTTGAAGAAATTGAATCAATAATTAATAACACTCCAAAACAGAAAGCACCATTCCCAGATGGGTTCACTGGTGAATTCTATTATATCAAACATTTATGGAAGAAATTACACCACTTCTCTATAATCTTTCAGAGGATAGAAGCAGTGGGAATACTTTGTAAGTCACCTTATGAGGCTAGCATTACCTTATTACCAAAACCAAAGGCATTACAAGAAAAGAAAACTACAGACCAATATCTCTCATTGCACATAAATGCAAAAATTCTCAACAAAATATTAGCAAATTAAATCCATCAGTATATAGAAAGAATTATATCCCATGACCAAGTGGTTTTTATTCCAGGTACACAAAGTCCTATTTCAACATTCAAAAATCAATTAATGCAGTCCAACAACACTGATAGACTAAAAAAGAAAAATCCCATGATCCTATCAATAACTATAGAAAAAGCACTGACAAAATCTAACACCTATTCATGATAAAAACTGTCAGTAAACTAGGAATAGAAGGAAACTCCCTCAACTTGATAAAAAAATAACTTTAAAAAAAAAAAAAAAAACACCACTAACATACTTAATAATGAGAAACTCAAAGCTTTCCCCCTGAGATAGGTAAAAGGTAAGGAAGTCCCCTCTCACCACTTCTTTTTAACATCATATTAGAAGTACTAGCTAATGCAATAAAACAAAGAATAGAAATAACATGTATACAGATTGTGAAGGAAGACATAAAACTGTCTTTGTTCACAGATGACATAGTTGTTTATGTAGGAAATCTTAAAGGACTGATCAAAACACTCCTATAACTAATAAGCAGTTATGGCAAGGTTGCAGGACATAAGGTTAATATACAAAAGTCAGTCATTTTCCTATATGCCAGTGATGAACAAGTGGAATTTGAAATTAAAATCACAATACCACTTACATTAACTCCCTCAAGATGAAACACTTAGATATAAATCTGACAAAATATGTGTAATATCTATATAGGAAAACTACAAAACTCTGCTGAATGAAATCAAAGAAGAATTAAATAAATGGAGAGATATTCCATGTTCATGGAAAGGAAGACTCAATATTGTTTAGATATTAGTTCTTCCCAACTTGATCTATAGATTTAATGTGGTCTCAGTCAAAACCCAGCAAGTTAATGTTGTGGGCATCAACAAAATCATTCTAAAGTTTATACGGAGAAGCAAATACCCAAATAGCCAACACAGTATTGAAGAAGAGCAAAATTGGAGGACTGACACTACCCAATTTCAATACTTAGTATAAAGCAACAGCAATCAAGACAGTGTGGTATTGGCAAAAGAAAAGGCAAATAGATCAATGGAACGTAGTAGAGAGCCCTGAAATAGACCTCGATGAATATTGTCACCTGATCTTTGGCAAAGGAATAAAGGCAATACAATGGAGCAAAGATAGACTTCTACAAATGGTGCTGGAACAACTGGACATAAAAAAAATTAAGCTAGATACACACCTAAACACCCTTCAAAAATTTACTCAAAATGAATCACAATAATAAATGTCAAATCCAAAAGTATAAAACTCCTAGAAGATAAGATATGAGAAAAACTAGATGACGTTGGGTATGGTGGTGCCCTATTAATATAACACCAAAGACACAATTCATGAAACAAATAATTGATAATCTGGACTCCATTAGAATTAAAAACTTCTGCTCTTGTGTGAAAGACAATGTCAAGTGAATGAGAAAACAGGCCACAGATTGGGAAAGGATATTCGCAAAAGACACATCTAACAAAGGATTATTATCCAGAATATACAAAATACTTATAAAACCCAAGAGTCAGAAAGCAAACAACTTGATTAAAAAATGGGCCAAAGCCCTTAACAGACAACTCACCAAAGAATATATGCAGATAACAAATAAACATATGAAAAGATGATCCACATCACATGCCATCAGGGAAATGCATATTGAGATACCACTGCACACCTATGAGAATGGCCAAAATTCAAAACACTGACAATACCAAATACTGGTGAAGATATGAAGCCACAGGAAGTGTGATTGCAAAATGATACAGCCACTTTGGACGACAATTTGGCCATTTCTTATAAAACAAAATGTACTCTTACCATTTGATCCAAAAAATATGCTCCTTTGTATTTACCCAAAGAAATTGAAAACTTACCTCCACTCAAAAATATGCACATGGTTATTTATAGCAGCTTTATTCATAATTGCCAAAACTTGGAAGCACCAAAGATGTCCTTCACCTGCCAAATGGGTAAATAAAGTAGTACATCTAGACAATGAAATGTTATTCAGTGCTAAAAAGAAATGAGTTATCAAGCTATAAAAAGACATGGAGGAATCTTAAATGCATATTACTAAGTGAAGGAAGCAAATCTGAAAAGCATTCTGGAAAAGGCAAAAATCATAGCAATAGTAAAAACATCAATGGTTGCCAGGAATTGGACACAAGAGTTGAATAGGTGAAGCAAAGAGGAATTTTAGTGCAGTAAAAATACTCTGGATGATACCACAATGATGGATACATGTCATCATACATTTGTCTAAAACCCATAGAAGGTACAGTGCCAAGAGTGAATCTTAATGTAAACTATGGACTTTGGATGATTATGATGTGTCAATATAGGTTTATCATTTATAACAGTGTACCATTCTGGTAGGGGATGTTGATAATAGTAAAAGTCTATGCATGTATAAGGGCAGGGGTATATGGGAAGTCTCTGTACTTTCCCTCAATTTTGCTGTGAACCTAACACTGCTTAAGAAGTAAAGTTCTAATAAAATGAGGAAAACAATAAAGAGCAAAGAATTTATAAATTTCATGAAAAATGTATCTTTTTAGTAAATCTACTTGGAATTGGCCACAGTTGCCAATGGATTTGCCAATGGGCAATTGTTTCTTCGATTGCCAAAAAAAAAAAAAAAAAAAAATCCAAGTGTAGTGGACATCTTTCTCTCATAAGTCACTCTCATAATTGGCTTGCTCCTCAAAATATATTGGGAGTCATTGCTCCTTTTGCCAGCACCCCTTAACAACTCAAACAGCAGCAACTTCCAGGTAAGTATATTGCTTTTCTTAGAATCTTAATATTATTTAGTTCCATATGCATTTCACCTAACCTAGAAAAATTCTTCAATTCTTGTGGCATATGTGTGCCATCTTTTTTTTGTTTGTTTCTACTTCTAATTCACATGTTTCTTCCTTAATTATGTTTTCTGTTAGTCCTTTCCTTAGCTTTCAGTTAATGGTGACTGGGGATGGGAAGGGCAGGGGCCAGGAATAATGCCTGTGCTTACATCATTCCCTGAAGACTCTTGTTTATGTCCTTCATGGAGAGTATTATATCAAGTTGAAGAGTCAACAGAGTGCAAAAGACAAATCAGTGTGATATTGAGAATGTCAGTCTAAATTTGATTCTTTAAGTATCATATCTTTAGAAAGCCTCCCTGAAGTTTGCAGCTGGGTTAAGTACGCTTTATATGTTTGCACACAATATTGTGTGTGAATGTGTGTGTTTGTATACTTATATACATATGTATGTGTATGTGTGTGTATACATATATACATGTGAATAATTTTCTACATTGCATTATAATTATCCCTTATTAGACTGTGAACACTCTGGAGGCAGGGAATATATGTTAGTAATATTAAAATCCCCAAGACCTGATATAATACCTGAACGCAGAAAAATTTCAAATGTATATTAGTTGAATTAAGTATGGCATCTTTTACACATACAAGTATGAATAAGTATTCTATATTGTTATGAAGTATTACCACTTATACACTTATTCTGAATTTATTTTCCTATTTATGTAACTGTCCATGTTTTTGCCTAATTGTTTAGTGTGATTATAATCAGTGAGAGGACATTACGTGTGAGATACAACATGCATTTACCACCTTTTCAGTGTACTATGGAACTATATTTTGATAAGGGGCATCAGTACATTATTATTTAACATTAGTATTTAGTATAATAATTGTCTATATTTGACACTTGTTTTGTAATCAGAGGTTAATGGTACTAACTACCATTTATAACCTTGCTGAGTAATCTCTGATTTCAAAGATAGATTGATTTGAATGTTACATTTAAAATATCTCATGTTGATGATTAATGTGTAGTAATGTATATATGAAATTAATTATATAATTATGTTTCCAAATGCTGAAGTCATGCTAAAATTATAATGACACTAGCTAGAAATGGCTTCCAAGGTTATTTTCACGTATTATTAAATAAGATCAGGGGAGGTTTTTAATTGGTTTAGTAGCTTACAATTCAGCTTGAATTTAATCTGACACCTACAACCAGTATAAAATTGGATTTGTTCATTTTCGAATATGATACCAAAACACAATCTTAAAATACCCATGAAAAAAACTATGATACTGGCGATGAAGGATTCAGTGTGTACCAGAGTGTACATAGAAGTAGTCTCTGTACATCTGCTAAGTTTTCCTAAAAATGCGTAAGGTGCAGAAAAATGGATTAGAATGGGAATAAGGTATAATGTATAACTACAATAAGTAAGGCCTATTCACATGATAGAAGTTGTCAAAATGGCCTTTCTTAGTGCTTATGCTGCTAGTTCAGGCCTTATAGTACATACAGCTTCAGTGGCAAAGAAATAACTGAATTCTGATGGATAAAATCCACCCCTCCTCCCTCCTACCTGATATGTTTTCTACTATTTGTGAGAACAGATATAGTTACAGCAGCAACCTCAAATATTTCTTGACTAGCTGCTGTTTAGAACAACCTCTGGTAGTGATTTAAGATGTAAAAAACTTAGAATCTGTAGGGAAAACCAAGCACACATAAAATATAAGTGGTAATAAGAGCTTAGGATTGGTAGAAATTGTGTTTCAGTCAGATTGATAATAATGTTAGAGAACTTTATTGAGGCCATAACAATCTCTTCCTAAGCTTTGGATAGGATTTGTTATAGGAATTAAATAATAAAGTAATGTATGCTATTATTTAGTATCATGATACTTTCTAGTATCGTTAAACATCTACCCTATGAAGTGGCTCTTATTATTCCCATTTTACCCCTAGGAAAACCAAATAATTTGTACAGGAGGCACACAGTTGAAAAGTGTTAGAATTGGAATATGAATTCAGGACTCACTGATTCTAAATCCCAAGCCCTTTCCATTATACCATGCTGACTGCTAGTATCACTTCAAACTATTTTCCCTATTCAAACCGTACTTTCATTTGGAAAATAGTAACACAACCTTCAGGTAATATGGAATTGTGACAAAAGAGACAAAAGATCAGAGCTGAAGGATGAAGAGGTCAACTTCCTAGACATATCATTCCAGACATTGCTTTAGATGACCTTTTCTTCATTGAGCACCAGGTGGCCCTAGACAGAAAAGACAATGTATCAGCTTGGAATTGCATTTGGCTGCAGTGGCAAAGAACAGAAATAACTGTTGCTTCAATATGAGAGAGGTTTATTTCTCTCTCAGAGTAAAAGTAGAAATATGTAGTCCAGAGCTATTTTTTTTCTTTTTTTTTTAAACATCTTTATTGGGGTATAATTGCTTTACAATGGCGTGTTAGTTTCTGCTTTATAACAAAGTGACACACATATATCCCCATATCTCCTCCCTCTTGCTTCTCCCTCCCACCCTCCCTGTCCCACCCTCTAGGTGGTCACAAAGCACCCAGCTGATCTCCCTTGTGCTATGTGGCTGCTTCCCACTAGCTATCTGTTTTACGTTTGGTAGTGTATATATGTCCATGCCACTCTCTCACTTTGTCCTAGCTTACCCTTCCCCCTCCCCGTGTCCTCATGTCGATTCTCTACATCTGCGTGTTTATTCCTGTCCTGCCCCTAGGTTCTTCCGAACCTTTTTTTTCTTTTTAGATTACATATATATGTGTTAGCAAATGGTATTTGTTTTTCTCTTTCTGACTTACTTTACTCTGTATAGTCCAGAGCTATTTTGACTGCTGTGTGGTGATTCAATCAAGGACCTACCTTTGTTTTTTCCCTCTGTTTCCATTTCATCATTCTTTGCAAAGTCTTCCACCTTTAGAATCTCCTCCAGATCCAAAATGGCTGATGGAGTGAACACTCTTCATCATAACCTGCATTTCAGAGAAGCAGCAGGAATAAAGGGGAGGGCATATGCCAGCTCTGTCTGCTTCTAAAAGAGCTTTCCCCCAATGCTACCTAGCAGCTTCCACTTATTTCTCATTAGTCAACTCAGACTTCATGGAAGATTGGAGATGTAGTTATTTAGCTAGGAAAATTGTTGCCTAGAGTAATACCTGGATTTTGTTACTAAGGAATAGGGGAGAATGGATACTGAGTAGCAGTCTGGGCCCCAAGCACTAAGGAAACAAAATAGTGAACACATTCCAGACATGCATTACCCAAGCAATTTGAGTAGCTTGGCTCTCTTGTTAAGGTTAATTGGGAGTTTGTGGAATCCCCATTGGGAGAGTTTCAAAGGGAAAACTGAGTGATCAGGTAATTTATGCAGCTCAAATCGGGTGAAAAATGCAGTTAAACTCTTATGATGGGCTCTGTGTCACAAAGCTTTCTGTCTGCTTACATTTTCTCTCAGCCCATCAGCAGGAATTAACTTAATCAGCAGTACAAGATCAAACTATTATGTATGCAACTCTATATTCTAAGCAACTTTCCATCAATCTAGAAGCCAATTACATGATAAATCATCAAAATCCTGTCTATATTTTCATGGTCAATTTTTTAATTTTCATAATTCACATTCATAAATATATATAACATCCACATGCCCTGATCATATTCAGATATTATATCCTCCAGGAAACATTTCAAATGATGCAATTCACAACATGGAGAAAAATTCTAATTCAAGTTTAAGATTGCTTCTATAGTTTTCTTAGATCTAAAGTAAATTAATTCCTTAGTTGGAAAAAAATAAGGAACAGGGAAGCAGTGTAGCACTGCAGAATGAGCATGGACTTTGGACTTGAATAAATCTCAGTTTCAGTGCCATGTCAAACCATAATTCTCTTGATATTTGACTTTGCACAAGCTGTGTAAACTCCTTGAGCCTCATCTTGAATTGTAAAATTGTGATTCTGGTACATAGTTAGGGCTGAGAACCTCTGTAGTACAGAGTATTTAAGAAATGTCTATTTATTCTCTAATCATCAGCCTACTAAAAAGTCAGCCTTCCTTGGTTAACACAAGGTAGACCAAATTCCAAGAACTGGGCGCCTGCTTGCTAAGCCATCAGTTCAGAGATGGAACATGGGTAGCAAATGTGTGGGACCGCATGGCTGAGCATATTTTATGGGATGAGTCAGCACGTTGAGTTTTTGTTACTAATTCCTGTTGTCCTGAGGGGGACAGGCAGTCTGGACACAGTCCATTGTCTGTGAACTGAATTTGTCCTCAGGCCAGCCCTTTAAGTCCTAGGAAGAGAACAGGCTGTGAGGAAAAATAAAAAATAAAAAACAAAGCCAAGCAAAAAACTGTGCTACTACATCTTGGAACACAGAAACTCCTGCTTTGAGATCTGTTGAAAATATTGTAACCCATTGGGGAGAAATGCACTTTCTCAGTTTTGCTGTAAACTCCAGTTGCATCTTTTGCTTCTAAATGCTGACTTGAATACCTGGAAGTTGATGTGGAATAGCTGTAATACTCACTGTAAAAATAGGATAACAGAACAAAGCAGGTAACCATCCCCCATAACAGAGCAGTATAGTACAGTGGATATGCCCACCATGCTCAGCCCAGCTGACATGGCTCCTGGCAGGGAACTGCTCAGGGGACTGTTTGGAAGGAACTGGGGTTCCTGATACTTGAGTGTGGAAACATTGGGAATGGAGTACCTGTAAGTCATCCTTACAGAGCCTCCCAGAAATACATACAGAGGACAAGTAATACAAAGTAGTAAGAATCCTGAAGTTAAGCAGATGGAGATGAGTCAACAAAATGTGATTATATACGCTATAGTAACATTCATTTATGTTTAAGCTTGTATTTGGAGTCTAGCAGCCTGTTCTCTGTCTTATTCACTATGATCTTGTTTGTTAATGGGCAGAAGCTGAGTGGAGGTAAATCCTGATTATTATTATTATTTTTTTTTTGTGGTATGCGGGCCTCTCACTGTTGTGGCTTCTCCGGTTGCGGAGCACAGGCTCCGGACTCGCAGGCGCAGCGGCCATGGATCACGGGCCTAGCTGCTCCGCGGCATGTGGGATCCTCCCGGACCGGGGCACGAACCCGTGTCCCCTGCATCGGCAGGCGGACTCTCAACCGCTGCGCCACCAGGGAAGCCCAATCCTGATTATTTGTACTCTAGGACAGAAAAGGGGAGTAAGGTTCCCCTAAGGAGCAGCAGTGATGTGTTAGGACCCAAGACTAGATACCACGAGGTTAAAACAGGTAGACCCAGAGTGTGTGTCAGGAAACACACATAAAGAACAGGCTGCCAATTCCAGTATGGTCAACAGATAAGCTAAAATGCTCAGGAAATCAGCACTGAGTTCACAAATTCAAGAACTCTTGTGGACAAGAGAAACTACACTTTGGGTTGAAAGGAGGAGGTTGAGCGACAATGTGGTAAACAAATAAAAATGAAGTTATCTGTTATAAGACAGCAGATAAATGTACAGATATGGCTTTTGTTTGGTTCCTCTGACCATAGTAGGAACAAATGTCAAAAGACATGACTGGATTTGTAAACAGCATATGAGCATGAGCCTCGAATCTACTTAGAATCTTGCTTCTTTGTAGTTGGGGACCCTATATGACTATTGCCAATCCTTCAGGATGCTGGAGTTCTGTAACTTGGGCCCCCGTCCCATTTACCCTAATAATTAATTTCCATAGATTTCCTTATTTAATGATAACCATCTCTCACCTGTCTGATATGTCCTTCTTCCAGACTCTACTTTGGTTTCTTTCACATATCTAAAAACATCCTCATATAACCCTTGCTGAACATCTCTGAAGATAACAAAGACTTGCCTGAACCTCTGCCTAGTACCATACTTTAGGTTATGCTCTACTTGCCTACTTGACTATTGTTGACAGATGCTGGATCTGCCTTTAAGTACCTATTCCTCTGTAGTAACTTATTGGTTCTATGCCCCACTTCTTAATTGGTCAACTAAGAACCACTGCTGAGAGAACCTTCTCTTCCAGGTTGGTTCTTACTGCCTGTCAGGATCATGTAAACACAATTAAACTACTAGCTGAGGACACAAAGCTTTAGCCATAATAGAAACTTTGTTCCAAAGAGCAAGTACTATTTAAAATAAACTGAATGTCTTAGCTTAAAGGGGTTGAAAACAAAACTAAAAGGTAAGGCCGTGTGGCATCAAAAGGATCAGGACTTGGGGTCCCACCTCAAGGTAACCAATCTGCCATCTTATTAGGTTTCTTTGTACATGGTAGTGA
The DNA here is from genome assembly GCF_008692025.1 of Phocoena sinus. Lineage (NCBI taxonomy): Eukaryota > Metazoa > Chordata > Mammalia > Artiodactyla > Phocoenidae > Phocoena > Phocoena sinus. Next base: position 25,180,681 of record NC_045766.1, read on the forward strand.
TTCAACAGCCCTGTTGCTCAGCCACATAGCAGAATCTTTTCTCCAACCTTTGTCTGGAGTTGAACAAATCTTCTAGAGCTTTTCACCTCTTTTTAGATAGTTTTCCCAGATATAGCCTGTGTCTGTATTGGACACTCCTAGATTTTAAATTTGCATCCAAAGCTACCCTTTCCGTTTTTATTTGATTTTATCAATCACCTCACCTCCTAAAACCGGAACTATTCTAAAATTAGATTTGAAAGGTTATAGATCTCCTTTAAAGATGTTCGTTTTGGTTTTACAGTCGCTCCTACTCAGAGAGGCTACCTTTTCATCTGGGGTTTTCTTTAGAACTCTCACTTCTGTTTTTGAATTTCAAAGTAAGTACAAACTATGTTTTATGCAAAATCTCTTCTGGTAGCTCATTATGTCAGTAAAGAGGAACAGATAAGCTGGTTCAGCTAGAGTCTTCCACCAGTAATTGTGTGGGATCACCATGGCCCAGAATCTGGTCCTTAATATTTCAGGCTGAGAAAAATAATTATATCATTTTATAGTTTCTCAGTCTGTGAGAGATAAGCTCATAGCAATGTAATAGACCAAATGACATGCCATTAGGTGATTTGACTCAAGAACTAGGGCTGTTCTCCTGCAAAGAGCTCTTCCCTCTGCCACTCAGGAGACTAAATTTCAAATCTGAAGGTAGCAATATAAACTTGGAACAGGACAAGGGATGCTGGATATGCTCAGGATATTTTTATCAAATTATGGTACATAAATGACATCCTGATTTATATTAAAAATGTTCACGATGAAATAAAGTTGTTCTTTTGGAATCAGTCATTAAGATTCTCTGCTGAACAACAGGAAACAAATTCTCCATCTTTTAAATTTCTCATTTTAGATTTAATTTAAACTGTGTTAGAAATGTTATGGGAGCACAATTCTTAACTCATGCATTTGAATATGATAGAGTTGGGGGGGGGGTGATGCCTATGTCTTCTTGGTTATATCCAGGGGATATTTGGGTCCCAATACATTTATAAACCTTCCCTTTGCATATGTGATTACTGCTCATTTTACTTTCAGGATATTTGTCTGAAGTTGTCCCCAATTCTTGAAAATTAACATTATAATCCTTATCACACAGATAACATATTATACTCTCCAAAGAAGGACAAGCTCTATGGGATGGCCACTTTAAAGGTTATATATCCATTATATATCCATTGCTCATATATTTAGTTTTTACTTTAAAAAGTATAGTAGCTTGCCTTGAAGTATTTAAAGCGTATTGGCCTTCCTTCTCAAAAAGAAAATGCAGTGCCCTGGCAGAATAAAAATGTCCTTGCCTCTGTGGCCTAACACATGGTAAACTCTGAAGCTGAATATTTTAATCCAAGCTCTGGGTCATTCTTTTAAAAGTACATAGTCTGTGTACATAATCTTAAATTTTATTATTGGATAAATTAGAATTAATATAAAAATTCTCAGACAACAAAGCATTAGACTAACAAAGACCCTGTTAATAATAACTTGACTTACAAATAAACTCACTGCTGAGCATAATACGACTCTGCAAAATGCTGTGTCATAGCATGTGCTCCAACTGTATATGAGAGACATAAAAGCTATCTCACTTAAGTACATTTTTTAAAAAGGTCATTTATTTTTCCAATCCATGGGTGACTATTTAGATGTATTTTAAGCATATGAATTTTTTCTAGTTAGATTACATTCATTGAGATGAAAATGTTGGCAGCTTGTAAGTAAACAATTTAGATATGCCAGGTGCACTGATATTTTATCATGAAGTAGAGATGTTTTGTACCTTTGCTGCAATTATTTTTTATGAGATTTGGGAAAAGATGGAGTATTTAGTATTAAACATAAATTAAATCTGAGCATTTTCTGTAATCTTTTTCATTCTTACACAGTTTTGATGATTGGCCTTATTTTAATACCAACCACCTGGGGAACAGTAGTGCACATATATCTCGACAAACACGATCTGAAGCCTTATTTCATTAGTCCCACTTGTCCTTAAGCACTAAATTTCTTTCCATTTACCAAAGACAGTCTGAATTAATTTATGTGAGTTTTCTCTAAGGTGCTCTTTACATTTGTGTGCATTATTCTTTTAATCCTGGTTATATTCCTAAATCAGAGGAAGGAATAGATAGCATTCACTCATAGACTTGATTATTTGTGTATTAATACCTAGTACTTGTCAAGAGCAGAAGAGTTTGAGATTTTATCTTGCTTTAAGCTAACAAGCTATCCTGCCACAGTTTCTATAAGTAGAAAATGGGTGTTGGTAGAAGGCATGATACTCTTGGATCAGAGATGAAGGACTTTAATTTACAACACAGCAAGCAGCTTAAGTTTCCTGTTTGCTTCAGTTCCCCTTGCCCCCAAATTCCACAGTGGCACATGAAATGCCCTTAGTGGACGTCGCACACACAGTGGTTTTGCTACAACTGAGGAGACTTAAACTTAGGCTACTCAAATGTTTTATAAAGCAAACTCTCCACACTTTTTCCTGAAGGCTCACATTAGCTTTGATGTACTCAGTTGTAAACATACTTGTGCTTCCCTCTGGAGGGGGCTTCTATCTATATCTTCTAAGACTCTTAATACAAATATCCTTGAAAAATAATCTGGAAAAAAAAGATGTCTACGCCTCCGCTTACAAGATGTGCAGAAAACACAAACTCAGGGAGAATTGCCTCCTAACCATACTTTATAGAGATATATTTTTATGGTAACGAATCAGCCAGACTGTTTTATTTTAGATATAACACTGAGAGACCGAATATTCAAAGGAACAATAGTTAGACCGTTATATGAAAATAGAACTCTCTCTGGCTCCCAGTCTCTGCAGCAACCAGCCCCAGAAGCCAAATCACAACCTCTGTATAAACCAGACCCAGATGGACAGAACTTGGTCAATGACTACCAACTTTACTATTTTGCCTCCTGCTTCCAACTCAGGACCAAGTAGAGAAAGCCAAATATGTTCCCCAGACCTGTCACACAAGAGGCCCTGCTTCTAGTTAGCCATCCTCCAGCTTGCCCTGCCAACAACTTCCAATCAAGCATACCTGAAGCCTGTCCTTTTTTTTTTTTTTTTTTACTATGAAACTGTCCCACTCCTCCACCTGCCTTGAGTCTCTGCCAAACACAGGTGATGGACTAACTCCCTTGTGATAGCAAGTTCTGAATTGCCTCTGTTTTCATTTCAGTGGCTTTCATTTATTTCCACAATATACATATTTAAACAAATATGAAAATTAGAACTGGATCCAGCAACAGTTTAATTTCTATAAAAGATACCAAATTAAGACATTATGGCTGTATGTGTGTGTGTTTTAAAAGATCTGGATAGAATTCAGGGAAAAAAATTAATCTAAATAGTGTAATCTTTGTGGATTAACACTAATGAAAAAAGCAAAAATCTCAGTTTTCTTAAGTTACAGATTCAGTGTCTAGATACTTACAAAATGCCATATAGCTAGAGGTACTAGGAATAGCTTAAAAAAATCCCTCTACCATATAAATATTTAAACTCTATTAAAATTATATTGCTTTTATAACCTTACTATCCATGAAATGGTTTAGATGAGATAACCTTCCATGCTGTTCTTTAGTGCAAATAAAGAAGGAATTTTGCAAGCAGTAGCTGGCCTTATCAACACTGGGGACATATAAAATGTGTAAACTGAAAGGTAAAAGGCACCAAAATTCTAAAATATGCCTTGCTATAAAGACCAAAGAAATGTGGTCCAGAATTTGCTGCTTTTTATATTTTGGCTGTGCCTAGCAGATATTAGGCATTCAAGCATGTTTGTTTAATATGTGAGTGAGAATATTTTTAGAAGCAGAATCTCAAAGCCCTCAATTTGTCCTTGTAACCTTGACCACTGAGGGGCCAAGGAAAAGGTACATGGCTGGGGATTTGTACCTTATCTGTAGCCCCCTGACTTCTGTATGCAGTTCAGTGGAGATTTCATAGATATCAATATGATCACCTCTTTTAAGCACAAACACAGATAACTCCATTCTGTCATCTGTAAGTGCTCTTGCCCCCAAGCAAACATTTCCATGGGAAAGTAAAGCTACTAAAATAATTGGGCTAATTATAGACTCAGAATAATGACATACCTAGGAAAGGACTGAATGATTCCTCCCCTGGCTCACCTGAAATAACATCACACAGGGCCGCTGTTAGAGACTGTGGCCTATGGTGTAGACAAAGATGGTTCTGTTTCTGTATTAAGGCAATTTTTGAAATTCACCTAAAACACACCTAAAGTTAATCTAGGGTAAAGTTTGTTTTCATATAATTTTATTTTCCCTTATTTCTGTGTTATAAAGAGAAGGAAAGCTTTATCTTGAACAAATGACAGTGTAGGAAATAGAAGATACACTTAGAAAACTAAAGAGCTAAAAAAATTACTGATACAATGTGCAGAAAGAATAAAAATACTCATTTTTAAACTTCTATAAGAATTCACTGCTATTTTGAAATCTTGTTCTAGAGTAATAAATGTCCAAGTGGCCAGATAAAGATGCTAATTGGCTTTTAGCTTCAGCACTGTGAGGTGTGAAATAACTGTACCATTCTCTGTCACATCAAATGAATGAGGCTTAACCTTAAGACTATCAGAGGAAAATCAACATTCTTAGGAATTTGCTGCAGGTTCTCTTCTAATCTTTTTTAGATTAGTCATTTTCAAAGGACTTCTGTTTGTCCTCTTGCAGGATACTCAAGTTTTTTTTTTTTTTTTTTTTTTTGCGGTATGCGGGCCTCTCACTGTTGTGGCCTCTCCCGTTGCGGAGCACAGACTCCGGACACGCAGGTTCAGCGACCGTGGCTCACGGGCCCAGCCACTCCGCAGCACGTGGGATCTTCCCGGACCGTGGCATGAACCTGTGTCCCCTGCATCGGCAGGCGGACTCTCAACCACTGCACCACCAGGGAAGCCCAGGATACTCAAGTTTTATTCAGTAAGTTGGCATCTGTCATTTAGTTGCCACCATTTTTTTTTACTTTTCTGTCTTTCATTTTTTAATTTTAATTTTTAGTAATGCCATTGGCCTTGGGAGGTGAGGAAGGGCAAAGGCTTGCCAGTTATTTGTGGTACTCTCATTGGCTCACTTTGGTTGGTGTTGCATTTGTGTGTTTCTTGGGGCAAGTACAGGTGGATGCTTTGATTTAACTAAGTGGTCATTTTCACTTAGTGAAGAGTTTTAAAATTTTCAAGAAAAACTGACTTTTGCTGAATTGATGAAATCAAGCAGTAATTTTGGTGTCTTGGGAAAGAAGGTAAACAGGGACTCAAGTAATCTAAGAGGTTACCCAGTTACTACTTGCTTGCACCAAGATGAACTCAATGTCTTACTCTATGAAATGGATCTTATTATAATTTCATATTTTAAAAACAGTGTTGGTCTAAATCATGTCTAAAGTGTTTCTAATGCTTTATGTTTTTATATCAACTTAAAGTTAAATTGAATTTTTTATGAGGTAGTCTCCAGAGAAATCCTTGGTTTGAATTCCTTTCTGGCAAATATTACTATTTTGGATCAGGCTTGAATACAATTGAGGGTGAACTTTTTCTTTAACACTTAATCTGCTCTCTCTAAGTTTATTTTAATTTTTATAATACCCCAACCTTTGACAGTCTCAGATACCAGTGTCTTCTAGCTGTTCTGACCATGCAGCCTCATGACCTTTTGAGATGGCAGCATCCTGAAAAACCTTAAAATAATCACAATCTCTCTTACACAGGGCTGGTTCCTGTCTCAATCCTCAATTCTTGTATAAATGGAAGTTACCATCAACCTGTGCTTTAGATCCTAAACCACAAACTGTTACTCTTAAATTTAGAATAAGACCTCAAGCATCAGTCATAATACATAATACCACAAACTATTACTCTTAAATTTAGAATAAGACCTCAAGCTGTATTGTTTTTGACTTTTGCACACTGTATTTGAAATCAAAGGCATAAATACTTCATCTAATAAAACTATATCCAAATTAGGCCCAGACTTCCAAACCTCTAAAATCGCTTTCTTTGATACCTCTAGGCCAGATGTTTGCTAGCAATCCCATCTCATCCCAGCAAACACACTATCTTCATAGTCAGTCGTCTTTCTCTCTCCCTCCCTCCTTTCCTTCCTTCCATCCTTCCTTCAGTTCTCTCTCTCTCTCACACACAGACGCACACACACACCACTACATGTGGTGGCATTCACATGTGTGGGACATTCTCTGTGCTGTTTTAATTTTATTTATTTAATTAATTAATTTATGGCTACGTTGGGTCTTCATTGCTGTGTGTGGGCTTTCTCTAGTTGTGGTGAGCGGGGGTTACACTTCATTGCAGTGTGCCTACTTCTCATTACAGTGGCTTCTCTTGTTGCAGAGCATGGGCTCTAGGCGTGCAGGCTTCAGTAGCTGTGGCACACGGCTCAGTAGTTGTGTGCTGTTTTTAGCTCCACCACTCACTCTCTCACTTAAGAAAGCACATCAGCATTAATGTAAATGAGTGATGGTGTCAATAGGAAAACTGCAATGACTGTCCAATTTGTAAAGAACAAATTGTTTGAAAATTGTAGTGTGTATCTATTGTAATGTCTCCTGAATCATGTAAACTTTTTCACTAGGTAACAGTGTGACTCCCCAGAGTGATACATCCAGTCACTCTAGCCCAAATCCCTGAAAGCATCCTTAATCCCTCCCACTGCATCTGCCTCCAATCCATCAGCCATGCCCTTAGCAATCCCTTCAACATTTAGATTTCTACCTCCAAGGCTGCCATCGTAGTCCTTGCCACTGTATCTCTTGCCTAGGTCACTTAATTATCCTCCTCAGTAGGCTTCTCACTTCCATTCTCACTCTGCAGTAGCCCAGTCTCCACACAGATGTAAGAATGATCTTCTAAAGACTAATACTAGTTGAGACATTGCTAAATAAAACCATAGAATTAAACGCAGACATCCCCCCCACCTCTGCTAAGTCTTTGCATAGCCAGTTCCTGCTTATCTCTTGAGTGCATTCCATAGCTTCTCCCCTTTGCTCACTAGGCTCAGCTGCCCTGCTCTGTTTTCTCTGAGAAAACATGGAGGCTTTGCTTGGTTTAGTGCTTTTGCCCTTCAACGAGTCTGATTCATCAGGCTTGGCACATGGCTGGGCTCCTTTGCAGGCTTAGCTTACCTACTTATCGTCCATCCACTGCTTCTCCTCATTAATTCCCATCATATAACTGTGTTTACTTTCTTTACAGCATTCAGCAGACACTGAACTTACTTTTAAAATTTATTTACTTTGTGTTCATTTCACAGTAAAATGCAAGTTTCCGAGGGCAATACCCTGCCTTTCTTTTTCACTTCTGTATCCACTGCATCCAGACTAGTACATGACCAGAAGATAATCAATGATATTTATAGAATTGTTGATCCATATTTCTAACAATATGAGAAATCCAAGTCCAGGTACCAGATATCCATTTTATAATGTTAAGTATGTTTTACATGTTCTATAGTGTTACAATTTTACAGTTACATAGCCTGTAACATACATAAAGTAGGATGACACAATGGAAAGAGCATGAATTTCAGCATCAGACAAAACTAGATTTAAATTTTAGCTCTAGTCACCATCTGAAGTGAACGTTTTTAGTTTTAGAAGTCAGGATAGTGTTTAAATTTGGGAAGAGAGAGAGGGTAGTGATTGGAAAGGGTAATGAGAGGGGTTTCTGGGAGGTTTGTAATGCTTTATTTCTTCATTTGGATAGTGGTTACACAAGTGCATTGACAATTTATTGACTTGTAAGCTAATGTGATTTTCTAAATCATATTATATATATTACATAAACTATATATATGTAATTCTACATATATTATGTATTATGTATTCCTATTATGCATATAATTATGCATAATTAATTCTATATATAATCTTTAAATTAAAATATGTATAAGGTAGTGAATTTCTGGGTCCAAGGGTCTGAAACATTGTTAAGTTCTTGACCCTTACTGCCAAATTTTCCTTCGGAAATTATTGTTGGTGTGCAGGCCCATCATTTTCTCATTCATTTACTCAACAAATGTTTACTGTTTACCCATCACCATTATTGACGGACCCTTGACAACTCAGAATCCTCTTATGAAAGTATATCTTTATTACTTAATAGCGAAATATGTAACGTTTTGTTTTTTATAATTAATGAAGTGACATGATTTTTAATATTTTTCCACTGAAATTTGTTGCCTTGTTAATTATCCATTCACACTGTGCTAAGTTTTATTTTGAGGTTGCAAGTTCTTTAAGTATTAATTAATAATTCTTGTATTAAGTATCATCCCTAATTTTCCTTTTTATGATAGGATGAGGACTCTGGGGAAAGGCTGTGGATCCATAAAACTGCCACCAAATTTCTCCTGTCCCTCTCCTAATTACACTGTCACTTTTATATAGCAAAAGATTGGAAGGGGGTGTACTAAAATCCTGCTGGAAACATGATGGTACAAATACAGATAATTTGAATTTTCTTCTTCATATATATAGTGTTTTTTTTTTTTTACTTTTCCAAATTTAACATGTATAGGGTTTTAATTTTAAAAATAAATAAAACCTAAGACAGTTAATACAGAATTTGGCACATAGAATATGTTATTTTTTTTTACATATCACTCTTATTTTCTTCTTTTATTATTCTTTCTTTCCTTGCTAAATCTTTTCCATGCTATAAAAAATCTAGGATGCCTATAGTATATACTTTCTTTGAAATTCTTTATGGGGAATGTGTGTTCATCTTAGAAGACAGATGTAGAAATATAATAGAATGATGACCATAAATCCTTGGTGGCTTAGTAGTAAGTAGTAGGAATAACAGTAACAGTACTAATAGTACTGCATGCCCTTTGAGAAGCTGTTGATGGACATTTTTAAACTGTAAATTGATGATGGTGACTGTTGTTGAGATGTTTGAAAATATTTATTGACTAATTGGTGTCAGTCAGTCTTCTAAGCACTGTGTGTGCTTCATCTCATTTAATACAACATACCTACATTGTAGATTTTAATGTTATCCCCATTTTACATAAAAGGAAATAAGGCTTTGTATAGTTTGTGTAATTTGACCTAAGACACCAGGTAGTAAATGGTGAACCTGGGATTCAAACCTGACTGAAATCTGATCCCAGGTACAAGCATTTATGAGGGACAAGTACAAGGAATGATTGTGCCATTTACAATGAGCATGGCAGGCCCAGGGGTGGATGAAAAGTTCCTGCCCTCAAGGACCTCACAGTCTCCTAGTGGTACCAGATGAACATAATAGTCATTTTAACACAGTTTGATGAAGAATGCTATTCCAGAGGGAAGCATAACACTGTGAGAGCATATAGGGGCACATCTACTCCATGTTAATGCTGAGTATTTTTTCTTACACCGCCCCCCTGCAAAAAGTGCCTTTTCTCATTACAAAAGCAGTCTAGATCCAATGAAACATAATCCAAATACCCATATAGATAAACTGAAGACAAATTTAAAACAAATAAATGAAAAGTTTATAAAGCTATCACTTAGTATAGTATTTATTATCCTTCAGACCTTTATCAACATAATTTTACAAAACTGGGATCACAGAGCACACACTCTGTAGTAACCAAGGCTTCCATGGCTAAGCTTTACCACATGTTGCTTCCTTAGCCTAGAAGATTCTTCCTTTTAAACTTCACCAGTCATATTTCTGTTGCTTCTATGCTGTTACTTATCCTCAAAATTAACTACTCTGTTAAGTTCATTTATACTATAGTCAATATTTTTCATCTTTGTATTTATTATAATTTTATAATTAGATTAAAGGTACATATTTAAGCAGAGATTTTTGTATTTATTTCTAACTCTCCCTTAATGAGTATTTCGTTCATAGTATGTCATAGTGACACATGTTGGAAAAGTGATCACATATTAATAGCCTCATAACACTGAGTGTTTTAAGTTCAATGATGGGAGATTTTCCTGAAGATAATCCATAAAGAACCACTTGATAAATATTAGTTGAACTAATGATACATTATAAACATAATTTATTTTTCCAACCTCATCTTTTAAAAAGTCTGAAAAGTATTTATTGTATGTTTATACCATAAATTATTAATCCCTTACAGTTTAGCAGCTGCCTTGTTGATATTTTTACATGATCATTCATGCTGCAGCAATAAAAACATCATACTTTTTACCCCCCAAAATAAGTGCCTAGATATAGAATTGTTATATATAAAAAATTTACCTTTGTAAGACTATTGACAAATAAAACAATAATAGAACATAATAGAATAACTCTCAGAGATCAATATAATATTCAGGACAGGCCATTTATTCAATCATTTGCGTTTGTTTGGTCCCCTGAAAAAGCAGTCATCTCTAATTGTATTTTTATCAGCTACTTTTCCCTGTTTTTTTTCTGTTTTTGTTGTTGATGTCCCACTTTGGTCAAAAGTACATAGATTATCCAAAGTCAATTAGTTCAAAAGTGGGAAGAGTGGTAAAGAAATAGACTCAGTTATTAATGATGATTTATTTAAAACATGACATATTAGGGCCATCCTTATGTTTTGAAAGTATAATCTAACTTTTCTTATACCACATTATTTGGAGTCAGTCTGTAAATCTTGAGTGCTTGGTATTGATTTTATTTAGCATTAGGATAGTGTTTTTGCATATGTGACAACTTAAAAGCAGAGGTTTGAGTACAGTTATGAATTATTATAATTCAATTATCATAAATTAAATGGTATCACTTACTACTTATCTTGCTTTATTATTAACTCATGCTCTGGTTGTACAACTATAAATATAATTCAGGAACACTTTTACCTATGCCACCTAATTTTATACCTAAAGCATTCTTCAAGACTTAATCACTTTAGAAGTGTAATTATGTGGTAGAGGTTGCTAATTGACTCTCAGAATTCCAACATTCTTTTCCTCTTTAGTAATAAAACTGTAATATTATTTGGGATGACAACGAGCCCTGTTAAGAGACTAGATTTCTGTAGCTTCCCAGAACTTAGGTGTAGCTGTATAACTAAATTTTTTCATATTAAATGTAAGGAAAAGCATTGTCTGTGACTACTGATAATTCTCCCTTTCCCTTTATTTCTACCACTTGTTTGCCTTGAGCTAAAGCAGTCACCTTTGAAAATGAGAGGATGTTTAAAGTGCTTGTGAGCTTGCCAACAATGGAGCCCACAAACCAGTCCTGAACTGTCTATATCTGGATTTGATTTTACAAGAAAGTATAATCCTTTGTTTTTGAGCCAATTTTATTTGGTATGTTTTATGCATACAACCAGATCTAATCCTAAATAAAATATATTTATATTTATCCCAAGTATTCAGACTATACTCAGAAACAAGATTGACAGTTTTACTGTTCATTGTCTGTGGAGTGTCTGTGAGTTTCTCAACTGAAAATCCTAAAGTAGAGGAGACAAAATCTGTCTGTTGCCTAGGATGGCTGTCCTGACAGGAGATCCCAACAAAGTCAGTTTTCCTTTCACTAAGTAGTCCTTGTTTTAAGTATTTATTACTGTGTAACAAATTACCACCAACCCTTGGATTAATAAAACATGTTTATTATCTCACAGTTTCTGTAGGTCAGGAGTTGGGCATGGCTTTGATGGGTTCTCTGCTTCAGTATCTCATCTGAAAGCTGCAGTCAAGGTGCTGGCCATGGCTGCAGTCTAACTTAAGTTAAACTGGGGAGGGAATGCTTCCAGGCTGAAAGAGGCCTTAGCTCTTTGTTGGCTATCAGCCAAGGGCTGCCCTCATTTTATGGCTGGTTGTTAACACAAGGCCACCCTTGCTTCCTTACCACATGGACTTCCTCAATATGGCCACTGACTTTATCATAGCCAGCAAGAGGGAGCATCTCTAGTAAGACAGATGTTAAAACCTTATGTAGCATAATCACTGATGTGACATCCTGTCACTGCACTTTTGCCATATTCTGTTGTTAGAAGTGAGTCACATGTCCCACACACAAGAAACAGGAGGGTATTGCACAAAGGCGTTAGTACTAGGAGGCAGGGATAAATGGGATAGTCTGTATGCCACAATCCTCTGAAACACTTAAAAAAATTACACATGCCATATTTCTACTTACCTTTAATACTTATCAATCTAAGGTCTTTTGCAGAATCTTATTTTGCAATAATTTCTGTGAATTGTTATTTCCCAAGGAATCATAGAACCTCACCTGGCTTTGGAACAATCTGCAAAATGTAAAATATACTTTTCGGGCTTCCCTGGTGGCGCAGTGGTTAGGAGTCCGCCTGCCGATGCAGGGGATGCAGGTTCGTGCCCCGGTCCGGGAGGATCCCACATGCTGCGGAGCGGCTGGGCCCGTGAGCCATGGCCGCTGAGCCTGCACGTACGGAGCCTGTGCTTCGCAACGGGGGAGGCCGCAGCAGTGAGAGGCCCGCGTACCGCAAAAAAAAAAAAAAAAAAAAAAAAAAAAAAATATATATATATATATATATACTTTTCAATTCGTTCAGCCAAACCACCACAGATCTTAAGTCGTTCTGATCTGAGTATGTATCTCTGTTGTTTACCATTGAATCAGCTCAAGGGAAAGAGAAAATCCCCCTTAAATTGTATCTATTTTAAGACAAATAGTAAATGTTTATAGTGTGCTGTATGAAAAAAATAATATACACATTTTCCTGCTTTATTGTTCTACAATGAAATTAAGTATAAAATATATGAGAAGAGAAATACTTTGCAAAAAAGGTTACAAGTATACACTGAAGTTAATAGTGGGAGTCAGATAGAAGTTTACTTTTGTTCTTGGATGAACACTAAACATTTAAATCAGGGCATGAAATATTATATAAGTGAAGAAATATGTATTTTCTAGCACAGTTCCCAGATTTTGAATCCTGGTTTCTGAATATTCCTTGGCATGTTTTAAACTTATGAAAATGTGTTACCCATTTAGAAAATTGGTGATAATTAGAAAAAAAAAGGATTAGGGTTGTATTAAACATTGGCAGGGTAGAAATAGAGAGGTTTGCAGTGCAGCTTTGACAGAGATAAGGAAGGCTGAGCCAAAGATACTGCGGATTTAGGACTGCATTCCTCTAGGGGAGGGAGCTGATCGGTCCCTGAACTTTACTGCTGGAATCTGCTAAGATCTGTCAGGAGGCAGTATATTATAGTGTTTACAAGGGCACATTCTGTGAAACACTGAGTTCAAATTTTCACTATAAATTTACTTGCTGAATGACCATGGCAGATCATTTATTATATTTGAGCCTCAATTTCTTCAACTGTAAATTGAGATTAAAATTGATATCTCTCAGGGGTGTTGAGTATTCAATCAGATAGTATTGATAAAGTGTCAACTCAGTTCCATAAATGATGTATAATTGTAAAGCTAAAAGAGATAACCGTGTGTTTTTATGTATATGTGTTTATTTGTGTGTGTGTGTGTGTGCTAGTGTGTGTGTATTTTGGATAGGTATGGATGGTAAATGGAAAATCATCCCGGAGTATTGCTCCTATAGTTAACTAGTAACATACTTAGCAAGTTTATTTTCTTTTTAATGTTGAAGTTCATTATCCTGGATCTCCTAAAGCTGATAAAAGACCAGAAACAAGAGTCTGCCAATCGGATATTGTATTTGAAGTGCCCAGCACATTTATTGGCTCAAAGTAGGCCCTCAATAAATACAAACTCCCTTCTTAGCTATCCCGAGTCCATTACTGAAATTCAATAAAATATCTCTGTGTACAAATGCTTTTAATTTTATAAAGTAAAACTTTTTTTATCCTCAAAATGCACTTTTTCCTTGGGAGAATAACAGTCTACTTTACTCTTACAGTAAAGCTTGCTTATGGATGAAAATATGAGATGATGTTTTTTGTGGGAAGAATGTTTGAAATTAAATTTTATGGAAAATCCTGTAAATCTATGAATGATGAAACTTGTAACTTGAATATTAGGTGACATTCTACTTTTCAAATTCTTCTAAGAACATTTTAAAGTATATTTATTAGAAGCATTTGAATTGTTATTTTAAATGACACTTTGCATCACCTTATCCCAGTTGCTAAAAATGAACCTCAAATTTTATAGAAACCAGAATCTGATTAAACCTGCTCCTGAAAGCTGTTTCTCTACATTGTAAAATTTCATTAGCATTTTAGACTTTGAAAACTCATTCAATGGTGTTCATTTATTCTTATCTTTCTGGTCTTCGCGTGTTATCAAGTATATTATTTTAAAAGCATTTTATACTGTGATTAAATTATTTCTATCTTAATTCATTTGTAACAAGGATGGTATAATCTTTTAATTTTATAAGTATGTATTATCCGTTAACTGCAAATATCAGTAATAACAAAGAATGTGTCTATTTGGAATTAAAAATAAAATTGGAGCTGCTTTCTAGCATGTTTATTTTCTATCAGTATTTATATAGAATATACCTGAGAACAAACTTTCAACCTGGATGCCGAGGTATGGAAGAGGTATGCTAAGTACATGGTGCTTGTAAAATTAGCAATATCTGTTGCATACAGTGGATGTGGTAGCATATGATAATAAATATGTGAAGTGATTGTAGTATTTGAAGAATGACATAAGAAACATGAGAAATCTACTCTCATTTAACTAAATCTTGAAAAATATTGGGAAAAAATAAAGCCATATCTGAAGAAATAATTAAGATAAGCAAGAATTCTTTTAGGTAGCTATGCATGTGGAAATTGCCCTAAATTTGTAATCGGTAGTCATGAGCTGCATCCCTGATTTTCTTCTTTCTACCTGAGTGAAAGTAGCAAATCACTGAACACCTCCAAGTCGCAATTTCTTTAGCAGCAAGATAGGATATTAATACTCACTTCACATAGTTGTTCTAAGGCTTAAATTAGACAATGTGAAACCCCATTGTAAATCGCTGGACAAATGTTACTCATTACTAAAATGTATATGAAAGTACGTTGTCAAATATGAAGCACTGTATTATTATTGAAATGCAGCATACAGATTTTTTCTATAATAGTATTATTGGAATATATAAGTTTACTTATTCATCAAACAGTAGTCCTCATAAGACTTATGTTTTACAGTTGTAAAAAGGTACTAGTAATTCTTAGATATTTCTATCTATTGTTTATTATTCTTATTAACTATAATATTAAGAATATAATTGACATAGGTGAGGTCTATACAGATGCTATTTATGGCAGGGAAATTTGGATGAAATCTGGCCAACTACAAAATATGAAATGAGTAAACTGAGATCTTCTAAATAGTGGTTAGATTCTTTAAGTGTATTTGTTTTTCAGGTGATTACTTTCTCTTGCTAAAGGATTATTAGCTTGCTTCCATCTGGTTGTTCTTACTAGTAATTCTTCTCGTAAGCAAGTTTCTCAATTGCTCTCTTCAAGTTTCAATTAGTTCCGGGTTGGAAGACTTTATTTCTCTTGGCCTAATTGCCAGTAGAGAAATGGTAGAAGTTAACTGGAACTAACCAGATGGAGAGACAGTATACAAGATACGTATGGGGAAAAGGGCAAGAGAAATATTAATAAATGTTTCTCATTCTTTTCTTAATGACCCATAGTTAACATAGGAATATGCATAATTTTCCCATTTTGTCTGTTATTTCCCCTAATTTTAAAAAATTAATCTCTATTACTTGTGTAGAAGGTTTGTATATGGAGTATATTGAGTGAAAGACTTTAGATTCAAATACTGATTCAGACACTGGAAACATGAGCATGATGTAACTACTTTGAATTTGTTCTTCAATAATTAAATGGGAAGAAGTAATATTTACTGTTGAGTATTCATTGAGATACTCTAGTCATGTTTTAAATAAACACTCCCCACCATTCTATGAAAATGTCTCATGCCAAGGACACTAATAATCTCTCTGTCTCTTCAGCTAAAGGATGTATTTTAGTGTTCTTCTGAAATTTGACCTCTCATCAGCATTTGATTGAACCGATCATTCCTTTCTTCACAAAACACTCTTCTATTAGCATTTATAACACAATGCTTTTCCTATTTTTCCTCTATTTCTTAAGTCACCTCATCTCATTCTCAGGAGTCGTTAAAATTAACCCAGAGAATAAACAGAGTTTCTAGGGTCTCTCTTTCTTTCCAGTCTGTTGCCTCTGCTGAGGCAATTTCATCCTTTTCCTTGTTATCATTTATCATCCATGTAATAATGACTCATCAATGTATATCACCAGACCAGATCTCTCCTTTGAGTGCCAAACCTATATATGTATATATCCAACTACCTACTCAAAATTCCCTTTCCTCTAGAATGTTTCAGTCTCATCTCAAATTCAGTATGTCCCAAGACCAAACCCCTGATCTTATAAATATTCTCTCGCATATAAAGAACTAGGCAGTAATCAAGCATGATTTCTTGTTTCTAATCTAGCATTTCCCGTCTTGGTGAGTTTTACCACCTTCCATGTAAGCACAAAAGTCTGAGCCTAAAAATGATCAATACTGGCTTCTCTCACCTTACATAGCTATTCCATTATCCAGTTCTAACAATTTTACATCTTCAACACATTTCCTATTTATATGCTTCTCTATCGCCACCCCCCTAGTTCAATCTTCTGTTTTCACCTGTCCAGTCTATAGCAATATCCCATGACCAGGTCTCCTAGTGTCCAATCTGTTCTTCAGACTGAAACTGCTATTCCAGTCTCAGAATAAAAATCTGATACTGTCACACTCCTTAATAAATTGATTGAAATCCCTTTATTGCCTCCCCATTGTTCTTAGAAAAAAGTCTAAAGAACTGTACTTAGTGATGCAGAATCCTTGCCCAGCTGCCACTCCTCTCTGGTGTCACTCTCTCTTGGTGTCTCACTGCTCTCCAGTCTTAAAGGTTTTCTTTTATTTTCTCCTGCCACAGGGCCTTTACACATATTGTATTTAGCCTTCAGAATGCTCACCAACCTCCCCCTCTCCTGCTTATATCTTATTCATCCCTTCAGAACTGGCTCAAGTACCTTTTTTTCAGGAAAGCTTGACCTGATACTCCTGTGTCTTTCGCTAGGTTGAAACTATCATATACAATACCCCCTTCCCTCTTTAGACTCTACTCAGTCTCAGTTTGTAATTGTGCCCCTTTTTCTGTGATTATTTTAATAATGTCTGTCTCTATACGCAGAACTTAAGCTCCTTGAGAAGAGTAACCATTTCTGTTCTCACTCTGCAGTACTCAGAGCGTGATAGCCTAAATAAATATTTTAATCACATTGTTGCTAAAGGTAAAGGGCTCTACAGTGTCTAGACTTATTATAAAACTGTTATTTTAGGCCTGTGCACCTATTTGTTTTTGTCCACATCTACTTTCTCAATTTACATCAAGTTGATTGAGAAGTTATTTTGTGAGGTATGTTTTAATAATAATCATAGTTTATATGCATTTCCTTGGAGAGGCACTCATGCACCTCGGATAAATATGATTTATATGTAATTCTTTTCTGTATCTTCAATTCACCTTACTTTAAAAGAAGACATTGAAAAGCAAAAGTACCTTGACTTGTATTACACCCATAATGTTAAATGGAAATGAAGTACCATTACGCTGCCTTGTCCTTTAGGGTCTATTGGAGCATGAAATCAATACCACCATTAGCTCAAGTACAATCAAATATTCTTTCCAATTTCTGCCACTAGCTGTCACCTGCATTTGTAATTTCATGACATTTTAATTTCACACACTTTCTCTTTGCACATTTCTGCAAAATTCACACTACCATCTAGAATTATCAAAGGGTCACTGCCGAGGTGAGTAAGATTAAACTTCGAATAAAAGATATGACTTAACATAATGGGAGCATGATTATCTCTCTTTCCTTTTTGACTCTGACTCTACATTCTGTTCTCATAGGAAAACAGGGTAATGGAATTGCAAATATTTCAGTGTGTTCAGCAGGATTCACTGTTGTGAGGGATGATCAGTTATTGACAGAGGCTGGAAAAACTTGGAAATGCTGGTTGCTGAAATATACTGACCTTCTGGAACAGGGTGAACATGAATAGTGAGGAGACACTGAGAAATCTGGGAAAGGCCCAAGGGAATGAGAAGAGAAAGCTCTGAGGAACAAATCGGTAAACTGAAATAATGAACTCAGATGAGAAAAATGAAAGGAAATTCAGAGGCACAGAATAATTCAGATGGACCAGTATTCATCAAAAGAGAAGATTTTTAAAATAATCACAAAAATGGAAGGGAGGAAACATTAAAACAAACAAACAAAAAACCAACTCTCACAGCCTGAGATAAAGCCAACATCCTTAGATTGACAGGCTCTAACAAGGACTGAATAGGATGAATTTAAAAGAGATTCATCTCTAGACATATGTTGGAGTAAATGTCAGAGTACTGAGTATTGAGGGTGAACTCCTAAACCCCTTCCAGTGGGAATGAATAGATTTACTTTAAATAATGAAAACTAGATTATCATCAGACATCTTATTGGTATTACCAGATAGATGAGGAAAGTAGAGAAACACAGTGAAAATGCTGAGGGAAAACCTTACTGCCCAGTTTCTAGAGCACATACTTGAGCAAAATTAAAGAAAAAAAAAAACAACTCAGGAATGTGATATAGGAAGTAATCTAAAACAGATTTTAATTTATTATTTTAACAAATTGAAACTTAATAGCAACTTGGAAATAAAATATCAGAAGATCTCAATGTCAAGGAGGTTGCTGGAACTCTATAGGGTGTGGAACATTCAAGAAGGAGGAGAAGGCAGGTAAAAACACTAATATTTCTTGTCTTATTTAGGGAGGGAAGCTTTAGGATGGAGAGAAAATGTGGCTGTGAGTTGTGTTAAAATTTCGTAAAGCTTAATATACACATACAATAAAATGGAAGGGGTTAAGTCTAAGCAGATGAATATTCATAATATGTCAGAGCAACTTAACCTATTAATGGCTCCTGAGAACAGTTTTTTTCTTTTTTGAGAACAGTTTTAAAACAATTGGCTAGATGTTTCCAAAGAAAGGTGTTGAAAAAATATTTTATATAGGAATTTTGGGAAAAGAGATGTGGGGGATGAGGTATGGGTGCTTAAAGAGAAATAGACAAAGTTAATTGCATAACTTTTAAAAAATTGGTAAAATAAAGTACTCCATAAATACAATTAAAGAGCAAATAAAACTATGTGAGGAAGATGGTTGTAATACTTACAACAGAAAATTGACTAATATTTGAATGTAATATTTTTATCGACTGTCAAGTGAGATTAAAAATTAGTAAATGTTTTGGAGGATAATTTGGCATTAATAAATGTATCATTTAACCCATCATTCATTGAAATGATGAGGAGATCCATCACAGGCTATGTGAAGTAGAGTAGAGCCCCATCAAGGAATATTAAGCAGAGATAAAAAGCAAAAGATAGATCTATATATACTGACGTGAAGAGCTCTAAGATACTAAATAAAAAAACTAAGGGCCGAACAATATCTACAGTATGACACCTCTAATATAAAATACACTAACACACACAAGCTATATTTTCTATTTTCTATGGGTACAATATAGACATGTAAAACATTTAAAAAATTCTGGAAGGACACACAGCAGAATGATGTTAATGGTTACACCTAGGGGAAGGACTGAATTGGAATGAGCTGGTAATCAAAGAGAATTTTTACTACGACTGTATTGTTTAAATACTTTAATATGTGTTAATAAATATTAATATTTTATAATTAAAAATTAAAGAAAAATAGGTAAGATTAAAAATAGCCAAAAACTGAGTTAAGTTTAGGGGATGAGTCATCAGTGGGATTCTAATTGCTTTAACTCTGGAGAGAAAAAAAATGTCCCTAATCTTTGCAGCTAAGAATACAAAGAAGTTGTTGACATTATAAAAAATTTAATGCTCTGTTTAGTCTTGAAAAAGAAGAATTGGTATATACCTATACAAAGAAGAAATTGACTGTTAACACACTCACATATAATTCCAATCAGTTTTGTTGCATTATTCCTGATGTCAGTTACTGTTATCATATTCTTATAGATGGTATTGGGTGAAAGAGAGGTTGAAACATTCAGAATCCCAGGCTAGAAATAGATACATAGGGAAACTTGAATGCAGCCTCAATACGGAGCATTATGTCATAGAAATAAATTTTTCAATATAAAGTTAAATGTTTTTTAACATTGACCTACTACTGCATTTATAGTCTGGAATCAAGCTTATACAAGCATTTGAAGTGGATGTATTATATCAGTACAACAACTTCTTTATCTTTGAGAGTAGAGACTTTCATTTTGAATAAAATTATTTTCCAAAAGCCTGAATATGACAGATAATATCTAACCATTTATAAATATTATCTGTAGCACATTACCATAGATACAGATATAGGTATATCTCTGGTATATGCTATAAGTATTAAAAAAGATGATGTGAATATATATCAATATAAAGTATTTGAGTAATTATTCATCAGTTCAACAAATATTTACAAAGTATCAGGCACTGGACTATGGTTTCAAGGTACAGAGATGATTAAGTCACAAACCCTGCCCTTTCAGGATTTACAGTTTAGTTACGAAGTCAATTATGTATGCAGATGGATTATAATACAATACAATAGATGCTGAAAATATATTATGATAGACATCACCAGGCCAACTACATATTTCTATTTTCTGAGACTTCTTTGAGGAGGTAATTTACAAGCTAAGTCTTAAAGAATGAGTAGGGTGAGGAAAAAGATACCATAAGTAGAAATTAACAAGTACAGAGGCTCCTCTCTTTTTTTATGCACTGTCAGAATTTCCTGCTCTTTTCTCCTTTTGAGCCTTTGATCATACTGTTTCCTCTATTTGAGAAAGCCTTCCCTTCCTTGCCATTTCAACCCCTGCTTGACAGTCCCATACAGTCACTCAGAATTAATTCACTTGAGACGTCTTCATGATAACATCCCAGAATCATGATTCTCCCTTACCCCATTTTATTGCTCCTTTAAATATTATAGTTTCTCCTTAATGTATTATCTGTGTGTATGTCATATTCTTTTTTGGCTGACCAACCGCTTGAAAGCAGGGATGATGTTTAGTTATCTGCATATCATAAACAAATCCTTTCCTAGTTCTTGGCACTAAAAAATATTTACTGGGTTAAATTTTCCTCACTTAATGATGTAGACTTAGAACATGATCAGGTCCAGTACATGACAGGCATGTGTGGTGGTAAAAGGTATGAGTTGGGAGGGGGGGGCTCTAGTGGGAAGGGAGTCACTGCAGATGTATATAGACATAGATTTTAGCAATGTCACATCAATTAAAAATAAAGTATTGGTGTCTCTGTCCTCTGGAATATCCAGTGTTCTCTGTATACTAAGTGTAAGTGTTAGGAGGGACAAGATACAAGACAGTCTAAAGGTTTTTAGTGGAAAGTTACTTCTTCACTCCACAGTTATAGAGACCATGTCAATGTCTTATCCAAGCCCATTAACCATTGCTTCAAGTGGTATTTCAGAGGATTCCCATTGCCATTTCCATTTAATCACTTCAGGATCTAAACTGAACAGCTTCTACCAGCAGGATTATTTTTATCTGCAAGTGATATAAACTCTTTGGTTTAATAGTCACTGAGTACTTTTTTGCCTTATTATGAGGTAAAATATATTTTTAGCAAATTGTTATTCTTCAGAGTTAAGAGACTTTCTAGTTCTTAGATCTCTCAAATACCTAAAGTTTATAACGTTACTTCTAATTTTGGAAAGGTGTCCAGATACCTCTCAATAAAAAATTTGCAATTGCTGGGATCACGTTTTTGGACTGAGCAATTCAATATAATAATGCCCTGAATAGAAAAAAAATGATCAGGACATTGTGTACTTCTATTAAATTTTGTGTAGTCTAATAAAAAGATATCAAATTATTCAGTAATTCAAGGACTACATCTTATCAGAATAAAAAAATAATGCCCAAGAAAATGCTTTCAAAATTTCACTAAGCACTTAATGTACCTTAAATAAAGTCTATGCTAGAAACAGAAGTATGGAATTTATTCTCACTTGTTAAAGAAAAATCTAGGTAATTAATTCTTCATAAACCTTTTAAACAGCAAAGAAAAAATGCGTAGCATTTTGTCTTCAAAGGAACCTTAGGAAAGTAGGCTTTAAATCAATTTGTTTTTGAAAGTTGAGCTAAATGAATTCTATTCTAAACTTCAGCTGTGCTGCGGGTAAGAAAGAAAAGCTGCTATCTGAAATGAGGTCAAGTTCATAGCTGGCCCAAAGGCCACTGTTCTCAAGTATTTGAGAGTTTCATTTCTGCACCTGCAATATGACAGTGTCAGAATTGCTGACTCAACTGCCCAGCTGTCCTGTCTGCCAGATGCCTAGACTCAGCTTGTTAATACAGCACATCTAATAAGTAGCCCAAGACAATGAAGGGAATACATTACATATTTGATCTTGGTTCACATCACTGTTTGCCTACCAGTACAGTGTATTATATTTCAACAGCTATGGTATGTAAAAGGGATGATTCTGGAGCATATAATGCATATGAAGATAATTCATGATCACATGGCTTTGTAATGCCCTCTACATTTAGCAGCACTCTTCAGAAGGGCATGTGCTGTCCTTGAAAATTGATTTTTTGTGGATTCTCAGAAACAAATTTAGGCAACTAATTGCAACTAAATCATTCATCTTGTGAAAATGAAGTATGGTGTTTTTATTACTCGAATAACTATGAAAGACTGATAGAAATATCAGAGTCCTAGCAGTATCTGAATGCATCTGCATTGTGAATATTCACAGGATTTACTTGTCAGGGATGAATGACTAGTAGTGATCCTGCCCTCTCTGTGTCAGAGACATATCATCCTGGTTCATTTCTTACTTTATTGATTACCTTGCTCTTTCTTCACTAATTTTTCTCCCTCTTTCTCCAAGAATTGGGGGCATCCAAGAAATGGGAACATCCTTCAAGCTTCAATAATATCTCTCCTCCATCGTTAGGACTTCTTTCCTGATAATGTCAGTTAGTAAAATCGCTTAAAAGGGCTCAAACTCTTCCATTCCCCGTGTCTATTTGTGACAAATGGCAGTTTCCTTGTATTGTTTTCTCCAGAAATTGCAGAAAATGTTTCTTTGACATGTATGTAATTACTCAAACATCTGAATTTAGTTAAGTGGAGATTCTTCAGCATTATTTTTGTTTCTGGCTTTTTTCATCTCTAATGACTCCAGTCCTTGAGATGCTGGGATTTAAGATGCTTCATTTTCCTATGATACATTGTCCAAAAAATGTCTGCTTCCTGAGACCTGGGAAATGCCTTCTCTCAGTGTTTGTTCTGTGCTCAGCTCTGGCTGTTCTCTTTGGCTCTGATTTCTGTCTATACCTCACTAGCTATACTCCTATAGTAGTGGTGATGGCACAGAAGAGGGAGAAAAGAGAAGGAGAAAGAGGCTGTTTTGGTGGAAGTGAAGGTAGTGGTATAAAGTGAGATTGTAGTACAAATCTGCAGCTGTGATAGCAAAACTATTTCCCGTTTATACACTGAATAAAAACGTGTTTTCACTGTATGTAATTCTAGCTTTCAGAAGGAGAGTCTGTCCAGTTTGAACACTGCTTGAAAACTGTTTTTTTTTTCCACTGTGCATAAATTTCAGAGCCTCTGACATTTCCTATGCAGTATTTTTAAGCACACCCTCTTCATCCGCACCTAGCAGCCAAGGATATTGTTGTAAGTCAGTCTATTACCTTCACATCTAGGCCACATTGACACAAGATACATTCACAATGTTTGTGTAGATTGAATGACTGACAGTAAGTTAATAAAAAATTATTTGCCTCCCTAATACTACAGAAGCCCTAAATTTTACTGTAGTCACTGATTCACTATTAAAATGAGCACAAGCAGAAAGAAATGCTGTGGTTTGTTCTACGCATCAGAGAGAAATCAGAAACTTCATGCTAATGGAGCTTGTTAAATAGAAATTGCTGGAGCAAAAGTTAACAACCTGCTTTGCCTCCCATGGAGTGTCATATTACTGTATTATTTTACTTTTCATTTACTAAAAAAATTGCATATAAATTGTTCAGAGTTGTATAGTGGATGATTATTTAGTAGGTCTATCTTAAAAGATTCGGGAATAATCTTTTGGTATTTGTGTGTATGCACACACAGACACGCAGACACACATACACGTATCTTCCTAAGACTTCTGCCAAAAATGAAAAAGCAAAGTGCTTTTACGTAAAGCACAGTGGATGTAAAGTCTCTCTCTTCAATTTCGGTGCGCTTAATTAACCCTACTAACTTTTTCTCTTAAGGATAGCTGCCAATACATACCTGAATGAATTGATACAATGTTAATAATCAGGCTGTTGGAACTCCTTTCTGTATCTGAAAGACCATGAGGGACTTTCATAGCTGACTAGAAACGTTAGATTTCTCCCTATTCATTATCTCAAAAAACATTTATTTTTCTTTAAATCCCAGATGATCAAGTAAACTTTTAAATACACTCTAATTTACTTAACTACTGAAATATTTAAGACTTTAATCTTATCCCAGCAGAGCCTTGGTTTACAATGGTCTTAGTTGTAAGGTTTAATTAACATGTACAATTAATTAGGTTCATTAGTTAATTAGGTTTAATTAACACGCACAAACTGAAAAATATGGAAACGATATACTTTTGTATGCGGTTCAGCATGGAAAACATGAGTTGTTATTTGAACAGTAGTTTATTTACCTTTGAAGGACACCAGGTCCCTTGTGGGACTGTGGGCCATCTTTCATGGTCTGATCAGGGTGCACTGATTCTTCCACCCTTCTCCATATTCCATATTTGGGCACTCTTCCTTGCAGTTGCAACCATCTTCTTTACACAAATATATATTACTTTGAAATTGATGATATTAATCTTTCTTGGAAAACATACTAGTAGAGATTGACTTCTGAAATCCAGATACATAAGGTTAGGAAGACTTTATAATTCCTAGAAAATAAATGATCAGAACCAGCACACCCTTCATAAATGACAATAATTAACAACATTTATGTCATTGTACCAAAACACTCATAGATTGACCATGGTCTAATGTTATAGGCAAGCAGAGGTACCATGTTCCTTACCTCTCATTTATGTACCATTATGATGTGAATGTGGAAACATGTACTGTGTTAGAGTCCATAATTCAGTTTTAAAACCAACATT
Organism: Phocoena sinus; assembly: GCF_008692025.1. Lineage (NCBI taxonomy): Eukaryota > Metazoa > Chordata > Mammalia > Artiodactyla > Phocoenidae > Phocoena > Phocoena sinus. Next base: position 25,205,935 of record NC_045766.1, read on the forward strand.
GATCCACCATGTCATGTTAAAAAAGATCAAAGCATGTGTAAAAAAAAATGTTGAGATCAACTAACTACTTATTTAATTAGAGGGCACAACTTCTCTAAATTAGCAGGAAAATACTTCTGGTTCCAAAGATTCTGGTTTACTAAACTGCTAAGTCACTGAGTCTGAGATTTTTCACTTTTTGAATATATTTGAAAAATACCACTTTTTTTTCAGGTATTTTAAGTTGACCTTAATGATATCAGCAGTTTGTAATAAAAGACTTTAGGAGACACTTACTTAGGTCTGTTTTCTTTGGATGTTAAAATTAAGAACAGGAAAATTTGCTAGAACTTCTTATTTTGTAACTAGTAGCTGGTTACTTGTTTCTCCAAAGAGATATTATTTGTAAATTCCATGACATCTACAACTAAATAAAAAACACAGAAACACTTTAGATCCTTTATTAAGGAAATTCAGATTAATAAAATAAAAAAGTAAAAACTAAAATAATGAATTTAAAGGGAGAATTTTACACTCAAAAATTTTCCTGAGAACTGGTTTTTGCACCCATGTTATGTAAAAGGAAATATTTATAAGATTTGAAATGGAGAGTTGAAATGATATATTGATAACATTTATACTGGTTACAACTAAACCAGACTCAGGTCATTATTGAAAAATTAAGTGACAGTCTTCACACACACACACACACTTAGGACAGTGACTGTCTCCCCAGAATTCCTCATTTTAATCTTACCATTGTGTAGTAGCTGTTTATTTTGATTATATTAACCTAACCCCAGTTGCTAGACTGGCACTGATTCAACTAAACTAATCACCTATCAGCTAAGGTGGCCTCACTGGCCTCAGTAATTGATTGGTTCAGGGAAGGGATCATCGCCTGTGTCTGCCCAATCAGAGTAAAGCTCAGAAATGTCATTCAGCGGTGGTGGTAGTGGTGAGTGGTGCTTCTACCTTCTCTTAAAAAGCATGTTATATAGATATAGAATTAAAGCTGCCTCAAGTACTTTGCTTCCTTTGAAGCGAAGCTTGAAGAGGAAGCTGATAAATAGGAAAGATCAGAATAAATGAAATTGCCAAAAAGTGGGTCTAATGTCTGATCAAAACATGCTTGGACCCAGAGATAAACCCACGCACATATGGTCTCCTTATCTTTGATAAAGGAGGCAAGAATATACAATGGAGAAAAAACATCCTCTTCAATAAGTGGTGCTGGGAAAACTGGACAGCTACATGTAAAAGAATAAAATTAGAACACTCTCTAACACCATACACAAAAATAAACTCAAAATGGATTAAAAACCTAAATGTAAGGCCAAACACTATAAAACTCTTAGAGGAAAATATAGGCAGAACACTCTATGACAAAAATCACAGCAAGATCGTTTTTGACCCACCTCTTAGAAAATGGAAATAAAAACAAAAATAAACAAATGGGACCTAATGAAACTTAAAAGCTTTTGCACAGCAAAGGAACCCATAAGCAAGACGAAAACACAGCCCTCAGAATGGGAGAAAATATTTGCAAACGAAGCAACTGACAAAGGATTAATCTCCAAAATTTACAAGCAGGTCATGCAGTTCAATATCAAAAAAAACACAACCCAATCCAAAAATGGGCAGAAGACCTAAATAGACATTTCTACAAAGAAGATATACAGATTGCCAACAAACACATGAAAGGATGCTCAACATCACTAATCATTAGAGAAATGCAAATCAAAACTACAATGAGGTATCACCTCACACTGGTCAGAATGGCCATCATCAAAAAATCTACAAACAATAAATGTTGGAGTGGGTGTGGAGAAAAGGGAACCCTCTTGCACTGTTGGTGGGAATGTAAATTGTTACAGCCACTATGGAGAACAGTATGGAGGTTCCTTAAAAAACTAAAAATAGAACTACCATATGCCCCAGCAATCTCACTACTGGGCATATACCCTGAGAAAACTTTTTCAAAAAGAGTCATGAACCACAATGTCCACTGCAGCTCTATATGCAATAGCCAGGGCATGGAAGCAACCTAAGTGTCCATTGATGAATGGATAAAGAAGATGTGGCACATATATACAATGGAATATTACTCAGACATGTAAAGAAATGAAACTGAGTTATTTGTAGTGAGGTGGATGGACCTAGAGTCTGTCATACAGAGTGAAGTAAGTCAGAAAGAGAAAAACAAATACCGTATGCTAACACATACATATGGAATTAAACAAAATAGATGGTTCTGAAAAACCTAGGGGCAGGACGGGAATAAAGACGCAGATGTAGAGAATGGACTTGAGGACACGGGGAGGGGGAAGGGTAAGCCGGGACGAAATGAGAGAGTGGCATGAACATATATACATTACCAAATGTAAAGTAGATAGCTAGTGGGAAGCAGCTGCATACCACAGGGAGATCAGCTCGGTGCTTTGCGTCCACCTAGAGGGTTGGGATAGGGAGGGTGGGAGGGAGACACAAGAGGGAGGAGTAATGGGGTTATATATGTATAGCTGATTCACTTTGTTATAAAGCAGAAACTAACACATCATTGTAAAGCAATTATACTCCAATAAAGGTGTTAAAAAAAAAAAAGAACATGCTTCGAGCTTAGCCTCTAGACTGAGTCTCCTAGATTACTTAAGCCAGGTTGAGTTGGATATTCTGTTACTTGCTAGTGAAAGTATCTTAAATTATAAAATGATTGAAAATTCTTAAAATGGTCCCTAGTTTATCATATAGATATGTACCTGTCAAACAACTGGGAATTGTTTCTATTTTATTGGGGGCTTTCCATCAGACTTTATACATTCCATCAGTCAATATTCAATCATATATAGTGCTTCAGTCCCACAGTGCTTTATTTTTAAATTTATTGTGGGGACAGCAGTAGTTTATGTCAAATGATTAAGAGTTCGATATGAACCATCCCATCAAAAAGAATTTTAAGTGGACAAAACTGAAACCCCCCCAAAAAAGTCATTTTAATGGGCAAAGGTTAATATTAGTAATAAAAGCCACTATTTACTAGGTGCATACTACATGTCACGAACTTTATATATACTAGATTATGATTAATCCTTATATCAACTCTGTGAGGTCTGCTTTATTAGGATAATTTTAGAGCTGAACAAATTGAGACTCGGAATTTTGATAATGGGTAAAATTTATTTAGCTAATAAGCAGAAACATAAGCCCAAATTCTTTTTTTTTTTTTAATTAATTAATTTTTGGCTGTGTTAGGTCTTCATTGCTGCTGTGGGCTTTCTCTAGTTGCAGCAAGCAGGGGCTACTCTTCGTTGCGGTGCGCAGGCTCCTCATTGTGGTGGCTTCTCTTGTTGCGGAGCATGGATTCTAGGCACGTGGGCTTCAGTAGTTGTGGCACGCTGGCTCGTACTTGTGGCTCGTGTGCTCTAGAGCACAGGCTCAGTAGTTGTGGTGCATGGGCTTTGTTGCTCCGCGGCATGTGGGATCTTCCTGGACAAGGGCTGAAACCTGTGTCCCCTGCATTGGCAGGTGGATTCTTAACCATTGTGCCACCAGGGAAGTCCCAGACCAAATTCTTTTAGATCCAAAACTCATTCATTTTATTTACTCAGATGCTTCCCTTTCACATATTTATTTTCATGAAAATTTACTGAGGACCTGGTATATCCAAGACACTATATCAGAGAGTGAGAGTTACACAAGATCATCAAGTACATTTCCTAAGAGCCAGAGCATTCCATCTATATAGAGGAAAAGAACTTAATATACTAATACACACACACACACACACACACACACACACACACACACACACTAATAATTGACTTGAGGACCAAAGTAAAGAACAACATTAAAGAACTTCTGATCAGGCACTATGGATTCTAGTTCTGAAATCATGGACAGTTTTAGGGATGACTTTCATTTGAGCGCAGTCTAAAAGGAAATGAATATTGTTTTAGCTACAGAGGTGGAGAGGCCATTCTTGGCTACCGATCATTTGTGAGTTAATGTATGAAAGGCAGTAAAATTCAGAGAATATACAGGGCAGACCCTTGATTCAGTCTGGCTCGGTGAAAAATATTTAGTAAGAATAGAATCTAGGAAGGAAAAATATAACCAGGTTTTCTAGGTTCAGAAATTGCAAACTAAAGATCCATGGCCTCTACTTAGTCTGTATGGCTGCTTAATGTCATCTAAAAATATTTTGAAGATAACTGAATGATTACAGTCTTGATCTGTGATCTTTAGTCCCACAGTCTCCACCAAGCAGTTTCACTCATCCTTAACATACCCTGACTGGGGCCTGACAAGGACACTGAAGATTCTGAATATTATTCTGTAAAATGGGTATGGGCGACCTGGAAGCAACCTGATCTCAGCTGCTTTTACATAAGTAATTCAAGTAGCAGTATAGGAGATAAGTAGGGTGACTAAATAAATTAATATTTTGGAGGTTAGTGAAGAGGCGAGTACAATAACATGGGTTCTAGTTAAAAATAAAATTAAAAAATAAAAAAGCCATGATCTGGACTAGTGGCATCAGGAGTGGAAAACATGACTGATTCCAGGGACTTCCCTGGTGGCCCAGTGGTTAAGAATCTGCCTGCCAATGCAGGGGACACGGGTTTGAGCCCTGGTCCGGGAAGATCCTACATGCCATGGAGCAACAAAGCCCATGCACCACAACTACTGAGCCTGTGCTCTGGAACCCACGAGCCACAACTACTGAGACCACGTGCCACAACTACTGAAGCCCACGCGCCTAGAGCCCGTGCTTCACAACAAGAGAAGCCACCGTAATGAGAAGCCCGCACACGCGACAGAGTAGCCCCCGCTCACCGCAACTAGGGAAAGCCTGCGCACAGCAACGAAGACCCAATGCAGCTAAAAATAATTAATTAATTTAAAAAAGACTGATTCCAGAACTGTAGAGTAGACCGAACAGACATTCTGTTAGTACATTAGAGAATAAACATAAATGGCAATCATTGAGAGGCCCTCTCAAAGGAAAGAAAAATACACACATACAAATACCACAAACAATTTTTGATTTACAAGTGAAGATATCTCTGATAGGTAGTGTGGATTCTATCAATGTCTCTTAAATTTGGAAATGAAACTGAATGTGGGGAGTGCTTGGTGTAGCTTAGGACTTTACCATTTTGAAAGAAACAAGCAGTTTCCATTCCTTGGTCTTGAAATTTTTACATTTGGGAGAAATCGTTCTTAGCATGATATAAGTTCTTTAATGTGTCTTTCATTTTCACATGTATAAGGTAAAATGTAACTATTTGGTGGAAATTTTCTCTCAAGACCTGACTCTGTTATAACACAAATGTCGTAACTTCAGATCGAGATGTGGTGTATGTGGAACATATTGTGTAGGAATCTGAATTTCGTATGACTTTAGCACAATTATGCACAATAAATATAGAAAATGTCTTTCTCTCTCTCACATCTAGATTTAGAATGGCTTTGACTTAATAAATATTTTTCGTCTTTAGATATGTGAGTGCTTGTGTCACCTCTTGGTCACAGGAGGTTAAGAGTGAAGATCATGTGGCAGTACAGATTACATGCAGGCTAGAGTATCTTCATCTCTTGCCAATGTAAAGAGTGGAAAACAACTGCCCTGAACTTGGCACAGTGCTACCTGGAGCCCTTTGTTGCTGAGCCACATATGGTCTCATTTGAGACTTAATAATCCAGAATCTTGGAAGCATATGGTCAACTAATCTGATTAGATTTATCCCGGCCATGGACTTGATAGCTCTTTATGTGAGTGGGTTGAGTTTCACTTGAACCCATTGTCAAATCTTGGAAGAAGGTCAAGTGTAGGAGGAAATGAAGTAACTCTTAAAATAAGTAAGGAAAAATACTTCTCTTTCTGGACCTGTGGGCAAACTGTGCCTGAGATCAAAAACATGGAAATGTTTTGAAAATTCTAGTATTGGAAGTATGTCTGCCACATGAAGGCTGACCAGGGGCTGGACAGGTTATCATGGCAAGTCTTATTCAATTCATCACCCAGTATTTCTCTTCTACCAACATATAGCTTTTGATTGCATCTACTTTCTCAATTCTCACTGCAATGAAAATCATCCAGGAAAGTATCATTTTTCAAATGTGTGTTATTTCAGTGCCTGTATCCACACGGGTCTTACTGCCTCTCAGCTTCAATTCTTACAATCACCCTTATTAAGAAGGAAGAAACTTTGTAAAACACCGGCTTGTTAGTGTCACGTTTCTTCCTAAAATTTTTCAGTGACTCCTCATTACTTTGTCACAAAGTGGTCTTTGAAAGTTTTGTTGACTGAATGAAAAGTAGTCTTGACAAAGACCCTTCCAAAGACCCTTCCTCCAACATTTTAGATATATCGTCCCAAGCAAACCACACGCATAGGAAACAGCTTAAGGAGCATTTTTCATGAAAAATGAAAAGATAACAGATAAGTAATTGAAGACAAATATATTTAAAATCTTATAGTACACAGAATAATATTAGGTAAGATCAGACAGCTAAGTTTTTTAGTGAAAATCATGAAGTTTTGTACCTGTATATTTTTCTCATGGATTCTGTCAGTCCAAAAAATGAGGCAGGTTTATTCAGTTATTATTACATATCACTATAAAAACAGACAAGCTAAAAAGTTGAGAGTCTGAGAAACGAGGTAATCAGATGAACATATTCAGTTGAAAGGTAATAAAAAAAAAAACAGTGTGTTGTGGTTCTTAGAAGCAATGCTTTAGAAGCTAATTCTTCCAGGAACTATATTAAATATTAGAAACCATGGTTTGCTGGTACTCTGGTGTTATTCATAATCTCTAATTTCTCCTGTTAAATCAAAGCTGAAAAATACTTATCCCCTTCAATATATTATGGTCTAATCATTTTACCATGTGATAATAAAAAATGTGGATTTGTATTACAGTAAATTTTTGTCACTTAAAAACTCCTGTATTTCAATCAATTAGACAAACCATCAGAAGAATACAAATCCACCTCCCTACCACAAAACATGTACTCTTTCACAAGCAGACACCTACAGCACACATTTGGGAGCTGTACCTGTGCTCTTTTGATTACCTAGGATTCTTTGCTTTAGTAAACAGGCTTTTGAAACCAACTAAAGGGGTTTACAAAGGAATTTGGGGCAAGTTTTAATTTAAAATGAAGAACTGATTTCACAGTTATATTATACATTTAATCTGCTTAACCTCAGCTCCATTGACGCACCATCAACCCTAGGCCATTTCAGCCAAATTAAAAATTCATCTACTCTTCCACCTTGCTAGCTGTTGTATGAACAACTGAAGGAGAAGCTGTCAGTTTGGTCAGTGGAGACAGGGGCTACTTGGAGAGGCATCCTTAGTTTTTGTAGTAATTAGAATATTGAGATGCCCAAAGTAATATATTGAGATTGGCAGGATCAGTTTATAGATACATTTATTAATCCATTCTTTTATTCATAATTTTAGTTAAGAATTTAGTGAATGGTTACTATATTCTTAACGTCTTGCGTATAAAGCAGTAGGAGACAGATAAAGCATTAAATAAGCAAACAGATGTAAGCTCTACAGAGAAAAATGACAGATAATAAGAAGAAATAGAGAATATTGGTGTTTGCAATTTCTAATTTACATTAAACAGAATCAGAGAAGGTCTTGCGGATTAGGTGGCATCTGAGGAATGTTCAGGGGCCTAAGGGTGGGTCTGGAGATGGGCACTCAAGGTACAGGGAGCATTAAGCACAGTGGCATCAAATACATTCATATTGTTTTAGGAATGTAAGTATGTGAGTGTGTGGGGTTGAGAGTCTAAGGGGGAGAATGGCAGGAATTCAGGTCAAAGAGGTGAGAGTGAGTCAGATCATAAGGCCTTGGGATCTTTGTCACAAACAGTTTCTTTACTAAAATGCATTCCTCTTCTGATGGGGCATAAAGACAACATTTCCCAGTTTTCTTTGGATCAGATGTAGTCATGTGATTGACTTATATCCAGTAGAACAGGAAGTGAGATGATGTATTCCATTTCTAGCCCTGGCCTATAAAAATCTCTCAGGTTTGATCATCATGCTCTTTCTTCATTCACTGACATGAGACAGATAAGCATAGTCACCATGGAAGCCAGTGCTTAAGAGGGTGGAGACATGAGATTGAATTCATGGCCTTGAACTGCCATGGGCAAGGGAAATACCTTCCAATTAGAAATGCTTGTTATAAGACGTATGAGAATCAAAAGTAAACATTTATTACATTTAAGCCCTTATACATCTCTGGCTCTGTTATGGCAGCTACCATTACCTTAACTAATGTTGGGCCATTGGAAAAACAATTGCCTTTTACTCTGAAACAGATAGGGAAAGGTTGTTTTGAAATTAAAATTATTATTTTCCTTTCTAATGTTTTGTGCAGAAGAGAGGCATGATCAGATTTATAGTTTAAAATGGATGACTCTGCTCACAGCATAGAAAATAGTTTACAATGGGGAGAGGATGGAAGGTGGGGGATTGGTTAGAGGCTATGTTTTCTAGTCTAGAGATAATGTTGATTTAACTGGATTGGTAGCAGTTGAAGTGGTAGGGAGTGGTTAGATTCTGGAAAAAATAATATCTGTAGAGTTAACAATATTGCTGACAGCCTGGAAGTGAAATGTATGAGAAGGGAAGGAATCGAGAGTGATAACGATTTTTGGTTTTTGTCGGAGCAATTGAAAAAAATGATGCTGGCTTTTACTGGCTTTTACTTTGACTGAAAGTAGCAGAATTCGAGGATGATCAGGACCTCAATTAGAAATGCCTTTAGACACCAAGTATTGATGTTGAATAGACATTTTAAACATGTATCTGGAGTCCAGTGGAGAGATTGACACTGAAGATATAATTTTGAGGGCTTCCCTGGTGGCGCAGTGGTTGAGAGTCCACCTGCTGATGCAGGGGACATGGGTTCGTGCCCTGGTCCGGGAAGATCCCACATGCCGCGGAGCGGCTGGGCCCGTGAGCCATGGCCACTGAGCCTGAGTGTCCGGAGCCTGTGCTCCGCAACGGGAGAGGCCACAACAGTGAGAGGCCCGTGTACTGCAAAAAAAAGAAAAAAAAAAAAAAAATATATATATATATATATATAATTTTGAGTGTTGAGATAGTATTTAACTCCTTGAGACTACATGAGATATCTAGGGAGTAAGTGAAGCTACAAAAGAGAAGAGGGGCAAAATTGCCACCTGTTGCACTCCAGCATTAAGAGGGCAGGGAGAATAGGAGAAACCAAAAATGGAGTCTGTAAAGCAGTGGCCAGAGAAGTAGAATATAAAAATATCTCAATGTGGTTTTTAAAAGCCACGTGAAGAAGTTTATTTCAAAAATGAATGAATGAGAAACTATGCCAAATATGGCTGTTACATTAAGTAACATGAAGATGGAGAATCGATCAAGTGGGATTCATGAGTGATTCTATCAATAGCTGTTTCAATCGAGTAAGTACCACAGAAGTTTTACTGGGGTACACTCAACGTAAAAAAAATTGGGAGAGAGAAATTCGAAGCGTGAGTATATAAAAGTCGTTCAGAAGTTTTATTCTGAACAGGAGTAAATAAATATGGTGGTAGCTTGGGGAGCTGTTGGATCAAGAGAAAATTTTTCACTACGATGGGAAATGTTAGAGTACATTTGGAATTATACATTAGAAGGAAAAATGATAATTCAGAAGAGAAAATAAGCAACTTCTGAGGCAGTTGAGCTGGCAAGAGATTATGGGATCTAGCGCATACATGATCATTTAAGTAGGAATATGGAAATTTTATCAGAAAAGAAAACAAAACTAATTGTCATTTGTGTAGGCAAAAGGGTAAATGTGGTGGGAACTTTTAGAAGCACTGATTGTTTTGTATTTTCTCAATGAAATAGAAAGTAGGATCAATAGCTGACACTGAGAATGTGGGGGAGAGGAGTTGGAGGTGTGATGGGAAATGAGGGGGCATAATAGTCATCTAAAAGATGGGGGCTGAATGTATTCTAGAAAGCCATAGGATTGTTGGACATTATGATAGCTCCACTTCTGGTTATTAATCATTACATGATGGGACAAGTTTACAAGGTTAAATGGTTTTCTCCAGTTATTAGCTGCCCAGGAACATACAAAGACTTGGCTTTAAACAGAATGGCTGTTGTGTTAGTATAGTACCATATAATGAATGGAAGGTAAGAGACTTAAGGGCACATCAAAAGATTGATAATGATTGAGGATTTAATTTAATCCATGAAAAGAGGCATTTGTAAAAAATTTAGTAAAACTGTAAACAAAACAGTAAAATTATGATAAGATCAGTGGACTTACAATTCTAGTGGAATTTTAAAAAATTAAAATCATGGTATTGGAAGATGTCTTGGTGTTATGTTGTAGATGTGGATCAAAGAGCATGACAATTGAAATTAAGATTATGGAGAGCATCTTCTCATGTTCCTGCTGGCCATGTGCAATCTCTCTTTGGGAAAATGTCTATTCATTTCTTCTGTCTATTTTTAATTGGGTTGTTTGTTTTTCCTTTGATGTTGAGTTATATGAGCTGCTTATATATCGGTCATAAAATTTGAAAATATTTTCTCCCATTTAGTAGGTTGTCTTTCTGTTTTGTTTATGGTTTCCTTTGCTGTGCAAAAGTTTTTACATTTAATTGGTCCCGTTTGTTTATTTTTGCTTTTATTTCCTTTGCTTTAGGAGACAGATCCAAAAAATATTGCTGCAATTTATGTCAAAGAGTGTTCTACCTATGTTTTCCTCTAGGAGTTTTATAGTATCTGGCCTTAACGTTTAGGCCTTTAATCCATCTTGAGTTTATTTTTGTATATTGTGTTAGAGAATGTTCTACTTTCATTCTTTTACATGTAGCTGTCCAGTATTCCTAGCACCACTTATTGAAGAGACCGTCTTTTCTTCATTGTATATTCTTGCCTTCTTTGTCATAGATTAGTTGACCATAAGTGTATGGGTTTATTTCTGAGCTCTCTATCCTCTTCCATTGATCTGTCTATTTTTGTGCTGGTACCATACTGTTTTGGTTACTGTAGCTTTGTAGTATAGTCTGAAGTCAGGAAGGATGATTCCTCCAGCTCTGTTCTTCTTTCTTAAGATGATTTTGGCTATTTGGGGTCTTTTGTGTTTCATACAAAAATTTTGTTTCTGATTTCTAGTTATTTTTTATTTTTTAAAAATTTTTATTGGAGTATAGTTGTTTTACAATGTTGTGTTAGTTTCTACTGTACAGCAAAGTGAATCAGGTACATATATATACATATATAACCTCTCTTTGGATTTCCTTCCCACTTAGGTCACCACAGAGCATTGAGTAGAGTTCCCTGTGCTATACAGTAGGTTCTCATTAATTATCTATTTTATACATAGTATCAATGGTGTATATATGTCATCCCAGTCTCCCAATTCATCCCAACCCCTCATTCCCCCTTGGTATCTATATGTTTGTTCTCTATGTCTGTGTCTCTATTTCTGCTTTACAAATCATACAAATTTTTAAGTCATATGTTCTAGTTCTGTGAAAAATGCCATTGTTAATTTGATAGGGATTTCATTGAATCTGTAGATTGCCTCAGGTAGTATGATCATTTTAACAATATTGATTCTTCCAATCCAAGAACATGGTATATCTTTCCATCTGTTTGTGTCCTCTTCAATTTCTTTCATCAGTGCTTTACAGCTTTTGGAGTACAGATCTTTTGCCCCTCAGGTAGGTGTATTCCTAGGTATTATATTCTTTTTGATGTGATGGTAAATGGGGTTATTTTCTCAATTTCTCTTTCTTATAGTTTGCTGTTAGTATATAGAACTGCAACAGATTTCTGTGTATTGATGAAAAGATGCTCAACATCGCCAATCATCAGGGAAATACAAATCAAAACCACAATGAGATACCACCTCACACCTGTCAGAATGGCTATCATCAGAAAGAACACAAATAACAAATGTTGGAAAGGATGTGGAGAAAAGGGGACTCTTGTACACTGTTGGTAGGAGTGTAAACTTGTGCAGCCACTATGGAAAACAGTATAGCATTTTCTCAAAAAAAAAATAAAAATAGAACTACCATATGATCTAGTAATTCCACTCCTGGGTATATATCTGAAAAAAAACCCAATGTATTGTACAACACAGTAGATGCAACACAGTAGATGCAGCCAATATTTTGTAATAACTGTGAATGGAGTGTAACCTTTTAAATTTATATTAAAAAAATTTATAAATGAAAAAGATTATGGAGAGTATATAGTTATTGAGAGTGACAAAGTCTAAGTCTATGTAAAATGAATAACTGAAATAGGGGGATGGAGAAGATAATTAGGAGGAAGGGATCTAGGTTATTAAAAAGTTCTCTGTAGATATTGGAATTATAAGTAATATGGCAGGAATTGTTTTGGAGAGAGAGAGACTGAGGCAAATATGAAGATCTTCAAGGAATGAACAGGTGACCAAAGAGATCTGTCCATGACTGTAACAAGGATAGGTTGTACTAACTTCAAAGTTGGAAGCTTTTTTTTAGAGAGAAGGAAGCAACTGAGAGTAGGACACTATCCCACTGCAGGCCTAGTGGAACTGGTTTGTTAAAAATGAATGGTCATAGGCAGAACACTCTATGACATAAATCACAGCAAGATCCTTTTTGACCCACCTCCTAGAGAAATGGAAATAAAAGCAAAAATAAACAAATGGGACCTAATGAAACTTAAAAGCTTTTGCACAGCAAAGGAAACCATAAACAAGAACAAAAGACAACCCTCAGAATGGGAGAAAATATTTGCAAATGAAGCAACTGACAAAGGATTAATCTCCAAATTTACAAGCCTCTCATGCAGCTCAATAACAAAAAAACAAACAACCCAATCCAGAAATGGTCAGAAGACCTAAATAGACATTTCTCCAGAGAAGATATACAGACTGCCAACAAACACATGAAAGAATGCTCAACATCATTAATCATTAGGGAAATGCAAATCAAAACTACAATGAGATATCATCTCACACCAGTCAGAATGGCCATCATCAAAAAATCTAGAAACAATAAATGCTGGAGAGGGTGTGGAGAAAAGGGAACACTCTTGCACTGCTGGTGGGAATGTGAATTGGTACAACCACTATAGAGAACAGTATGGAGGTTCCTTAAAAAACTACAAATAGAGCTACCATATGACCCAGCAATCCCACTACTGGGCATATACCCTGAGAAAACCATAATTCAAAGAGTCATGTACCAAAATGTTCATTGCAGCTCTATTTACAATAGCCTGGAGATGGAAACAACCTAAGTGTCCATCATCAGATGAATGGACAAAGAAGATGTTGCACATATATACAATGGAATATTACTCAGTCATAAAAATAAACGAAATTGAGCTATTTGTAATGAGGTGGATAGACCTAGAGTCTGTCATACAGAGTGAAGTAAGTCAGAAAGAGAAAGACAAATACCGTATGCTAACACATATATATGGAATTTAAGAAAAAATAATGTCATGAAGGGGTAAGACAGGAATAAAGACACAGACCTACTAGAGAACAGACTTGAGGATATGGGGAAGGGGAAGGGTAAGCTGTGACAAAGCGAGAGAGAGGCATGGACATATATACACTACCAAGCGTAGGGTAGATAGCTAGTGGGAAGCAGCCGCATAGCACAGGGAGATCAGTTTGGTGCTTTGTGACCGCCTGGAGGGGTGGAATAGGGAAGGTGGGAGCTAGGTAGACGCAAGAGGGAAGAGAGGAACATATGTATATGTATAACTGATTCAGTTTGTTATAAAGCAGAAACTAACACACCATTGTAAAGCAATTATACTCCAATAAAGATGTAAAAAAAAAAAAAAGAAAAAAAATGAATGGTCACCCCTTGAGAGTGATTCCAGGGGGAACGTGATCAGATGAGAACCAGGTTTAAGTTAGAGAGGAAATGGATGAAAAGAAGGTTTTAATCTTTGCTGCATAGTAAAATCACTTGAAATTTTTTCACACTACCTATGTTCATTCCCTACCACTGACTCATTATTCTAGTTATGGCCCATTTACCTTTTCTTTTTGTGTGTGTGTGTGTGTATCCTAGGTAAATTTTCAGTCCTCTGTATTATTTTATTCTTAAGGTTTAATACTTGCTATTTTCCCCTCTATCTAAGCACTGACATTAAGAAAAAAACCCTACTAGTATCTTTTTCCCTGGAAATGGGTGCATGCCCAACAAATTTGGGGTGGCTTTTCCTCTGGGGAGAAAAAGCCCAATGCAGTCAGTGTTCCAGAAGTTTCTGTTCCTAAACCTCCCTGATCACGTATGGACATAGGTAAGTGTCTGGGTACCTGTGCACACACACATGAGCTGACAGTTTTCTGCTCTTTGTCCCAGGTGTCTGCTCTATCCAGTCCTGGGAAAATGGAGAACCTAATCTTCATGGAGCTGAAGTACCAACTCCATGAGGTCAGCTCCGTGAAGTGGGCAGCGAGCACCTTTGGACCCCTGCAGAAGAGCCGGCTGGGAGAGCATGAATTAGAGATTCTCAGGAAATTACTGGAAAACCTGGTGAGTCTCCTGCTATTGCCCTTCCATGCCAGTCTGTTGAGGCTTAGCACCCTGGAACCAGTCAGTACAAGGCATTAGGTGGGCATGAGAACTGTTGTATCACTGTGCAGTTGTTAAAGCCTCATTGATTGGCAACTTTAAATTTATGGTCATTCTAATAGTAGTTGAGTTTTCTTTGTGTGTGTATGCTTTTTTTAAAAAAAATTGAGGTATTATTGATATATAACATTATATTAGCTTCAGGTTATCAACAAAAATAATCAATAGCCAATCTATAATAAGAATAGAAAAGAGTTATTTGAGCCAAACTGAGGACTATAGCTCAGGAGACACAGATTCAGGAAGTACTTGTAGTCCACTGGACTACAAAATGGGCTTATAAAGGCAAAAAGCACAAAATTACATAAACTGTTGTCAAGAATTAGGATTGGAACTGACAAGAAGTTAGGGTGCTTGTTAAGTAAGGATTGTTTGGGGTTTGAAATGCTTGCATAATTACAAGGGGAGACCTTGAGACAGTAAGGTTGTAACTGGTAGCTCCTAGCAGATATTATTTTGAGAATGGCTGGTGGCATCCTTGAGTCTGATACAGTTCAGAAAATTCAAGTTATCATATCAGTAATGAAAAAACATGTCTGAAACCAAATCCAAAATGGCCACTGTGCTCCAGCCTGGATGCTTTAACCACAGTCACTCCATCTTAACTTTTTAAATGCATTCCTTTCTGTAATGATTAAAGCATGTGTATACTGCATGTGTGACAGGGCACAATACAGGCTGTTCTAGTTAGCATAAAGTTCAACTTAAATCATGTATAAGCCAGAATGACTTCCCCATACCTCAGTATGTGAAAATGTCTTCCATCAAGGTGTACAAATATACATAATGATTTGATACTTGTATATATTGTGAAATGATCACTACAATAAAATTAGTTAACATCCATCAGCAACACTTAAAATTTTTTTCCTTGTGATGAGATCTTTTCAGATCTGGTCTCCTAGCAACTTTCAAATATACAATACAGTATTAATAACTATAGTAACCATGCTGTATATTACATCCTTGGGACTTATTTATTTTTTAACTGAAAGTCTCTACCTTTTGAGCCCCTATACCCAGATAAATATGTGATGTACTTCTTTTCTTTATCCATTTAATCATTGATGGACACTTAGGTTGATTCCATATTTTGGCTATTATGAATAATGCTGCAATGAACATGGGGTTGCATATATCTTTTCCAGTTAGTGTTTTTGTTTTCTTTGGATAAACATCCAGAAATGGAGTTGCTAGGTCATATGGTAGTTCTATTTTTAATATTTTGAGGACGCTCCATACTGTTTTCCATAGTAGCTGCAGCAATTTACATTCCTAACAACAGTACACAAGGGTTCCCTTTTCTCTACATTTTTGCCAACACTTGTTATCTCTTGTCTTTTTATAACAGCCATTCTAACAGGTGTGAGGTGATATCTCATTGTGGTTTTGATATGTATTTCCCTGACAATTAGCAATCTTGAGCACCTTTTCATGAACCTATTGACCATCTGTATATCTTTGGAAAAATGTCTCAGGATACTCTGCCCATTTTTTAATTGTTTGTTTTTTAGCTATTGAGTTGTATGAGTTCTTTATATATTTTGCATATTAATTCCTTATTAGATGTATAATTTGCAAGTATTTTCTCAATCTTTAGATTGCCTTTTCATTTTGTTGATGACTTCCTTTGCTGTTAAGAAGCTTTGATGTAGTCATGCTTGTTTGCTTTACTTGCTTGTGCTTTTGATGTCAAATCCAAAAAAATCATTGCCAAGGCTGATGTCAAGGAGCTTCCTGCCTGTGTTTTCTTCTAGGAGTTTTATAGTTTCAGGTCTTATGTTCACGTATTTAATCCATTTTGAGTTAATTTTTGTGTATGGTATAAGATAGTGGTCGTTTCATTATTTTGCACATGGCTGTCCAGTTTTCCAACACCATTTTTTGAAGAGACTATCTTCATAATTCTAGTTGTGGAATATTTACCTTTTTAAAAAAATTACCCCCAAGTGATTATACTGTACAGTCGGCATTGAAAAATATTGATTCAGACACTGTAGTAACAAACCAAGCAAAGGTAAGAAAGCATAAACCAGAAGGAATAGATAACTCCTTTCTGTTGACACCATTTGTTATAGCTTTATTATAGCACTTATCCTTTTGTAGTACAGTAAAATTTACATGTCACTGTGTCTCTGACTAGACTTTGAGCTCCTTAAATTGAGACTCACGTCTGATTTATGTTTGCGCCATGTTGAGCTTAACACAATGACTTTCCCAGACAGGTTTGTTTTATTATTACATGACAGCTATGCCATCATTGAGAATATAGAAAATTGGTTTTACTTAATAAAGAAAACCTTCAAATAGGTACCAAACATCCAATACTTCTTTTTTATCAGCTCTTTCCAGGTGGTATTGTCTTCTAAATTATTTAATGTCATTATTTTCTATAAACAATGTATTATAACTATAATAATTAAATATTGCTATACAATATTTCTGTTTCTCATGTAGAACATCAAGCATTTTAAATTATTTTGGACTCCTCAGTAGGAACTCAAATTTTGTCATCTAGGTAGGGATTACATTTTTTAAAAAATATATTGAATTCTAAATTTGGCAAGGCTGATGGCATCTTGGCTATTCAGGGTGAGTTATTTCATCTACTTGTATCTTCATCAAGGAAATTGTGAATGCAAGTTTTCACTGATAACCAGATGCTGTGTTGGTGCTAATGTACCCTATTAATCAGGGAGTAAACTTACAGCACAGCAAAAATAGAAGGTGAAAGAAACAACAGAAAAAGCAATACAAATTCCACAGTCTTCAGAAATTGTTATTCAGACTTCTCCCAGTTCAGAGTCTACCATTTGACCTTAAGGTAAATGAAAATGATATACAAAGCACACCACTAAATAGGAATTATTTTATTATTTTTATTCTGAGAATATAGAACCAGTGGAGTCATTATTTTTTAAGTATTTTATTTCTTCATCCTTTTGCATTCTCATTTGGTAGAAAGGTTGGACACCTATTTTAAGCTAAGTCCACAATTTGGTGTAAGTACCACTATTGGAAAAATATTTTTTTAAATTAATGACTAGTGAATATTTTTACAGAGTGATTGATCATTACTACCTCTAAATTGGTTTGGGCTCAGCATCTAATCTTGACAGGGGATATAAAACAGTATTAATTATGTGTTTTTTCTACCTGGTGCTGCGTTGATAAAATCTGGATTAAAAAAAAATCTTTTCATGTTATCCTTGAACTCAATTTATTGTCTTCTTTCTAAAGTGCACCTCATCCTCTCTATCTGCATTCCTACTGCTTTACTTCAAACTCCCATAAACTTTCACATAGACTCTTGACTCCTTTCTTATCTCTCCGAACTCCACTTTCTCTTTTACAGTTACCATTTAAATTCAAAAGTGACTTTGATGGTAAACATGCTTGTCATCCTCCTGCTTAAAAAGAAAACAAAGAAAAAATTAATGCCAAAATGCTTAATAAAGAAACTGAGATGGCTTTTGAGGCTGTTTATGTTCAGATAGTTACTGGCAGATTTTCAGAGGTATGAATGAGTTAATGTCAGCTGTAGAAGTCTGGTTACTCAGGTGAGACCATTAGTGATAGGTTGGTCCAAGGAGTCCATTTATGGGAATGAATCCATGTCTGATTGTCTATAAATAAATAAATAAGTAAAATGACGTGCTGTTATCTGATTGGTGTCCAGAGGCTTGTTCACTGAGGAAAAAAAAAGTCACTGGTTAAATAGAAATACACACTGGATTTTGGTTGTTCTATAACTATAGAACTATAATTTATTGATTAAACGTGTCTAACCAGTTCTAGTGGCTACTTATTACCATGGCTAAAGAACAGTTGGTTTCCCCATGGATATGGGGACTTGTTTTTAATCTTACCCTTTCCTTTTTCATTTTTTTCAGCCAAGGCTGCAGGACAGACTATCAAGGATTAACTAGATTTTAACCATTGTTGTTAATTTTCTTTGAGCATGAGGATTTGGGGCTTTGTTTTTTGGTGAAGGACCGATTTTATGCTCCAGTATCAATTAGCTTAATTTCATTCTGTTTTTGTCTTTTAATTATTTTTTGAACTGTCTCTTTGAATAGTGGATATATAAATTTATTTAAGATTCTGTATATATACATTGAGCAACTGTGAGACCAGAAAACTAAAAGTAATAAAAGGTGGCACTGGATGTCTCTATATAAATATTACCCACAAATGTTCAAGAAGATAAGTCCTAGTAATGCCTTAAGTCTATCTATCTGAAATAGCAAGTTGGCTTTTCTTTTAACTTAGATATGGATTGTTTAATTTTACCTGTAGTGTTAAGCCAAATAACACATGAAATATTACCAGTTGTGTAGATTTCCTATGTTTGACCAAAAGAAAAAGCCAAAGCCATTTTGTTTTTCATCTGAGAAATTGAAATTGGATTTGGGGATCAGAAAGCATGAATTGAATTATTAGCTATGTTAAACAAAATAAGACACACATTTTTAATGACCATCTTATGTTTTCCAACTTCTATGGATGAAAGCACTATCCTCAAGAGTCTTTCAACTGACAATTATTTCTTTTTCCAGGAAGGGTTTTAACTCTTTGGACTATTTTAAAGAAGACTTAATAAATAGAGGATGATTAAAAAGTCATTTTCTTCAAATAATCTGTTCATTTTACAGAACATATTCAATAATTATTTCAAGTGTTTGTCTTAGGAATAACTTGGGAGTGTTGAAATATAGATTTAGAGTGGTAATTGCCCTTAATAAATCTTAAAGGGAAATTATACACACACATACACATGTACACACACATAAAGAAGAAATATATGACCAAATTAACAAAGTTGAGTGTGAAAATCAATAATTTCAGGTGTCCCTTTGGTCTTAGGTAGAAACTATCTACTTAGGGAAGGCATCAACTTGTTTTGAGGATCTTGAGTCATTAGACAGCTTCTGTTGATCTTCATTTTCTGGAGGTTCTATCTAGAATCACAGTTAAAGGCATCAAATATTACAAATTTCAATTTCCTATAAAGTTCTTTCCATTCTTCCAGAGTTTAAAGATAATAAAAAGAGTCAAGTTCTTGAGCAAAAGACCAGCCTTGCATAATTCATAATAATTATCTCAGTAAAATGTGTTCCTTTACTGTTGGACAGGTAATGTGGAATACCTTAGATAAGAAATATGATATTTATAGTTGTGGGGTTTTTCCCACTATAAGTGCTGTGGTTTTGACAATATAATGTTTCAAGTCCATTCAAAAATATGAATTCTATTAATAGAATATTTTTATAACTAATGGAGAGAAGCAATTGTATAAGCTACTTACAGATGTTCAAAGTATTCTTCAGGATATGGTTCAATTCTATGCACCACCATTACAGTTTTTATATAATTAAAGTTGCAGCATACTATGACTACATCTTATATTATTCTAAAAAAATTTTGCTAATTACTATTTCATATGATGATCAATTTGTACTGATTGTGAGAGATTGTCTCATGGAGAATTTTTAGCAAATGTCAACTTGAAGTTATATCTGGTGCTGCTAGGCAGCCATTCTGGCTGTGCCAGATCTTATTCTCATGAACCTAACAACTCAATTATATTCAAATTTTTATCGAATTGAGGCCACACATTGTGTGTACATAATGAGATCCCTAAATTTCTAAATGGGTTTTTCTTTCTTTTACATAAACATAACTTTAGTCATATATATATATATATATATATACCAGTTTAACATGATTATCTGTTAAAGTATTTTCTCTACATACTGTGATCCTCTAAACTTATTGCAACAATTTATTTGGTACCATGAAGGCATCAAGTAATAATCATTCCATAATATACTATATACATACTTATACTTTTATTTTTAGTAATTTGAGATGCTCTTGAAATGCCATAATTATGGCTTTTGGAGTTGATTGACTTCTGGTGAAGATTGGATATTATAGATTAGCTATTGCATCACCAGACTGTCATTGTCACTTTTAATTTTCAAAGGAAGACATAAAAACAAAAAATACTTCAGAATTTGTTAAAAGAGTATCCAGAATATCAGAATCTGTACATGAATACTTCTTAGGCCTCAGAAAGATAATTATGAATTACTCCTTCTTTGGTTAAGAATGATAGAGGTGACGAATTGAGAGTGTTTTACTACAGAAAGAAAAGAAAGCAAAAAATTTTCATAATCAGTTTGTCAATTAGTTAAAACATACTGAATGTTTTCCATTAACATTAGGAATTATTCTACATAAGGTACCATCAGATTTAATGGTTATCTAGTATAAGTGCTGAAGAATCTGTAGTTAATTTTCCCAAGGCTGAAATTGCTGAGGCAAGGAGAGTAAGACTTGACTACTATATCAAGAGATAGGCTATGATAGGCAACAGGTCATTGATGTGTGCCATGCTGTTAAAAATCCCAGAGCATAGCCTAACATTTCATGCATATGAAAAGATTATGATAATCTTGGAAGAATTAATCTGTACTCCTGTGTGTATTGTTCCACATATTTTGTTTGTATCATGGAGTCTTTTTCCCTTAGGGATTCTAGAACCATAGATGATTCTTAAGATTTTTCCTTTTTTTTTTGAATCATACATAGTACATGTATATTAATGTTAAGATCAGCAGTAATCTGATCATATTTAAGAAAACTTTTTCAAAAAACGAAATAATCTTTCTATAGTATATTACTGGAAAGGTTGATTTTCGAAGTAGATTCTACCTATTACATTTTAGGGGTTATAACACAAGATGTAAGAAGTATCTTTTTGATGAGTCACCAAATGAGTTACAGGTTGGACGTGGGAAAGGATTTAGAAATGTTGGCAATTCCATCTACTTGAGTGGTTCTGGCAAACCAAGGCAAATAGTTCATTTCCCTGTCAAGCTTTCTACAATTTACTATCCACTTCAAGATTGTCTTTTACCTTATTCTTTCATATTTTGGCCCAATCAGACATTTTTTATTTAAATGAAATTTCTTTTTTGCTTTCACTCTTAAAGCTGGTTAATTAACCTCCCTTTTACTTTGAAAATCCCTTTAAAATTAACTCTGAAGATCTGATGGCCTATGGAGGTGGCACTCTGTCAACAAGAAAGCTGAATTATTGTCTACCTATATTTATAAATATAAATAAAGTTCTCTTGGAAATTTAGAGAAAAATTGAGAAATTTTCAATGCTAACATTGCCCTCAGAGCATAATTGGGCAAATTCTGTACAGTTGCCTTTTTGTTTCTTATGCATCATGGGGCACTGCTTCTTCTAATGGGCCTTTGTTTGCAGCATCTGCTGAGGTCTTTACCCATAATAGGCTCTGAACTCTGAAAGAACAGAAGACTTTTTGATCTTGTTTTTATTTCTGAAACCAGTTGTTTTATCTAGTGCACCATAAGTTTGTTTTAATTTCTAGCTTGTTTATTTTCTAAGACCTTTTCAAAAATATTCAGCTACATATTGTTTTGGGTTCTTTTTTTTTTTAACATCTTTATTGGAGTATAGTTTCTTTACAATGGTATGTTAGTTTCTGCTTTATAACAAAGTGAATCAGCTCTACATATACATATATCCCCATATCTGGCAATTCTATATTTTGATTTTACTTCTGTATTTCTGAAAACAGAGTCTAAAGTTCCCTTTACTTCAGCTATTAAATCCATACCAGGATACACCAGAGCACTGTTTGAAAGTTTCCTGTAGTCAATTTCTTATCTTAATTTTCTTTACAATCTTTGCGGAATATGCCCATAAGTGAAAAGCTTTTAAAGTGGACTTGAATAGTATATTTCCTTCTCAATTAAAAAAATTTTTTTAATATATAATTAGATTAGATATTTATAATCTTTTTACCCTGATAATTTTAAGCATTTCTTTTTATTTCTCTCTGTCTCTCATGAAAGACTATTAACTAAGTGATCTAATTTGCTAACATCTCATAGTCCAGGACACTATGCATCTAATACAATCCTGATTTCTTCAGTTTCTGAAGTTTAAGGAAATCCTTAGTTAAAGCACTCCACTCAGGTCTAGAACAGGGTTTAAAGGCAGTGTCCAAAGATTTGTCTTAAGATATATGAATTTTATAAATGATTGTTATTTTCTTGAAGATACCTGAAGAAAGGATAAGCACATTTGGAGGTCAGATGAAGAAGCATAAGCAAAAGAAGGAATATAGGTGCGTTGGGCTGATAAAGTTGAGAGAGAAAGCAGTGAAAGGAGATTAGGTTTTAGAAGATTAAAAAGAGAATGGTTGAGAGAGACTATTTTGGAATTCGATTTTTCTTTGGATTTGATTACGGAAGCTGACTGTTTTGCATTTTATCTTCTAATTTTTCTAGAGCTCCCTCTTCACTGTATTAGTTGATTTTTCACATGTCAAAAATTTCCCATAATGGCCACTCTTATTTTAAGACAAAATTTTTACCTTTCACCAAGCTAATTTCAAAGTTTTGATTATAGTATGAGCTTATAAAAGGAACCAGAATTTCTTCTAGATATTTTGGATAGTGACAAGTTCATGATAAACAAGAAAGAGACCATCACAATTGGTAAAAATGTGTGGTTATGAATGATCCTCAGTTTACTAGGCAGGGACTAGAAAAGGGTCCTACAATCAACAGTTCATCAACCTTTACCACAAAGTATGGTCGAAAGAGAAAGAACTTTCTTTCACAAATCGACAGGGGCACTTTTATGAAGATTTTGTAGGGGTCAGGAGTTAGACCAGTTGCCAATTTGTCCATACTGACTACCTTAATATTGAACTTCTGGACTCCAGAATAGTGAGATAATAAATTTGTTTTCTAAACCACTACATTTGTGGTAATTTGTTATAGCAGCCACAGGGAACTAACACAATTACTTTTTGCAAAGACTTATTTGGTTATATGTCCTAGGATAATAGAATAAATTCAGAAACATGTACTCAGTGAAACAGTCAGAGGTCAAACCATTGTTGATCATTGCTCAACTGACAGAAAATCTAAAGGACAAACAGAATAAAAATGTCATTTATAGATTAAGCAGTTTTTAAATCAGTTCTGGTGACTACTTGTTATCATGGTCATAGAACAATTAGTCTTTTCCTAAGAGTGTGAGGATTTCTTTATATTCTCATGAGGGATCATGTCTTACTCATTTTTATATACTTGAATAAATGGTTTTTAAATTAGTGTCTTAATAAATTTATTTTTTCTTAATATATATGGTCAAGAAAAAAGTGTTCTTTTGTCGGAATGGCAATTTGTTTTTTTTGCTAATAAAATATTGCATGGTACTCTTTTGGGTGGCCAGCAGAGAATTTAAATATTTAAAATCAACGGCTTATAGGTGCAGCTTGAACCCTTCAATGTCTTGTACTCCACTAGTACCTGTGTATTGTCTTAGATCAGGCAATTTTATATATTTCCATTAAATGTGTAGCTTCTGAAAGCATGAAAGTTGGCAACCACTTTTAAAGGATTGTCAGTTGTCGGTTGGTTTTCCTGTTGGCCACAAACACTCAGTAGATTATATGAATAGATATGCACATAGACATAATGGTTGAATCCAGGGTTATTCACTATTCCCAGGTAATCTTCCTGTAACCTTGCCTCTTTCTCTCCCACCCAAGAGATCATGTATATGAAATATCCTCATATTTCCTCCTCAGGAGCTATTTGCAAGCTGAAAACAAAAGGTTAGTAGCAACTCACTCTACTTTCCAGAGGATTAATGTCCCTGGGAGTAAAGAAAAGAAATGGTCATGCCAAATCTATGAAGATATCTGATATCAGAAAGATAATGAAGAGTCTTTATCTATGGAATACATCTAAGAGGAGTTTCAGGGCTCTGAAAATTGCTTATGGTAAATAAATCTAGAATTTATGGATTCATGACCTGCTAGGAATGTCATTTCTTCTGTATAATAATTAGAGTATAAAATAGAGTTGTTTCATGACTGAAGTATCTCCTTTTCTGCAAGCCATGTCTCATATGCATCATTTTGCACTTCATATGTTAAATATGGACTAGAGTCAGTCCTAATGTGGTGAAAAACTATCTGGGGAGCTAGTCGATACTTTAAACCTTCTCTGTGCTTTGACCTGTATCTTATTATCAGTGTTATTTGAATTTTTAGTAAAGTTTAACACTGAGAAATATCTCTGTTCATTTGAATTTAATTTGATAATCTGAGCCTTCGTGTTATCAATCAAACCTTGATCCTTTAATTTTCAATTTGTTACTAATTTTTCAATATACCCTTATGTTTATATACATCATGGTTGATAATCATAGCTATAAAGAATTCAGTCTAACAGTATTGGAGTTCATTTGGAGGACTGCTAGTAAAAAGAACTTAATAAGCAAGGTATGCACAACATAGAGAGTCTAAAAAGCTAAAATATGATTTTGAGACTTGCTATCAGTGGCAGTGTTTTTGGTACATTGGTCCTTTCCATTGGTATAAGCAATATATTAGGAGATTAGTTTTGTTACTCTGAGAAAAGAGGCCCATTAGTAAATTTAGGTAAAGGACTGTTGTAGTCATCCAGACATTTAGGAGACAACAGGTTAACTTAGAGTGTAAACAGTAGAAATAAAGTGAAAATACAGAATTTTTTTAAAATTTAAAGAATCAACAACACTTAGCAACAGATTGAGTACATAGAATATAGTCAGGAACTATCAGAGATGGCTACAAAATTTCTGCCTATTATCTGAGAAGACTTCTATACAATTCCCCACCAAAAAAGTGCTCACTGCTGTGGCATGGATTAGGGGGTCTTAAGTAGATTTTTGCTCCCAAAGGTAAAATTTAAATCAGACATTTTGTGGGCTGACTGAGGTTGCTGTTGATAAAGCAGGTAAAACATGATGTGAGTAGCAACATTAGAGATATTGTGTAGCTGATATTTTCAACATATAGAAGGAGAGCACCACCACTTTTATAATAATATTGAATTCATAAAATTATACATATTACTTCCAGCTTCACTCCCTTAAATTTTTTTTTTTTTTTTTTTTTTGCGGTATGCGGCCTCTCACTGTTCTGGTCTCTACCGTTGCGGGGTACAGGCTCCGGATGCGCAGGCTCAGCGACCATGGCCCACGGGCCCCGCCACTCCATGGCATGTGGGATCTTCCCGGACCAGGGCACGAACCCGTGTCCCCTGCATCGGCAGGCGGACTCTCAACACTGCGCTACCAGGGAAGCCCTCCCTTAAGTTTTTATTGATGCCTCCTACGATTTTAATCTTATATCACATTAATTAATTCATTCATTTAAAATTGATCATTCTTTAAGCATGATGATAAGAATGGGAATTGGTATGGCTATTAAGACCACACATCAGATAAATCAGATTTAAATATATTAAGCCATTTCTGAAGTGTTGTGTTGCAAAAAGGAAGGAGGCCCATGATCACCATCCAGTGTGCTTTGCAACCCCAAAACTCAATTTCTTAACACATAAAAATTACGTGATTTCTTTTACAGAGAGGTACAGTCTTTGGCCCATTGCAAAAACTGCCTTGTGGTTAGCAAGGAAAAAGTGCCACCATGGTACTTAGAAGGGGAAGGGAGATTTGACTTCGCAGTTGTAAATTAGCAAGCTAACAAGTTAATTTGAAAGTGGTACTAAAGTCACTAATAAAATCTTTTTTAAAGATATCAAAGTGTTTACCCCATAAAATAGGTGGGAAATATAATTTGGTTGATTTTTGCTTTCTTTCTTTGGCTATATCAGGTAGTATTGTTTTATTGAAGAGAGTATGATATAAAAAATAGTCTCTTTTAGAGCTCAGAGATATTTTTTAAAAATCTAAGATATGTTTTCTTTTTATTATATGATGCCATTGCTAATTTAAGAAAATCTAGGTAGATGTGTGTGTGAGACAGAGAATGTATGTATTGCATTTTTACCATTTAATGTCACACTGCAGTTCACTATGCTTGTGAAGGACAGAATTTGACTGCATTTCAAACAAATATGTGCATTTAATAATGATTTTATACCATTTCATGTTGTGGAATAACGACTTAGGAATTGTTTCCTTTTTATCCAGTTCAGAGGTAAGGTGTCTATTTTAAATTAGTAAAATTTTAATACTAGGCAAGATTATCAACAAGTCTGCAAACCTTGAAAGAATGATATGCAAAATGCTAGTATCCCTTGAGAAGCACTTGTCCTTAAAGTCATTCACTGTGCATTTTAGGAAATATTTCGACCTAAAACATACAGTCAAAAGTATGAGTCATAGTTGGTATACTATAGTTTCCTGATTGACAGAGCTCTGAAAATGTCACTGGCTCTAAGCTGCTCACTGAGGGATGTGGAAACCATAATTGTATTTCTAAAGGCAAAATAGTCCCTAAGGCAGGGTTTCCCAAGCATTTCACATCATGGGACACAGAGAAAATGATAAAATGTATGTGGTACTTGGGTGTAAATGGGTCAAACTGTTCATGGATGGCAGTTACTGTTCTGGCCATTCATGTCCCCACAAAGCTTTCTTAAAGTCTGAGGACTTCTATACCTTAAGATTGTCTAATTCAGTCATTTAGTAATAAGTAAAATATCACATTCTTATGATGGAAAGACAAATGTTACGTTACAAAGAGTAATCATCAATGCCATGTTCTTATGTCAAGGAAAGAAGCAAAATATTAGTGAAAAAAGGTATATGATCCATTTTTTGCCTCTGTTCGAAATTGCAGGAATTCGATGTATTGATTGATATTCTAATTTTTGAATAATCAATATCTAAAAGATTAGTAGTAATCTAGAAATGATGATGTTAACATATTTTTCCACATAGTGTTTTACCAGCAACACCCATACCTATTCCATTATGTATTTCTATTCCTAAAACCAATACCCATACTTATGTTTCTGTCCACTGGACTGTAAAAGCAAAATACATTTAAAATAATAAATTAGAGAATAGCATGATTGTGGGGACGTCTCTTCCAGTGTTTACTTTCCTTTCCAAGCAATTTCCTCCTCCAAAATCTTCTATAACTTTAAATTTCCTAAAGAAGAAAGTTTTTAACCAGCTCTCATGGCACCTTATGATCTGAATTTCAGTTATCTTTCCAAGAATTTCTTTCGCTAGTTTTCTTTGTGCACCCACACTCCAGCTGTTTTCTGTGGTTGGGTAAGAAATCACAAACTTAGTGGCTTAAAACAACACCCATTTATGATCTCACCCTTCGGTGAGGCAGAAGTCTGGTGGGCTCTGCTGGATTCTCTGCTCAGGGTCTTACAATCCTGAGATGTTGGCTGAGCTGACTCAGTGTCCTCCTCCAAGCACATGTGGTATTTACAGAATTCATTCCCTTGCAGCATAAGTTCAGGAAGCCTGAATATTCACAGTTGTCAGGAAAATGCATCTCTGAGTTTGAATCTCCCTTTGAGGCATCATCTGATTAGGTCAGACCCACCCAGGACAGTCTTCTTTTGATTAGAGACTTTAGTTACATCTATAAAAATCCTGTTTGCTAGAGAAAGTAGTATAATCATGGCAATAATATGCCCTAATAGTCACAGGTTCTGCTGCACTCAAGAACAGCATATTACACAAAGTATGTATATCAGGATGCAGGAATCTTAGGGGCCATCTTAGAATTTTGCTTATTACACCAGCCAAATTGAACTACTTGCTCTTACTTATTCATGCCTCACATATTTTCTCAATACTTTTATGTATGCTCTTCCTTCTGTCTGGAATGATTCCTTTTCCTCAAGTTTACATGTATGAATATTAGACAGTTTTTTGTTCAACATTAACATAATACTATCTCATTGAAGAAGTTGATTCTCCAAGTAGTTCAGTGTTTTCAAACTGTGTGCTGATTATCACTGTGTTATGTGAGTAGCATAAGTGAACACCCATTATTAAATGAAAAGAATAGAATAGAATAACAATATATTAACAATAACAATAGTATAGAAATAGTATATAACAATAGTATAGAAAATATTAGAATAAAGATAAAATAGAATACAAAATAGATACATAAAATGTGTATTCTTATACATAGAATAAAGATAAAATATTGTTCTGTGACACATTTGTTTCCATTTTATGTACATGACAGTGGAAAATACATTTACTGCTGTGGGTTGTAGTAAAAAGAAGTTTGAGAAGCACTGCTGTAGTAAATCTCTAAAGCCAATTGTCATTTTCTATCTTGAATTACAATATTTCTATTTCATATCTGTCCTGTATAATTCATTCTTTCAAGGAGGAACTATGTCTCATTTATCTTTCCATCTCCCATAAGAGCTAATATAGTACCTTGTACATAGTATGAATCCAATAAAAATGTGTAGAATGAACAAAAGTAAAGTTTGTTTTATATTTTCAATTTTGTTTTCCAACAAATAATCAAGTTAAAAGTAAATCATTTTTTCTTTCAGTTTTCCTGATTCTATATAAAAATTCCTTATTCTTTAAACACAAGGAGTACTTTTATCAATAATAAATCACTGTAGATTTCAGGTGTTGGCAATATATAGATATCCAAATGATTGATTAAAATATTTCTTCTATTAAATTATTAGATTTCTGGAAAAAAATTACATTTTATTTCAACAAACATTTATTAAATGTCAGTGAGTTCTGGGCACCAGAGATATAATAGAACATAGAATGGTAAGGTCCTTGACGTTGGGAGCCTGCAGTCTACTGGGAGATGTGGGCAAAACATAAATAGAAGGATTACACTGAGACTACCATCATCAAAGGCAGAGTTTTGCAATAGAGCATTGCTGAGAGGACCTACCACAGAGAGGCAGTCAATAAAGTCTTCTCTGAGGAAGAGAAGGTCAAGAACTTAAGAACTTGGAAATTGTGAGATTTTTTTTTTTTTTACATCTTTATTGGAGTATAATTGCTTTACAATGGTGTGTTAGTTTCTGCTTTATAACAAAGTGAATCAGTTACACATATACATATGTTCCCATATCTCTTCCCTTTTGCGTCTCCCTCCCTCCCACCCTCCCTATCCCACCCCTCCAGGCGGTCACAAAGCACCGAGCCGATATCCCTGTGCCATGCGGCTGCTTCCCACTAGCTATCTACCTTACGTTTGGTAGCATATATAATGTCCATGCCTCTCTCTCGCTTTGTCACAGCTTACCCTTCCCCCTCCCCATATCCTCAAGTCCATTCTCTAGTAGGTCTGTGTCTTTATTCCAGTGTGAGATGTTTTAATTCAGGACCAGAAATACAAAACATTCACAAGTAATTTACTGTGGAATCATGTGATTATGTCTTGGCAGAAATATTAATTATTCACTAGCAGTTCTCCTATTATTCAAGGGTATATAATCATTCAGTGAATATTATGTTATATGCAAGTTTGTGTATTTTTGCCTTTGTTAAAAGCCAAAAATGTATTTAGCCCTTACTTAAAAATTCAAAATTCTCCCTCTCTCTCTATATATATATTTCTCAATATTTATATACATATATATACAGTTTGAACTATGTATGTTTATCTTTCAATATTTTGCTCACAATTGAAAACTTTAATAAAATGCCTACTTGATTTTTCTCCTGTGAATTTGACAATAGAAGCATAGTTATATTTTATTTAACTGACATCAGCTATTTGACCTAGTAATTTTAATTTGGAAGACACAAGCTCTATGTTGATATTCTGCTTTTAGTACCTTCCTCAGTTCTTTGTGTTCAACCTGAAAGTTTTCTCTTGTCAAAAATCCTGAAATGGCAACACTAAAACCACGAAAACAGTAAATAATATTTAGTAAGATGTGCATATAAGGACGGTTTGAGAACAGGGAACTTGCAAATTCAAAAACTAATATAAAACTCAGGGGCATGAAGTTATAGGATGGCTCACAAAGTAAAAATGAGAAAGTTTTTTACCCTTTCCAGTGATTGGTTATTATAATGGAGGGTTTCAGGCAGCAGAGGCTTGGTTAAAAATGATTACCTCATACTATTTTTAGTAAGATGACTTAAGTCTCTTTCATGATTGTCAGAGGCATTTATAGGAAATAACCTAAGTTAGGTTTTGCTTATGTTTATGAAATGAGACTGATTTAGTTTTGCTTATGTGGCCTAAATGGTTTTGCCTGCTCAGAGAATTCTCAAGTCCATTCTCAAGTCTTCATTTTGTATTTAATTTTAATACTTCGGGGAGGCACAATTAATAAAATTATTTTTTTATTTTTTAAAATTTATTTATGTATTTATTTTTGGCTGCGTTGTGTCTTTGTTGCTGCACAGAGGCTTTCTCTAGTTGTGGTGAGCGGGGGCTACTCTTCATTGCTGTGCGCAGGCTTCTCATTGCAGTGGCTTCTTTTATTGTGGAGCATGGGCTCTAGGCATGCAGGCTTCGGTAGTTGTGGCATGTGGGCTCAGTAGTTGTGACTCACGGGCTCTAGAGCACAGGATCAGTTGTAGTGGCGCACGGGCTTAGTTGCTCTGCGGCATGTGGGATCTTCCCGGACCAGGGCTCGAACCCTGGTGTCCCCTGCATTGGCAGGCAGATTCCTTTCCCACCAGGGAAGTCCCAATAAAATTATTTTTTTTTTTTTATTTTTTTTTTTTTTGTGGTACGCGGGCCTCTCACTGCCGTGGCCTCTCCCATTGCGGAGCACAGGCTCCGGACACGCAGGCCCAGCAGCCATGGCTCACGGGCCCAGCCGCTCCGCAACACGTGGGATCCTCCCGGACCGGGGCACGAACCCCCGTCCCCTGCATCAGCAGGCGGACTCTCAACCACTGCGCCACCAGGGAAGCCTAAAATTATTTTTTAAAACTTGGATTTTCAAAAATGGAGTATTTGATATTAGGGGATATATGCTTTGTTAGGCATATCTTTTGCCATAGATTATTCAGTAATTTAAAGATTACATCTGCAATTACTTTCCTCATATTTTTTTTCTGAAGTAAAAAATCTGTTCTCTCTGAAGTTATAAGTCAAATTCAGAAATTGCAACTATTCAGAAACCTAAACAAATATTGTCATATACTTCAAAAACATACACTTTGAACTCTTGGCTAGAATGTCCTGGTAAATACATTAAAGTATGTTTCCAGTAAAAATAATTTTAAACAATACATGTGTGGCACAACCTTAATTATACTTACTTGTGTACTTCTCTGGTTCTGTCCACATTTTCACTGTAAGATTGGAAGGAGCATTGTGGTGGCAAGATAATTAGTTTTTGGTTTCTACTGTCTTTTAGAGTTTGGAGCTTGCTAGTTCCGTATTTAAAGACATTTAGTGCCTACGGAATTGATGTAAACAAGTCAGCGTGGGGTCTGAGGATCTTCAGATGTGATTATGGCGTACTATTTCAGTCTACTTGCCAACCACCCCCTGCATAGAGCCTGCATTTTATCCAAAGAGAAATTCTTCTTGCTCTTTTCTAAGCATGGTCCCTCAATTCCGGTGTCTGTGACTTTGCTCATAAAACTTCCTACCTTTCTAAATGTTTTAATTTAACCCATTCCTCAAAGTCCAGCACAAATGCAGTCATTTCTGGGAAGACTGGGGGTTCCTTAGAAAGAACATAGTCTCTTCCTCCTTCACGTTCTGTAGAAATCTATTCTGGACTCTGTTATGGTAACTGTCATTCTCTGACTTGTGCTATTATTTTTGAATATTTATTATTCCTCCACTACTAGACTGTTGTTCACTGTTTCTTCATATTTACAGCCCAAATATGCTCAGTGAATACCCTCTGAAAATTGTTCTTCAACAGCGCTCTGGAAAGTGTCATAATTTATGCTTTGATTTGTAAGCTTTAGAATGTGTTTAAAGCACCATTTTCTCATGGATTTTTTAAATTCAAACTTGTGCCTAAAGGAATGATTCAGATTTCAGACAATTAGTTTGAAATTTTATATTCTTAACTTTTGCTCAAAAGCCCTTTGGCAGATTGTTCTCTTGTGCTCTCCTGTTATTGCTTTGCTTTAGACAAATTTACAAAGCCAAAATGTTACATGAAGGGATAGTTCTGTCTGTGTTATTCTTAACCATTTTTTCCTCCAACGAAACAGACTTTTTTAATCTTTGCTTAGAAAATCGTTGGTGTGAAGGAATATATATTTTTTTAATATTTATTTTCTTTATTTTTGGCTACGTTGGGTCTTCGTTGCAGCATGCGGGATCTTTGTTGAGGCATTCAGGCTCTTCGTTGTGGTGCGCGGGCTTCTCTCTAGTTATGCCATGTGGGTTTCCTCTTCTCTAGTTGTAGCACATGTTTATTTTTCTTCTCTAGTTGTGGCGGGCGGGCTCCAAGTCACGTGGGCTCTGTATTTGTGGCACGCGGGCTTAGTTGCCCTGTGGCATAGTGGGTTCTTAGTTCTCCAGCCAGGGATCAAACCTGTGTCCCCTGCATTGGAAGGTGGATTCTTTATCACTGGACCACCAGGGAAGTCCCAGTGTAAATGAATATTTATTTAATAAGTCAGTAAGCTGACTTAGTTTTAATGTCTAAGATTATTGTTCTAAGTAGATGAGAATTTGTTTGATGCCATATTCTTTGCATTTTTATAATTTTGTGTTTTTTAAATATAAAGAATAACTAAAGCTAGAGTGAATTAGTGTTAACTGATTTTAAAGCAGTTGCCATAAGGAAATTCTGTTTCTGTCCTTATATATCAAGCAGATAAACATGCCTCATTGTTACACTTTAATAAGATTAGGAGCATACTAGAAGGTATGAAGAAAACATTCTTTAGTGTATGTGTGAGGACTACACTAAGAACACTTTTGTCTAGGGAATTGGAGTAGATTGAACTACACAGCCTGAGACAGAAATGATAAAATTCATTTTCATTAATTAAACTCATCAGGGTTTGGGGCCTTTACTTGGAACCATGCCTTCTGCATCCAACGTACATTTTTACTGCTTTCTTCTGAGTATGACTTTTGAAATTATATATTTAATTAAAGAGTACATGACAGCAGCCTAAATAAGATGAGGTAAGAACTGCAAAAAACTAACCAAAATGTAACCCTAAGCAAATGTAAAAAAGGCTGTCCTTATGCCTGAGTTTAAGAGCCTGGTATTTTTCTGGATGAAACAAAACAAAAATCCCCTCATCTGAAGTTCTAGCTGTAGATGCTAGAGTAGCTGTATGGAGAAATGTGATTTATTATTCTATTTTACATACAGGCTTTAGGTACCACACTGTTTCAATTTCTCAGTGACATAGGCTTGCTTATTCAGATAATAGTGAATACTTACTGATACATTACTAGAGGCCCTAAAACTTTATGATTTTTTTATAGAAAGAATTTGATTAATCTTTCTGACAATCAACTAGTGTTCAAGCACCTGAACCTGAATAAAAGGCTCTTAATAAATGACTAGACGTGTTTGTAACTTGTAATTCCAATGGCATGGAAAACACATTTGTTTGAATGAAAGTTTTTCTCAGCAGAAAATCTGCATTTGAAATTAATTATCATAATTCATTATAATTTGCATAACATTTGATGGGAAAAATTGTCTTGGAAATTCTTAGGATTATAGTCTGCAGAAAGCTGTCTAGCAGTCGCATTAGTTTATGTGCCATGTAACCATTCATCAATTTTGCCAAATATGAGGCATGCAGAATTTTTCTTTTCTTTGTAAGGGAGAGGAAGATTATACATAAACATTGTTTCTTTCACAAGGTGACTGATTCAGAAGAATGGCTTCTGCATGGAATGTAACATCTAGTACAGGGAAATTTATCACGGGAACCATGAGATTTTTGAGAAAGCATTTCTTTCTGAAATTGCTTTAAGTTATTCTGCATATGACCAATGTGCTTGGTTGACACTTGGGAAATGTTGACTTAAGTACAAATTTCTGGTAGTGCTTCCGCTAAAACAAAACAAAACAAAAACCAAAAGCTACTGTATTCTCTATTCCAGCTTCTGTTTTTCTCACCACTACTCTAGCATCTCACACTCCTTTACCAACCTTATTGTCCCTACAAGGACAAGATATTTTCCCTTGGCAGAGGATAGAAGACTTCATAAAGGAAGTCAACCTCTGAACAGAATCTTGAACAACAAAATGGGTTGGACTTCTTAACATAAAAATGTTATATACATACACTTACTTATACCTCTCCACGTGATAAATTACTAGTACAATTATGATAATTTGCAAATATTTTTTTCTACTAAATACGCTCTCCACACTCATTCATTGTTTCATTCATTTATTCAATTCATACTACATATTTTGTGCAAAGGGCATGGAA
Organism: Phocoena sinus; assembly: GCF_008692025.1. NCBI lineage: Eukaryota > Metazoa > Chordata > Mammalia > Artiodactyla > Phocoenidae > Phocoena > Phocoena sinus. The sequence continues at coordinate 25,240,803 of NC_045766.1, forward strand.
AGATAGATATGTAAGGGACTAATTATAACAAAAGAATAAAGTAATGCATTTTTAAAATCAGAGGTGAATTAAAGTCTATGAGAGCATAATGGGAGAAATGAGCTGTCTTCACAGTGGAACTGACATTTGAACAATTGTGGTTAGAGAGTAAATAAGACATAGGAAATTGCATAAGCACTGTTGAAAAAAATAAGATATATTTGGTAAGATGTAAGAGGAATAAAGAGAGAAAAGCTTTTAACGAGGGAGAAGGAATGCAGACGGTGGCTGGCTTTGGTTGTCACCCTAAAGTAGAATCTTCAGGAGCCAGCCAGGAGCTGCCTATAGCCATCCCTGGTCCATAATTCATTGAAGAAAGTCCTCTAGGAATACTTGTTTACTCTCAATGGCACTGATGTTGACTGTGGCCCATGGAAGGTCCATGGGCTAGGGCACAAAAGTCCTGGGGAAGAACTTGTGTGTGTTTCATTTGGTTTTAGTTTTTCAGTTTTTATTTTGAATTAGATATTTCTTTTTATGCAGTTAATAGACTAGAATAATTTGTAATCCAATCAAAGTGACCAAGTCAGGTAATCTGGGGAAAAATATAAAAGAAAGTTGCGATCCAATGAAGGACATCATGCAATATGACTAAAGCAGTGGACTGATTTAAAAAGTGAGTTGCCAAAGATGAATACTTTTCTGCATATCTCCAGCACTGAAGAGGCGGCAGACACAGTTTTGAATGACCAAGAAAATAAACTGGTCCTAATTAGCAAGTAGCAAGTGTTTCCATATATCTGTCAGAATATTTATTTGGGATTTGGAAACAGATGAAAGGGATTACTGGGTCCTCTTTTACAAAAGCTTGACTTTTTACTGACCAGCCAGTTTTCATATCCAGAAGGGCAGAGCAGAAGTCAAATTGTAGATTTCTGTCAAGTAAAGATGCAAGTAATTTCTGTGCAGTGCAACAGATTATACACTGAAGATTACAGTTTATGGCTCTGTTAGATATTTACCACTTTAAAATACTCTAATGTAGCAATTTTATCTTACTGTTATTTTGATAAATTACCCATATACACCTAGTTTCTCAAATGATCTTTAAACCAGTTTAAACATCAAACTGGTGGTTTAATTAATAAGCAGAATAAAATCTCTGACATGGCTTCATTTTACATTTGCATGAGAGTCATGATTTTCTTAAAAATTATACTTCAATATATTCTCATAATGGAGAGGACATTAGGCTATCATTATTTCTCATTAGAGTTTTCAGTTGCCCTTTAGTTTTATTTTCTGCTTTACAAGCACATTTTGATAATAGTTTAATACCTACCTTAATGTGAGAATTGTGTCCTGCTGCCGTGTGTGTTACTTTATGCTGGGAAACTGTAATCACAGTGATTGGGATCTCATTCCCAATTCTTCCATGTATTAGTTTCATGACACAGGCAACAACTAAAATTTCTCTGATTTTCCCATCTCACTGGTAAAATGAAAAGCCCGTTGCATAGTGCTATCACGAGAATTTAAAAGGACTATTTCATTGTGCGTGCCTAGCAGGTGTAGAACATCGAAGGAACACATACATTCTAATAGTCTTATTTGTATTGAAGTTAATACCTGTTTTTGCTTTTTCATGTAAGAATTCATGATTAGTTTTCTCTGTCGCATTCACTTAACACATCTATACCTCAAAAATTGACTTTTTGCTTGCATTTTTTCTATTTTTATTGGAAAATCCTTCTTCCCCACTCTAGATGTTTCTATTATTTATTTCCTACTTCTCCATTCCAGGGTTATAGAGTGATTTTTTTTTTTTTCTCATCAGTATGTTTGGGAGGAGTAAATCTGCATGCTAGGCTCAGCCCTAACCTCCCTCCTTCCCAGGAGCCAACAGAGTACTGGAAGCCTTCTCTTGATGGTTCTTTAAAGGAGGTAATGAGTACCCTCTCCTAATTCAGGAGGAGGTGGAGTACCTATCTATGCCTGGATTTGTAAAGTAGCCTATTCTGGATTAGTTAACAAATTTATTTTGCTTCATGCTCAGTTATGTCTCCATGTTTGTTGGTTGGTTTATCACTCATAAAGGTAATCTTTTGCTGTCCTCTGCCACTCTCTTGCATTATTTCTTAATTTGTTCATGGCAGGTGTTGGGAAGTAAGATGCTTTTGTGGGAGTACCTAAGATAACCAATACCTATCTCAATTTCTTCCTTTTCTTTTCAGACATTTTCTTTCACTTTCCCTAATTTCCTGACACTTTTTCTCCTGTGTTGGACCATACATAGTCCATGGCTGTCTAAGGCATTCATCTTTGCTTGGGCATTACCAACTCTAAAGTAACTTAGGTATTCCTTTACTGTTAATGTTACAAAATTTTACATAGAAAATGAACACCCAAAAACAGGTGGGTAGAGGTTTATTATTACTTATTTATATGTATACTTAATAATGTGACCAAGCATTGTCACATAAAATTTACAATAAAATTATTTCGATTTTAGAGAAGAGAAAAAATTGAGTCACAGAGTAGTGAAGTGATTAGCCCAAATTAACACAGCTAGAGAAGTCCAGCAGGCTCAGAGCAGGAATCCAAACAGTTTGACTTCAAGAACTTTTAAATTCATCACTACCATGTCTCTCTATGTATGAGAAAGCAGAAGCAAAGAGGGGCTAGGGGCTTGTCCTTGATTCAGAAGATTTGCTTATCTGAGCCCCAAAGTTTACTAACTATATAACCTTGAGAAAATTTCTGTAACATCTTAGAGCCTCAAGTTTCTCATGTGTTCAATGGAAATATTAATACCTCCCCTGCATTCTTGCCAGACTTATTGGGAAGGTAACATTTTTTAAACTCTTATTTATTTCATATGTTGTATCATGCCTTGTTCCAAAAAGGATTTAAGGCAGTGTGAACATGCATATGAAAACTCTTTCCAACTGTTAAATGTTAAACAGCTGAATGTAGTCATTGTCTATAAATGTAAACCCTAGCAGAGGTAAGTGTATACCTGCTCCAGGAAGAGAAACCTGCTCTGTCATGGCAAGTCTTTCACCTACTGGATGAGGAATATTTTGTGGAAACACCCATCATGATTGTTGAGAGGAAGTAGGGATTTCTAATGCATTGATTGTCACCATGCCTTTTGTGATCATCATGATTTAGAAGATAATGGCTAAATAAAAGTAAATCACATGATTTCAGAATTTTGAAAGATAGAAGCTGAAAACTCTGAATCATAGAAGATGGGAAGGGATAGCAACAACCACATAATTTGTGAAGGGATATGGAAGAGCCTCATTTTAAGGACAGAAAAACAGAATTTGTGCAACAGATATGAGAGAAAGTGCTGAGAGAGTCTAGATAAAAAAAAAAATAATAATAATTTAAAACTGCTGCGTTTAAAAACTATATAGTTTTCTGGACATTTCTCCAAAACTGCTGTATTTTCTTCTACAGTTAATTTGCAGAAATGCTTAGAGTTCAACAACACGTGTAAAAAATTATTCTCAGGGAATAAATGACCCATTTGTATTCAAACCACTGATGTTAGTAATGTGCGAAGTAAGTGAATCATACCAGCTAGTGGGAACTTGGAAACCAATTTAGCCACAAGTATTACAATGTAGGGAATAGATGCTAGTTTTAAAAGCACAGGAAAGGGTTTGATTCTGGAAATTAATATTCCATTGTTTCATACTATAATATTTAATCAGAATACAAAGTAGAATGAAATCAGGAGACATTTCCCTATATTTTTTAGATTGCATGTCAAAATGTAATTATATATAATTATATATTTTTAGATGAAGAGCATTTCAAACTAATTTCCAATTTCTATGTTGAGATAACATTAAAATAGAGAAATAAGAACTTAAGGCTAATAAAATGAAAATTTTACATTTTGCCACTAGAGAATAAGAAAATTTTGGCTGTTAAAAGCATGGGCTTCTGAGTCATCAGACTTGGATTTAAATCTGTGATCTGCCACTACTTCCTAGCTGTGGACCCTTGTATAAATTACTGAAATCACCCATAGCTCAGTTTTCCTATCTGTAATATTTCAATTAATAAGAATCATAGATCTGTAAGACTATATGAGGTAATATATGGGGAACAGATTGCATGGTGTCTGGCTCACAAAACTCAATAGATGGTATGTATTCTTCCAGTTATTCTGAATGTTATTGGTAAAATTCTAATATTTCTCTTTATGGGTATTAGACTGTTACAGTGAAGACCTGGCACCTCTTTATAAAGAGAAAGCAAAATAAAAACCAGATGGTAATAAATCTGTTAAAGCTACAGAATCTCAATAGGGTCATTTATTATGCATAGAAGATGACTCATACAGGTTTGCAGGAGATATGTTTATGAGAAAGAAGGAAATTGGCATTTTTCTTGCATCTACTATATGTGCTTTGTATATAGTATATTGTGCTTTGTTTCCAGTAATACTGTGAGATTGATATTATTATCCATGTTTTATAGAAAGATCACAGATAGCTTGGTTAATGAAGTTGGTCTCCCAGTCTATGCAAAGGCAAGATAACTGGTAGTGGTTAACAGTATGAATTCTAGAGTCATACCACTTAGACTCAAATCAGGTTCAAAATCATTAAATGAAATAATGTATTTAGAGTGCCTGTGACACAGTAAACACTCAATGAACAATAGCTGTATTATTACCTTACTATACTATTATACTTATCAATGTTATTGTTGGAAAGAAAGATTCACAGTCTTCACCTGAAACAACATTCAAGTAGCTGTCTGCTTAATGCTTTTGGTAATCAAAGGGAATCTTCCATCTATGAGTGATGTTCAAGCAGGTACTGGTCAGCGTCCTGCCTTGTTCTGACCAGACTGGTTGTGAAAGATGTTGAATGTCACCCATACTTCTAACCTTTTGACATCTAGCAGTGTAATCAATATTGCTATGTGTACTGTATGACATATGAGGGAGACTGAGTTGGTGGATATTTCTTTTCTGCTCTTCTCTTATGCAACTGGATATGCTGTAGTAATAAAGAAGCTGTGATGTATCAGGTGTGTGAGCATGAAGCTGAGCACAAATGAGATCATGCATGAAAAAATGGACAATTTTCAAAAACCGTTTTTAAGAATTAAAAAGAAAGCCTTGTTATGGAATTATATCAACAGGTTACACAAAGATATAGATGTGTAATTTCTCCCTTTCTCTGGTTAAATTAGATATTTCCAAGGGCGACCAAGATTATAGCAGTGATCATCACCCATCTGACAGTCAAAAAAAGAAAAACAAAGAAAACTATTCACTCTGATATAAAACTTCAGCTGAGAAAGTCATCTTAAACAAATATATATCACAAATATATATTTGTGAATATTTGTTACATTATATTTTTTCTAATTCTCTTTTTAATGAAGTGGTAGTGCCATATGGAAATCTGCCTTTATAAATGTGATTTGAGATTTTGATGTGGGGTGAAATATAATATTGGAATTACAGAGGAATCCTCACTTAATTGAGTAAAGAAGTCTAATGGGAAGGGAGGGGAATTCAACCAAATGAAGTTAATATGTATGATTTAATTTTACAACTGTCTTTAATTTAAAAATCCCCAAATGCTTGCTAAGCAAGTGAATGTTCTTCCATATATTTAATAGGCCATGGTGCTATAAGAATTTCATATTAATTGATCCATTTTGTCAGGAGGAGAATCGATACAGGAACATCAAGATATAGAAACGCTTTCATTTTATGGGTATTTTAACATTATTTCTAAGTAATCTTAGAATATTTTTTTTCTTTTTTTTTCCCTTTTGCTTTTTAAAATTTTTAATAGATCTTTATTGGAGTATAATTGCTTCACAATACTATATTAGTTTCTGTTGTGCAATAAAGTGAATCAGCCATATGCATACATATGTCCCCATATCCCCTCCCTCTTGAGCCTCCCTCCCATCCTCCCTATCCACCCCTCTAGGTCATCACAAAGCACTGAGCTGATCTCCCTGTGCTATGTTGCTGCTTCCCACTAGCTATTTTACATTCGGTAGTGTATATATGTTGATGCTACTCTCACTTTGTCCCAGCTTCCCCCTTCCGCACAGTGACTTCAAGTCCATTCTCTGTGTCTACATCTTTATTCCTGCCCTGCTACTAGGTTCATCCGTACTTTTTATTTTTTTAGATTCCATATATATGCATTAGCTTATGGTATTTGTTTTTCTCTTTCTGACTTAATTTACTCTGTATGACAGACTCTGGGTCCATCCACTTCACTACAAATAACTCAATTTCATTTCCTTTTAGGGCTGAGTAATATTCCATTGTATATATGTGCCATTCATTTTTCCATTCATCTGTCGATAGACATTTAGATTGGTTCCATGTCCTGGCTATTGTAAACAGTGCTGCAATGAACATTGTGGTACATGTCTCTTTTTGAATTATGGTTTTCTCAGGGTATATGCCCAGCAGTGGGATTGCTGGGTTATATGGTAGTTCTGTAGGTTGCAGGATACAAAATTAATGCACAGAAATCTCTGGCATTCCTATACACCAACAATGAAAATCAGAAAGAGAAATTAAGGAAACACTCTCATTTGCCTTTGCAACAAAAAGAATAAAATACCTAGGAATAAACCTGCCTAAGGAGGTGAAAGACTTGTATTCAGAAAACTATAAAACACTAATGAAAGAAATCAAAGATGACATAAACAGATGGAGAAAGATACCACGTTTTTGGATTGGAAGTATCAATATTGTGAAAATGACTACACTACCCAAAACAATCTACAGATTCAGTGCAATCTCTATCAAAGTACCAACGGCATTCTTCACAGAATTAGAACAAAGAATTTTACAATTTGTATGGAAACACAAAAGACTCTGAATAGCCAAAGCAATCTTGAGAAAGAAAAACAGAACTGGAGGAATCAGGCTCCCCAACTTCAAACTATACCACAAAGCTACAGTAATCAAGACAGTATGGTACTGGCACAAAAACAGAAATATAGAGCAATGGTACAGGATAGAATGCCCAGAGATAAACCCACACACATATGGGCACCTAATTTATGACAAAGGAGGCAAGGACATATGTTGGAGAAAAGATAGCCTCTTCAATAAGTGGAGCTGGGAAAACTGGACAGCTACATGTAAAAGAATGAAATTAGACCACTCCCTAACACCATACACAAAAACCAACCCTAAATGGATTAAAGTCTTAAATGTAAGATGAGACACTATAAAACTCTTAGAGGAAAACATTGGAAAAACACTCTTTGACATAAACCACAGCAAGATCTTTTTTGATCCACCTACTAGAGTAACGGAAATAAAAACAAAAATAAACAAATGGGACTTAATGAAACTTAGAAGCTTTTGCACAGCAAAGGAAATCATAAACAAGACAAAAAGACAACCCTCTTAGAATATTTTTAATTCAATATTTTTAACTCAAGAGATGGAAAAAATTTAGGACAATTCTATAGTCACACTTTTTAAAAATTAGAGTGTTGAACAGAAGAATCCCAGTATTTCACAATAGTTTCTATATTTGCATATATATATGAATTTACAGACACACACACATACACAGAAAAGAAATGTATGCACAATTTCATTTTGTTTCTCATTGAAATTGCATACTATTAGGGTATATTAGAAATAAAAAATAGTAAATAGGCATACTCTTGGTGGCTGTACATACTTCTTACTAAAATTTTTTCACATAAATATGTGAATTTCATTCACTTGATATTCATGTTTCCTCTTTTGATTAATACCATGTAGGAATAGTTGTCTCATTTTTATAAACCTCTTTAAGATTCAGAAAATGATGCACATCTATATAAGTTAAAGTCATGAAATATTCGTTACTCTGAAAAGGTCTATGATTTTGTAAGTCAAGCTTAGAATTGCTGATTGAGTCTCTTTGGTAGTCAAATAATTTGTTAGTAAATAACATTCATAAAAGGATATTCATGAGATCAAAGTACCATTTAAACTCCAGGGGAATATTTAATCAAGCTGTATTTTTATCATAAATAGGTTATAGGCTCTTTTTAATGTTATAAATCATTATCACCACCATATTAATTTGGAAATCTACCCTGAGTCATCTATTCAAAATGAAGATAGTAACATGTTTCAACATAAGACATTCTGCTTATGACAATTTTTATATACTTTCAAATACACCATCATCTTGTTCCATATCATTGGAGAATGTATGACTTAGTTTGTCTTCATATTTTGTTAAACATCAGATGTCTGTGTCAGTCTGTTTAGGTATGGGAAGTACTTACAGATCTGAACACTGATTATCAGAACTACTATTGAATGTTTATTTTTGTTTTTTCCCTCCTCTTCTTTCCTTTTGAAAAAGATTTTAATTGAGAAAAAAGCACTGCTTTGGTGGAGCATACTCATTAAGAAAGCGATATAGTAATTTAGAAGATAATGAATGGTCTAAGGAAAAAAATGGTGGTCAGGATACAGGAAATCGAGAGTTCTGGGGATGAGGTTGGGGTCGAATTTTTAAATAATGCAACTAGGCTACATCTCAATGAGAAGGTGAGATGCGAGCAAAGAATTGAAAAGGTGAAGGATTTAACCAAATGGATATATAGAAGGAGAACACCAGGCAGAGAAAACAGCCCAAAGATCCCAAGGCAGATTTAAGGCTGTTGTAATCTCGGAATAACAGGAAGCCTCTAGAGTTTGAGCAAAATGAATGAGGGGAGGAATAGTAGGAAATGACATCACAGAGACAAGGAGGGTTCAGATAATCTATGACAGGAGTCAGCAAACTATGACAGTCTATGAGCAAATGTGGCCTGTAGGCTATTTTGTAAATAAAATTACTGAGATACAGGACAATTTGATTACATACTGTCTACGGCTACTTTAGTGCTACAACAACGGCAGTTGGGTAGTTGGGATAGAGACCTGCAAAGCAAAAAATATTTACTATCTAGCCTTTTATAGAAAGATATAAAAAAATATTATCGCTCCCTGATCTATGGCCAATGTAGAGATTTTCATATATTTTTTGGAAAAATGGTGAGTCATTGGGGGAATTTGAGCAGAGTGGTCACATAAATTAATAATGTTTAAAACAATTATTTTGGTTTCTATTTTGTGAACAAAATGGAGGGGGGGCATGAGTAGAAGGAGACACTTGAGGAGCTAGTGCTGAAATCTAGGTTAGGGATTATGGTGGCTCAGACAGTGTGGTAGTTGTGGAAGTGCTCAAAGAGAAAGCTTTGAGCAGCCTGGTTAGAGAACTCTGGACTTTAAGGACAATGCTGGTTAGGGCTCAAAAGGAAATGAGGAACATGTTAACATATTGCAATGGAAACCAACACACCCCTCTGGCTGGAACACTGCAGTTCTATCCTTAGGCCATACATGACCCAAGTGAAGGCAGCACCATCAATCACAGATATTACATACCATTAATACATTTTAATTTCCATTTAAAATTAATTATGAAATATATCCATCACACCAAAGACTGTCTAAAACACACATACATAGTACATACACACACATATGCACACATATATAAAATGACTTTTAAGAACGTGTGTGTCTATATATATATATATATATATATATATATAGACACACACACACACATATATATATATATATATTTCTGCCTCCTCACATTTCCCTTTTTCTTCACCATACATAACCGTTATCTTGCTTTTCTGAGGTATCATTTTATAATTTAAATAAATATAAGTAAACAATACATTGCTTAGATTTTCATCTTTCTTTAAATAGAATTTTGCTGATTTTCGACTTTTGTAACTTGCTTCTTTTGTTTGATAGCCCGTGTTTACTGTGTCTCTGTAAGTCTTGCTAGATGAATTCCTATCCAGTTTTACTAAGATGTATGCAGAGAAGGCTCCTGGCTCTTCAAGATATCAGTGATGGAATACAGAAGTCAAAAAAGTGACAGTGAAATTAGTATTGTCTGTTACTTCTTTTTATATTGATTTTAATACAGATTTACCTATTATTTATTTAGAATGTTTAAGAAACATAGGAAAGTCTGTGTTTCGATAAGGGAAAGAATTTTCCTTACAGTTATTTAAAATGTTACCATAAGAATTTATAAAGACTTTATTAACATATAAAAGTATTCCTGGGGCTTCCCTGGTGGTGCAGTGGTTGAGAGTCCACCTGCCGATGCAGGGGGCACAGGTTCGTGCCCCGGTCCGGGAAGATCCCACATGCCGCGGAGCGGCTGGGCCCGTGAGCCATGGCCACTGAGCCTGCGCGTCCGGAGCCTGTGCTCCGCAACGGGAGAGGCCACAACAGTGAGAGGCCCGCGTACCGCAAAAAAAAAAAAAAAAAAAAAAAAAAAAAGTATTCCTCTATGTCACCTATCAGAAATTATACCAGATTTTTAAAAAGACTCAAACTTCTTTTTTTTCTAAATGTACTTGACTACTTCTTAGGATACCACTGGCTTTCATAATAATCAAACTGTCATTGAATCTTGACATAATTTATTTTGCAGATTGTATTTTTCAAGATAAGAAGTTCTGCCAGCTTATTCGTTTTATCAACTGTAGTTTGACAGACTTGAAATTTGAAGTTCAGTCTGTTGCAACATTTGTAATATCTAACAAAACTTGTTATGATATATCATTATGATGAAATGAAAACAAGAAATGCTCTCATTAAATCGTGAAGCATTTTATGACATGTCATTAAGTGGTACTCAGGTGGTTGAATTCAATATAGTTTCCAAAGATGTGTATATCCAACTAATAGTAGATTATAATAGTAGATTATAATGGATAAACTATGTAACACAATTTAATAGGGGTTGTATTTGGCATCAGAAAAACTGAAATAGTTGGTTACAAATAGGATATATCTAGGAATTTCTTGAGTCAGAGTGATGTAATAGCTAACTAAATGAATGATATATACTGTAATCTGACTTACTCATATTAGATTTATTTCCTACACTAATGGGTTCACAAAAAGTTAAAAAATCATATAGACATAAATTTTGAAGAAGTAAGATAAGGAGAAGTAAATGTTATAGAAAGCAAAGAAACCATGGTGAATTTTGAACAAAATTAAGTATTATTCATGGCTCAAGTTTATTTTATTTCCCAAAGATTAAAAAAAATGATGACAAATTAAACTTTTCCTTAAATCCCTGTTTAATTTTAATCTTATGTTGGAATCTCTTTTCACATAAGTAGCCATCATTTGTGTGGTTATAAAAGTCAATCGCATGAAAAGAGAATACTAGATCTGAACATCAAAAAAGTCAAACATCTTCAGGAAATATATCTGTTCACACACACATAATTTGCCTTTTGATAGCATATTTTATAGGAACAAATAATTCCCATAGGTAGTGGGTTTCTTGCTGCTAGGTGTATTTTTAAAAAGTGGGGTTCTTCAGCTGGGTACCTATAAATTTATACACTTGACTTCTAAGATGCCTAGGCATCTTAGATCTCACCTTAAATAAGGGCACATATATCAGAACTTTATCAGAAAACTATTATACCATAATAAGAGGTATCACTTGAAAGCTTTCCAAAATGGTAATTAGTGTAGAGAAGACACATAAAACTGTCTAGGTGAAAGACTTATTGGGCTGATGCTCCTTGTCAAGATGGGAATGCTGTTTATCTGCAGACGTTAATTACGGATGGCTTTTTCCAAGTAGGTTAACAGATAATTTTCATTGACTGTCTTGTGTAATAGAGCTCAAGAGCCCTCACAATGAATGGGCCACTAGGTCTAAGAGTATTTGCATTTCAGGTGGGACAAGGTAACCTCAAGATCTTAACAGTATGGCAAATTTGACACTTGACATGAAATTACTCTCTGTGGATATACTTTGCAGTTGTAATTATGGTTCTGTCAGTACAACAGCTCTATAATATTTTATGCTCAGTAGACCATCTTTATTTGTTTTTTTATTTTAACTATTACGTGTTGGACCTATTGTAAACTTTAAAATACAAAATAAGACTTCACACACTTTGTTAAATTGGTCACATCAGTCAAACTGTAAACATTCCATTTTTGACAAGTGAGTTTATATAGTTTTTGAAGAAAATGTTTTTGTAAGATATTATAACTTTATAAATTAACACTCCCTTTAGAGGTGGATTATAGAGAGTAAATGAGGGTAGATATATACATATATAAAAATGAGATGGTAATTTATAATGGCCAGTGTATTTGACTTAAAGTTGGATCCTTTCAAAACTCCCTGTGTGGCTTAATATTAGCATGAAATAACTATTAGATTATCATGAGGAACTTTTACCGGGGATCATTATCACCTATTAAATTCAATTTAATTTACCCACATCCATTATCACTTAAGCCAAATATGTTGATGAATCAGATGAGTTTTATTTGAGTAAAACGGAGCTTATATTTCAGTAACACACACACAGACAAATGCTTTGCATAAAGTGAATATTTGTGCCTCAAACATAAGTTTAGATGTTGGGATTTAAGATGCTTGGAAAATTAATTTTGAGAAGTGATTCTTCCAAGTTTTCTCTTTTTTTTGGAGGGTAATCTGAATACTATGCTTTAATAAATATTATTCAGTGTGTTTAATTATGCAAGCAGCTTATATTATGGATATACATACATACTATGTATGTATGATTGAGCATTATTTTTTCAAATGAGAGGCAGTGACCTAAAGAAAACATAATTAGCCAACCCAGCTTCTCATGTACTGGTCTTCATAATGAAACTATGTCAAAAAATGTAAATATTGCTTAAATACAAAGACCATCCTAGACTCCATTAATGGATACAGCTAAGAAATTTCTGATTCCCAGAAACATATTTAAACTAGAGCTATTTTTAAAAATCACCTGTTCTGAACCAGAGTCTGTTGGGCCAATGTAGAATTTGTTGTTTCTGAAATAGAAATCAAATGAGAATGTAAAAACATCAGTCTTTCTCTCTATCTACCTATTTATCTGTCTATCTATCTATCATATGTGCAAATGACCACTCAGGTTCCTCTCATACTGCTGTATTTTTATGGAGATCATTTTTTATTTATTTATTGTGAAATGTAACAATATCAACTTATTTTATGATTCCAATTCCCTCACAAAATATTTTTTATTAATCTGAAGGATTTTTAGATCAAAACTAGTTTTATCACATTTCTGTTTCAATAAAAATTATTTTAAATCTTCTTAAGGAATATCAAATCCCTTTAGCCTCCTAAGAAGCATTCTGTATTTATTATTTCTTTAGTTATAAAGTTATATGCACTCAAAGTAATAAGTTAAAAAATCCAAAAATATAAAGAAAGATGAGCATAAATTAATTGTGCTTCTTTCAGTATGTTTCCTGTTTTCCCAATCCTTTATCCTGAAATAAGGCAAGGTTGACAGTATGGCATGTATTTTCCATAATTTTCACATACTGACATCAACATACATGCAGAGTATTGAGTTTTTTGGTTTAAATATGGAATTGCATTATGAAAATTATGAATTTTAAAATTATGAGCTCATCATGAATATCTTTCTAGATACATAGAAGAAGATCTAATTATTTGCACAGCTTTGGAAAGTTGATAGAATGTATGTACTGTAATTTTTTCTTATTCCTCTATTAAGCGACATTCAGGCTGTTTCCCATTTTATAAGTAAGGCCATTATAGGTATTTACTTAACTGCTTGTTTCTTTTTTCTTTAGACACTTATGCTTTTATTTCTACAAGATCAATTTGTAGAGGCAGAGTTGCTGTGTCATGTAAACTGCTCTGATGGATACTGACAATGACCTTCTAAAGGTTACTGTAATTCATTGTCAAACCAGCAATGTACCTGAAGGCCCTCCTTCCTAATGCCTTGTCTGCAACAACATTGGTCTTCCCACCTTCTGATAAATTAGGATTGAATTGTTTTTTTTTAATTTTGCACTGATTGGAATTTTCCTAAACACCATCGATTTTGATGATCTTTTTATGCATTTATTGTTCGTTTTGAGACCCAACAAAAACAAATAGTTAAGACTATGGATTTTAAAGACAGATGCTTCTATTTGAATCCTGGCACCTCTAGTTAGTACTTCTGTAACCACGGGCAAATGACTAAGGTCTCTGTAACTCAGTTTCCTCATCTATAAAATGAGATAGCAACAGTTTCCAACTCAGAGAAGAGATGCCTGGGCAGATTCAGCTTCTCCTTGCTCTCTTCCACTTCATGTCCATTGACTGCTAGCACTACCATCCAACAGTGGCATCCACTACGAGGTATTTGTCCCCAGAACCACAGAGGCAGTAATTCTACAGTGGCAACAGCTTCCCTTAAACCTCTTCATAAATTTCGCCTTCATGATCACACTTTGCATTTCTCCGCAAGCTATGGAGAAAGAGAAAAGAGCGCTTGACATTTAAGAGTTGGCCTGGAATAGCAAGGTCTTGTTATTCTCCTGTTCAAAATAAATAATTTCAGAAACATTGGTAACAGACAAGATCACTCTCTCTGACCTCAGTGGATCAAAAGAAAAACAAGACCACCCCATATTCATGTCTGAACATAAACAAAACAAGAACATTATACAATGCACAAAAATGACCACATATGCCCTAATCTTAGCTAGTGTGAATAATTGTGCTTCTCTGCCAATTATAATTATAGCATTGGACTAGTCTTCTCTCCTTCTAGATGAGATTTTTTAAGATATCAAATCATTGAATTATCCTTGTTTCCAGAGTAAATACCTGCCTGCGTAAACCTACCCCCAAATCACCTAACACAAACCTAAATCTTACAGTAATTCCTTTCTAACACACTTTCACTAAGACATTCCCATCGTGTGTATCTCCCTTGCTGCAATGAATAATAAACCCAACTTATTCAACTTGTTCAGATATGTTCCTGGTGGTCTTGGCTGGAGGGCATCAACACTACAAACTGTTAGCCCACACATGTGCTTCAGATGAAATAATAACCAATTTAGCAACTTCTCTGATTATCAGAAATCCTCTTTCAGACTTTACTTTCCTAGCTCTTCCCACTTTTGTGCAAGGTCTAATCCTTATAATATTCTCCGCTTTGCTCACTAAACTCCAATGCACTCTTAATAGCATACATTTGGCATACTTATATTTTTCTCAGTTCTATCAAATTTTCTATTCATGCTTTCCTACTATCTTATAATACTCACTTTTTAATATTAATATATTATTTGTTTGGAATCATTCTGAAGTTTTGTTTGGAATAATGTATTTATTATTATTAATTTATTTTTTATTTTTTGCCGTACGCGGGCCTCTCACTGTTGTGGCCTCTCCCGCTGCGGAGCACAGGCTCCGGACACGCAGGCTCAGCAGCCATGGCTCACGGGCCCAGCTGCTCCATGGCATGTGGGATCCTCCCCGACCAGGGCACGAACCCCTGTCCCCTGCATCGGCAGGCGGACTCCCAACCACTGCGCCACCAGGGAAGCCCCCATAACGTATATTTTAAATAAAAATCTTTTTCTTTCACCATGTGATAGCCCTTTGAATTGACACAAGCATATTTCTAATTCTTAAGCTATTTTATAAATGTGAAATCGTATCAGTCACTCATACGACTTTATTCTGATTTATGTCTCGTTCTGATACATTGGCAGGGCAAATTTAAGATTCTGTGATAGAGACCATTGACTTCATGATATTTTCATAATGGAGAGATCAAAAGAGATCATATATAAGGTGTCATGGCACACTAGTATGTGACCATGCCTTAGAGGTAGAAAGAGCCCTGTTCAAACTGTTCTTATGCCACTTTCTAGGAATGCATGATCATGAAAAAGTTAATTACACTTTTGCAGTTTCAGTTTTCCCATTTATAAAATGGAGGGAATACATGAATTACACTACCTTTGTGATTGAAATAAGTGTGTAATGCCCAGCACAATATCTGGTATAGTAGGGGTATCATAATAATGGGCATGTCCACCACTAACTAAATTAATTTGTTCGGTTATCCATATGCTCATTCGACAATAATTTATTGAAGGACTTCTCTATGCCTCATGTCAAATGGAAGGAGAAAATAGAAGAGATAAAAAGAATTCCAGCCTCTAGAGTTCACATTCTGCTGAAAAAAACAGATGAAAACAATTTATTAAAAAGAAAAAGAAAAAAAGGAGAAGGAGGAAGGAGGAAGAGAAAAGAAAAGAACTTCAATTCAGCTTGACATTATTTCTTTCCAGTGTGAATGTTATTCAGTATTGCGTTGTTATTTTAACTTGTCCATACATAGTTCAAAATCATCTCAAAACATCTGAGTAAGTACATAGCATATAAACTACGCAGAATCTAAAGGAAATTCCACAGGGTTGGATAAGAGTCACTCTAAGAGACATAATACTGGTTTGTCACAAATGTGACATTTGATATGCAGTTTAACCTCTCTTCCATCTTCATAAGTTTGTCCTGAAAATTCAGTGAGAAAAGGCTTAAAAAGTACCTAGAACCTAAGTACATACACAGTAATTATTACTTATGTTTTATGTTTCACTGTCCTTTAATCTATCACTAAATCTTCTCTCTTTATCCTTGTTATTATTTTATGCTGTGGTCAAAGTTATTTATCTGGTATTCCAGAAAATGACACACAGTTTTGTGATGCCTTTGTCTTCCAAAGCCAGTCCCCACCCCATGTTAGCTCACACACATAGAACACTAGGTTTAGAAAGATACAGGGAGCATGTCACTATCCTGTAAACAGGATTCCTATTTTTAGGTTAAAGAGAAAGAGGAAGCAGTAGCAACACTTGGTTGAGTCTCCTGGAAGTAGCTTTTTGCCACATGACATGGATAAAGAACCTGTTAAACAAAACAAACACCTAAAAGTTTAAATAACTCCAAGCTTGGGTATAAAAGTTTACATAACTCTAAACTTGGAAATAGAAAGTAAAATATAAATTATTTAAAATAATAGTAGGTCATCTTAGAATAGACTAGCTAGAGCCAAGAATGATGTGGGATTTAAAAGATGATTTAAAACCTGGTAGAGGGTCTGTATGAGGCCAGATCTTGGACTTTTCTGCCTAATTCAGGGGTGGAGGGTTGGGAGGTATAGCTTATAGCAGAATATTTCCTTATAACTCAATAGCATATTATATCTCGGTAGGATTTTAATTAATTTAAAATGAAATACCATGTAATCCTATTCATCCTGCCCATAAGGAAATGATTGGTGAGATACTTAGGAGAGAATTAGAGTTTCTCTTGCTCAGTATTTTTGCCTTTTTAACCTAAGAAATTTCCCCCGAATTATTTTTAATTTAAAAATTTTAATTGAGTGGCTAGATCGAGAACTTAAATCTCTAGGATATGTGAATTGCCTTGGAATTTACAGAATATATTTTAATACCTATAGAAACCTTAGGTTCATAAATGTATATGACTTTTCTCAGTATCTTATGAACTCATTTTGTCAAAATTTTTAGGGAAAAAAAGACCCCCAATTCTTCTGTACTTTGTTTTTCAAATTTCCAAATTATTAACACTCATAGTTTGATGAATGATATTTTTGCTTATGTTAATTTTTTAACTTAAACATTACTGACCATGACTAAATTATTTTATTTGCTAAATATTGGCAAATTTAGGATATAGAGGCAAAGTTACTGAAGACATGAAATTGAGATTGTCACAGAAAATTTGGATATCTGTCTGTATCTGTGTCCAGTGATCTTTCATAAGTAAATAATTCTATTTTAATAAATGAGACAGGTGAATATATTCTTCAATATAGTCATTATTCTTCTTCAATATAGTCATTGACAATAAAATTGAGTGACTTTACTATTAAAGGGGTAAATTTTTACTTTTTCCTATTTTTTATCCTAAATCATTTTTCAAACTTACTATCTATATTTGCCTGTGATTCATAGAAAATTTTCCAAGGACAGGGTTTAAATAGGTATTATACGTACAGACATAGAATTTAAAACAGCAAGACTCACACACACACAAAAAAGCAGAAACAATGGTTTATGCTCTGCTGTTGTTGCTCAGACTAAAACTATCTTCCCAAATGAATTTTCATATGAACATTTAGTGAAAAAAGCAATTTGGTTTCAGAGCATACATAGAATTCTTTAAAACATCACCACCTAATTGTTAATTGCCTATATGCTCAATTTCAGTACCTTTGGGATATTATCATTGCAGGCACATTTAATATCTCTTAAGAATGATTTTTTATGAAAGTTAACTGAACAGGATCTTGTTCTTGTTTTAAAATTTATATATCCAACAGCTCCTTGAATTGTAGACTTTATTAATTCATGACTGAATCATAGGGCAATAAGATAAAAATTATAAGAGCCTACATACACTAATGCATTTGTTTATGAAAAATTGAACTTCAGACAGTTGACAACTTCGATCCCTTCTCCTCATAACTGGAGCTGCTTTCAGGTATGTTACAGCTATATTTTAAGAAGGAGCTTCTAGGATAGTCTTCCAAAACATGCTTTTTTTTTTTTCTATTTCTCAGGACTCCAAAATTTCCCTGTTACTCAAATTTCCACTCCCTTTGGACAAAAGCTTAAAAAAAAAATGTCTGGCTGAGGTGACATAGGATGACTTAATAATTCTGTGCTGAATGTTACCACTGGATTCCTGGTATGCCTGACAGCTTGAGGAATAGGTGACACTCTCTCTAGAGATATAAGGTCACTGTTGTTGTATGACTAACTGTCCTGATGTGGTTTTGTTCTTATGGAATCAGTGCTGGCAAATTATATGCTGTTTGTATGCTTCAGTTTTAACAGGAACTTAAAAGGAGACGTTGATAACTTAAAATGCATTACATACATATATATTTGTGTTATTGTTAATTTTTTTTTTTTTTTTTTTTGCGGTACGCGGGCCTCTCACTGTTGTGGCCTCTCCTGTTGTGGAGCACAGGCTCTGGACGCACAAGCTCAGCAGCCATGGCTCATGGGCCTAGCCGCTCCGCGGCATGTGGGATCTTCTCTGACCGGGGCACAAACCCATGTCCCCTGCATCGGCAGGTAGACTCTCAACCACTGCGCCACCAGGGAAGCCGTACTGTTAATTTTTATACAATTAAAAGTTTCAAAATCCCCATGTAATAGTCACATGATATATATCATCAGTTAATTTATCTTCTTAAGATAGAAGGTATATATCACAGTAATATTAGAGAGGCTTATGTACTTTACTTGCCCAGTCCTATGATCCCTCCTATTTTTCCTTGTGTCCACTCAGATATATACACTGTAAAATCATTTATAATAATAACACCTAGAATTTACTGAATTTCTACACTTTACATATTTTGTATATTTTGGAACCCACAACAACTCCCTCACATGTAAAATTATCCTCATCTTATAGATGAGACTCCTGAGGCTCAAGTGAGTTAAGGTCACTGCGTTAGTAGGTATAAGGGCTTGGATTGCAACCAAGATCTGGCTAACACCAAATTATACACTCTTCATTATGCTGCACTGACTATTTATACATTGTTTTATTTATTTCTTTACCAATGTGTATGGACCCAATACAAATAGGTACATTTTAGCCCAAATCCTGAATCACTAAACCATATAAAATAATAGGAAGGAAGGATAGAAGCTCATGGTAGGCTCCTGACTAAAAAACATAGAGACAGTTTTCTAAATTTGGTACTCAAACTGAGGTCACTTCAGAATTTTGTTACTAGTATGTACAAGCATATTTGGGTAGTCTGTAGCACAAGCTTGTTTTAGATTTATTTGTAGGAATGACTGGGATATTTGGGATAAAAATTCATATTAAGGGAATAGAATGTGTGTAAAATACAAGTTCATGGACAATTGGCTTAGGTTAGAGAGCAAGACCATTTTGTCATTCAGATTATCTTCTATTTTCCTAATGCACATTTTACTAAACCCTCCAGAGAAGGGGCTGCAAATATAAAGCAAAATCAAAGACAAACAAACAAATCCCTGTGTTATTACACTTCCTTTAGGGCAATGGTACAAATGCTGGCGTTGACAGATGTAGCAGTTTTGGCAGTCGTTCTTTAGTAATCAGTTATAGAGGTTAGAGATCGGTCAGAGGCCTCAACAGTGCTCTGGCCAGTTGAAATCATCACAAAAAGTCAGGGTAAGGAAAAAAGGAAACATCAGCTATCACATGTGAGGGTAGGTTGTGACTCTGAACACAATTGAGATACTTCTTTCTTTAAGTTCTAAAAGATTTGCAAGACAATGTTCCCAACACTGAGGGTAGAACCAGAGGAAAACAGAGATGGCTGGGGTTTTTTTTGTTTTCTTTCCCTGAAATGACAGGCATTTATTTATTGTTTTTATTGGAGTATAATTGCTTTACAGTGTTGTGTTAGTTTCTGCTGTACAACGAAGAATCAGCTATATGTATACACATATCCCCTCCCTCTTGGATCTCCCTCCCACCCCCCACCATCCTGCCCATCTAGGTCATCACAGAGCACCGAGCTGAGCTCCCTGTGCTATACCGCAGGTTCCCACTAGCTGTCTATTTTACACATGGTAGTGTATTTATGTCAAACCTAATCTCCCAATTCATCCCATCCTCCCCTCCCCCTGCTGTGTTCACACGTCCGTTCCCTACCTCTGCTTTTCTATTCCTACCCTGGAAATAGGTTCATCTCTACCGTTTTTCTGGATTCCACATACATGCGTTAATATACGATATTTGTTTTGGTACCCACATCTTAACTCCAAGCTGGTATGACCTAGGAAGCAAAGATATATGAATAAGTAGATCATGATTATCAGATGAGAATTTAGAGAGCCTATGTTTCAGCTTTGTAATTACATGCAGAAAAAAAAAAAGTGAGTTTCTGAGTGGTGAGATGACTTACCTAAGGACCCCTATCTAGTCATTGGCAGAGACTGAGAAAGAAACAAGACCTTCAAATTCCCGCTTCAGTCCCTTTGCACTAAGCTGTGTCTTAACTTTAGAGCACAACTATATATGTTGGAGATATTATTAGTTTAGTATCTCAGAGCATGCAGTTCTGGGTCAGGTAGATATAGATTCCATCCAACTCCTTTGCCTTCAAGGTTCTGGGCAAATCACAAATCACTTTGTGCTTCAGTTTCCTCATTGAGAATATCCAAATAATGACAATATCAGCCTCAAATGCTTGTTTTAAGCATTAATTAGTAATGTAAGCATGGAGTCTAACTTTATAAATACTCAACAAAGAAGACATATTTTATTCATTTATACCATATTAGAGGTTGATTCCAAAGTATTTTTCTCCAGATGTCAACATATTTTCATGTAGTTTTAAATAAATCTTGGAAATAAGAGGGATATTCATTTTCTGTGTTAAGAAAGAAGGTTCTGTGGATATAGTATTATGCACAAGTCATTTGTGTGAAGCTTCCATTTCAAAAAATATTCACTAGGGTTAAGTCTTTACAATAACACCCTGTTATTCTAGTTTCACATGTAATAATGAGCTGATGGATACATTAGAGCCAAGTAGCTGAAAACGTGGATTGATAATAAAGCAATAAAATGAATGAATCCTTTATCACATATCCTGGAATATGTATGTCTACAATTACCAGAACTCTATAGTAAAAATGAGATTGTCTCACTTTTTGAATAGTAAAGTGATTTTTAAGGAACGTGCATGAGTCTAAGAAGAAAACCACTTATTTAATTCTCAAATTTTGATTTAAATGCTTAGATAAAAGTGTAGTTTTAACAAAAGAGGTAATGATTACAGTTTATGGATCACAGTAGATGGTATTGAAAGGAGAACCATACATACTAAAATTCCAGTCAGTTTACCCCCCATATCTTGTTTAACATATCTGAAGCATTGTTTGTTAGATGCTATTAGTTATTTGTGTTTTACAACTTAAAAAACAAAGGCTTAGACAGTTAGGTCAATTGATCAAAATGAGAAAGTCAGTTAATAAGTGGAGGAACCAGGACATAAATTCGTATCTAAAGAATCTAAAAACTTGCTCAATTCATAAAGTCAAACTATATATTCATAAAGATTGTCTTACTATTGATAGAGTATGATATTTGTTGTGACCCATTTGTGATACATAGGTGGTTATTTATACCAACTAAATTTTAGCAAAGACAAATATTAATTTATATTATTTGTACACAGTACTAAAACATAAGTTTCAAAATCGGAGTAAACTAGATTAAATTGAGACTGCTTATTTTGGGAATAATTTAAATCTTGTTTAATGTTTAAAAGAATTAGAAGCATCCTAAGCAAGGAAAAATAAAGTTAACATTAAACTCTATTATGCTTCCTAGCAACCAAGGTGAAAGAGGATATGGCTGAATAATGTCATCCACATTATCTATTATGAGGAAGCACAGCTTATCAGGAAAGAAATATAAATGGATAAGAAAAGAAAACAAAATACACCCAGCATTTACTATTAGATGCTATGTATAAGACTTTACTATTAAAGGGGTAAATTTTTACGTTTTCCTATTTTTTATCCTAAATCATTAGGATACTATAATAGATGATGACTGTAACATTATATGACCTTTTTCTTAGGTCAGCCAATTATAAACCTTAAGACAAAATGTTAAATCCTGGTTCAGTGAAAGTGTTTCTATGAAGAACAGAATAATAGAGTTCAGCTACCTGGCTTGCCGTCTGTCTGCCTTTTGAGAAAGGTAGAATTAAAAAAAAAAACCTATGGAAATAAATGGTTATAATGTCCCTTAGGTCAGCCCTTTCAAATATCAATTGTCAAGCTTTGACAGCAGCTGTATGAGACCAAATTTCAAGTTGAGAACTCTGACAAGTAAGTGAAAGGTGTTCTGAGTTTTTGATTGAAAGAATCCTCATGCTCTGGAGACTTGGGATATAAGTTATAAAATTCACATTTTGAAATGAAAACTAAACAGTATGACTAAATCCAATCAGTGTGCATTATTTCATGAAATAATTACTATTTGTAGTTAAATTGAAAAGTCATTAAGATGAGAAAATCATTCTTATCAAATAAAATTTAGTATTTAAAATTTAGGACTGCACTGCAAAACCTGTTTTTATAATTTCTCTCCATTTTCTTCAATTTGAAAAAGTCGTATTTATTTGTTAGTACACATTTACCTTTTTTTATGCCTATGTCTATGTTACCTCTGATATTTTCACACCTAATTCATAATATAATTCCATTATGTTATATAAATAAATTTAGAAATCAAGTACTTAACGTTAAAAAAAGTCATTTTGTGTTCCCT
This sequence comes from Phocoena sinus, assembly GCF_008692025.1. NCBI lineage: Eukaryota > Metazoa > Chordata > Mammalia > Artiodactyla > Phocoenidae > Phocoena > Phocoena sinus. The sequence continues at coordinate 25,264,058 of NC_045766.1, forward strand.
AAAGCCAGAATCTTCTAGTTATGTAAAATAAGTCTTTTGGTGACATGAGGACACAAATCATTCTATCATTGGTGTTCAACATCTATTCTTTCTTCAATTATTTTTTGTAAAATTTTCCACATGAGTCTTATATTGTGTCTGATATGTGTTAAACACCATAATAAGCTACGATAAGTTGTTTTCAAGGGCTACTTATTTATGGTTTCCTCTCTTCAACTCTCTCTTATTTTGGAAATGCATATATTATTGATCTATTCAACCGAAATGTTCTAGCTAATGTGGTGAGAAGCTCATACTCATTGATGAAATGGCAAGCTGAGATGCACTGTTTTGGTGTAAAACCATAGCTTATGCATCCTACCAATTAAAATAAGAGTCATTAACTAGTTTATAAAGAAAGATGGTTGCAGTCTTTAGTTTTGACATCCATCGCTATTCATATGGCTGGTTAGAACTGTTGGTAACCGTTTTAAATTAATTTGAGGGTCTTCTGCTTGCATTATTATATTGGGCAATGTGAGGGATACAAAGATTCACATTACCCATTCACTCAGCAAATATTTATTTAGTCACTACTGTATGACAACTACTGTTCTAGGTACAAGGAATTCAGCAGTGAAACAAAACGACAAAAAGAGAAAACTGAACAAAACATAAAGATACATTGTCACAGCCTTTTCTTAGAAGAAAAGAGAAAAATATGGATATCTAGACAGTATGGACAAGAGAAATTTCTGAAAACAATACCAAGAATTTGTTAAAAAGCAACATTCTTTGAAAGTTAAAAGCAAAAATTTGAGTTGATCTTTTGAGTCTTGTCTTACTCTTTACAAATGCCAGATGCATTTTTTTTAAACCTAATAATCAGCAAGTATCCTCTGGGTAGAATGAAGAGAAAACGGCATCAGACCCAAAGTGACTATTTTCAGTCCCTGATTATATAGTCCACAGTATTTAGGGTTATTATAAGCCATTTGAAACAACTTTCAAATGATGCATTTAGACAGTGGTCTACCAGTGACCATTTGGAATGATGCCATTTTCCAGAGAAATATCTCACAATGAATACTGATTTAAATAGAAACTGTTAGATTAAACGACTTTTTTTTTCTTACAAAGGTACTTCTGTAAATTATCTAATCCCTTAAAAGGATATTCTGATTGTCTTCTTTGTATTTCCATAATAACTGATAAATAACACAAGGCTGTGTGTGCACATGTCTGCTTCTACCAGAGGAGGGTGCTGCTGGAGGACAAGGGTGGGACTTTAGTCACTCTTTCTCTCTGGGGCACTTAGCCTCACACCTAAGTGTGCTTCAAACAAATGCTGAACTGATTGAATTTTAATCCTAATAAAACGGGGAGTCAAAGGCAAAAAAAAAAAAAAGGAAAAAGAAAAAGAAAGACTCCCAAAGCATTCAGAGTAGAATGAGTCTTCAAAGAACTTTCTCTTGAGAAGGAGGTGGAGAAAAAGGACTGACAGCGCTCCTCACGCTCTTGCTTCTCTACCAAAGTCTCTCTCATATCGACGCAGCTGCTTATTCTCTTTCTTGCTCCTTCCCTTTTTCCTCCACTTTGCAAATTCCCCAAAGGATCCACAGTGTTCAAGCCGTTGCTGTTTTCTTACCCTTTCACCTTCATAGATTTTTCTACCTCGATTTCACCACATAGCCTTTCTGAACCATCCTAGTCTCTTAGTTTCTCACTGTTCTCACCATCTCCCCTCCTACAGGCAAAACCAGGGCCTATTAATACTGACCACACAACAGAAACGCTCCTACTCTTTAGGCAACTGGAGAAAGCAGGGATTGCAAATGCTCAGGGTAGTTTTTGGTTCGCTTATTTGGTTTTTGTTGTTGTTTTCATTCATCTCTATCACAGGCAAAAGACGTGTGGGTTGAAAATGTCTGCCTGTTAAAATCTTTGAGAAAAAAAAAAAAGACATTTAGTAAACACAGCAGCGTTCAGCAACTACAGACCTCTGTAGTTGGAACAGGAGGAGGCGGGGATCCATCACGTTACACTGCCATAAGTAAAAGGTCCTGGAGAAACTGGATTACACAAAGAAAAATCAACAAGCACAAAGAGATACAATCTAGCCAGTGTTTATGTGGGCTCCTGATACTCTGGTCCATTCTTAGGAGAGATTAAAATCAAAAAATCAAAAAAGAATTAGCGGGATGCTCCAAATTTAGGGATTAAGATGTGTATCATGGTCTGAATACATCTGCTCCCCAGATTCTTAGCCTTCCCTTTATAGCCAAGCAGGAGATATCCTGATTCCTTCAGTGGCCAACACCTCCAATGGAACTACAGGTCCTACTCACTCTCACCTTTCCAAAGCTTTTGATCTGGCATTTATCCCCTCTAATACTATCTGTGTCCCCTTCTCCACTGGATCCTTTCCATCAATATACACATATATTTTAATATTTTCTGTCTTATAAAAAAAAACGCTGCTTAATCCCACATTTACCCTATACTACGGCCCCATTTCTCTGTTTTCTTCACTTAGAAAAATGACTGAAAATTTTGACACCCTCTGTCACTCTTCTTGAAACCACCCATCCTTTGGCTTTCATGACAACACACATTAGGTGATGTGCTTCTTTCCTCACTAGAATTCTCTTCTAAGTCTCCTTGGCTGGTGCCTCCTCCTTGACTATAAAGGTCGAAAAAAATCAGAGATTTATCCTAGGCTCATTTCTCTTTGCCATCTATCTACATAATGTATGTAGGTTATATTATCTATATCTACATCTATCTATCTATCTATCTATCTGTCTATCTATCTATTTATCTACCTATCACAACGTTCTTGTGCAAAATGCTCCCTGAAGTCCTACAGTTGTATGCCAGGCTGTCTCCTTGCCATCTTTACATGATTGTCTAAATGACATCTTGAACATATGTTGGACAATACAGAACTCTGGATTTTTCTCATAAATTTGTTCTACCTCATTCTGTTCTATTCGAATAGAGCACAACTCTCTTCTCAGAAATGTCCTCCTAATTCATCTCCGTACTCCAACCTTTGATCTCTTTGCAATAAAATTTCCATCAAGCAGACAAGGCAATATTTTCAAATGTAAATCAGAGCATGTCACTCCTCTGCTCTAGCAATTCCAGTGGCTTCCTTGTAAAGTTAGAACAAAATCTAAACTCACTATCCTTGTTGACAAAGCTCTAAATGATCTATCTGTTGCAGGAAGGGGGACCCTTTCCTGGGCCTGAGAGTGGGTTCTTGTCTGATGCTTGCAAATGAATTGTCCGAGGAGACACATATGATGACAAAGCAAGAGACTTTATTGAGAAGGGGTGCCCGGGTGTAGAGCAGCAGGGTAACGGAACCCAGAACTGCTGTGTCACATGGCTCGCAGTCTCAGGTTTTATGGGGAATGGAGTTAGTTTCTGGATTGTCTCTGGCCAGTCATTCTGACTCAGGGTCCTTCCTGGTGGCGCTTGCTTTGCTCAGCCAAGATGGATTCCAGAGAGAAGGATTCTGGAAATTTGGTAGGACGTGTGGACTGGCGTCTCCTCTTTCCTTTTGACCTTTCCTGAATTCTTTCGGTTGGTGGTAGCTTGTTAGTTCCATCTTCCTTACCAGGACCTCCTGTTGTAAGATAACTCATGCAAGTGGTTACTATATTGTCTGGCCAGGGTGGGTGGTTTCAGTCAATGGTTCCCCTAACATATCCCCTATCTTCCTCTTTGCTTTGAAACTCAAGCCTCTGACCTACCTAGCCCAGCATACTTTTGTGAGTGGAGCTCTCTAGATTTTTTCAAAGTTGCTGAATTCCATCCATATTTGCTCATATGAGCATTTTCTCAAAAATATCAGTAGCAATGTTTAAATTACAAGCATCACCAGAAAGCCTCATGAATTTCAAATTCTGATGATGCTTATTTACTAAGCAAGGTTGACTCACACCCATACACAGGTCCTCACTGTGACCTTCAAGTGGCTGGCTCCTCATTATTTATGTGCTGACGTAAATGTCACCTCTTCAGGTGACTATAAGATGCCACTCAGACACTCTCTATTACATCACCCATTTAAATTTCTCTGTATATCACTCAGCACTAGACTGAGATTGTGTTTTTGTCTATTTATTTTTCATCTTTCTGTCTCTTCCAACTAGAATATACTCTCTATGTGAACAGAGACTTTGACCCTTTGTTCCTTGTTGTGTTCCCAGGACCCATGCCTGGCCCAGAGCAGGCCCTCAGGAAATATTCATTATGTTGTGCTGCATCCTTATGCCCCTAGCATAGTACTTGAATCTTATTTTAAATTTAACAATAGCTTCCAAATTTTTTCCAAACAATAGCTTTCATATTTTTCTGAGTCAAATTTTGTACCCTTTATAATTCCATTGTCACCAACCCTCAAATATTTAGACTGTTCCCTGCTCCCCCCAATTTTTGTTGTGAAAAATAAAATTATAGAGATAGAACACATAAGAGTTCCTTTAATAAGAATTAACAAAGAGAATTTTCAGGGAGGAAGAAATTTTCCTCTACCTTTTTAGGTTCTTCTGGCTTGTCTAAGTTTTAAATTGACATGAAACAGATTAACAGGAAAAGATTAAACAAATTTTTGATTATATGTATACATGGGAGAGCTCCAGGAAGACTAAGAAACTTGCCAAAATGGCTGAAATCCTCCCCTTAAATACCTTCTTCAGCTAAAGACAAATGAGGATGTTGGGGGTAGTGATTTCGGACTTCAAAGGGGAGGAATGCAAGTCACATGGAGATGGAAAAGCAAATATCTGGTAAACAGATGTTTGCTGGGCCACAAAAAGACAGTGGAACACAGAGAAGAATCTTAACAGACTGCTAGGTTCCTCCCTGTCTACACACCTAGCTGATATTAATTATCTATGGTGATAGTAAAAACTGAGCAGGACCCTGTGGTTGCTCCTGGGCACGGGAGCCTTTCTGTTCAGCCTCCATGACCTTCCCTGAGTTCCCAAGGGCAGATTTGAACAGTTGCTAATCAAAGAATTTAAAGGATGCAGAATCAAGGAGGAACAGCCATGACACAATAGTACAGCCTTGGGGCAGGGTCCTGGGCCCTGCCTCAAGAGATACTTATAACAATGTCTTTAAGCCCATTTATAGAATTAAAACTGGAAGATGTCAGCGTTCTCCATACCAGAGAAGACCACCTGAGGCCAGGCTAAAGGAAAGAGAGAAGCTCATCAAGAAGATTACCTGAGATGATGGAAATTCCCTGGCAGTCCAGTGGTTAAGACCCTGCACTTGCACTGCTGAAGGCGTGGGTTCAATCCCTGGTCTGGGAACCAAGATCCCACAAGCTGTGCCGTGTGGCATAAATAAGTAAATACAACTGTGCCGTGTGGCATAAATAAGTAAATAAATAAAATAAAAGGGGGCTTCCCTGGTGGCGCACTGGTTGAGAGTCCGCCTGCTGATGCAGGGAACACAGGTTCATGCCCCGGTCTGGGAGGATCCCACATGCTGCGGAGCGGCTGGGCCTGTGAGCCATGGCCACTGAGCCTGTGCGTCTGGAGCCTGTGCTCCACAACGGGAGAGGCCACAACAGTGAGAGGCCCGCGTACTGCAAAAAAAAAAAAAAAAAAGAATGGAGAATATCATTTAAAAAGAAAAAAAAGAAAATATAATTACCTCAGATGAGATTAAAGGAGTGCAGGCCTTGCACACACCCTAATCTTATCAGCAACCCTGCCTTTGAACAGTTGCCATAAAACTCCTCACCAAACTCCCCTGGGTTGGGACACACAGTTTTCCAGGGCAGGAGCCCACTGTGTCCTCTTTTGCCTGGCAAAGTAATAAAGCTATTCTTTTACACTTCACCCAAAACTCTGTCTCTCAGTTTTGATTTGGCACCGGTGTACAGAGAGGCTGAGCTTTCAACATCAATAGCACCCTTTTTCAAACAGGTTCTCTATCTACATTGTTTCAGGTAGTTAGGTGGAAGAACAAAGGTTCTTCCTGAGTCTTTCAGTCTTTGATTGTTTTCAGCTCAAAATAATCTGCATAGCAAAGAGACACATTTTGGGGTGGCAAATTTTGCTACCCTACAAAATTCTGTGGTATCTCTAGAAAAAGGAGCAAAAAAAGAAGAAAAAAACTTTAGGCAATTTACATCTTAGAAAAAAAAAATATGGTCAATGCCCCTAGTTGGACAAGTATAATACATGCTATAAAGATTTTCTTCAATTATGTATTGCCAAAATGTAATAGCAAACAAAAAGTGTGTGAGTGTAACAGGGAAGAACAAAATCTGACTCCATGTTGAATCTGTTTACTTTGACCTTTGCTTTCCGTTGCTTTTTTTCTGTTCTATCTATAGCTATAGACATACATAATGGCCTGCCTTGGGGAACCCTGCCCCTCTGCCTGAATGTTAAACTAAAGTGCCTTTGTTTAGCTCACAGTGAAACACCCTGACCCTGCCCACCTGTGAATGGCTGCAGAGAAGAAGAAATGAACACAACCCCTCCCGGAGGCTGGGCAAAACCAGGAGATATTTTCCAAGATGTATGGCCTTTTTACTTTAATTCCTCACCTCCCTCCCCTTCTCTGTTCTATAAAAGAAAGTAGCATCCAGATCCCGATAAGATGACACTCTAGGATGCTAGTCTGCCATCTTCTTAGATGCCTGGTTTCTGAATAAAGTTGCTATTCCTTGCCTCAACACCTCATCTCCCAATTTATTGGCCTGTTGTGTGGCCAGCAGAGTGAGCTTGGACTCAGTAACATGAGTAGTGATTCTACCTTCCCATGTGTAGAATGCCAGGTTCATGTATCTTCAAACGTATTCCCTTTTTCATCATTATATTTCCTATTTCTTTCTACTTTCTACTTGTAATTTTGCATTACTTTCAAGAATCACTATATACTGTTGAAAATGATAGGAAATGTGTAGATGATTTAGTTATTATTTTTAACTGGTTTCATTCTCTATACTCATATACTTTATTTTTTTAACTTAATATACTATCAGAAATTAAGTTAATTACATCCTAAGCATTTTAACAAATAATGAAAATCTAAATTCAATTCTATACTCCATGATGACTGCATAATTTCTATAGAGAAGGTGTAAAGGAGCAGTCAGATTGCAAGTAATGGCTAAGTTATTTGTCTTGAAATTACATTTATATAACAAACACTATTCTTTGGTTGTTGTTTTTATTTGGGGTGTTTGCATTAAAGTAAGGAGAATATCGAAGAAGTCTAAAACTTTCTCACTTTCTCGGTTCCATCGCAATACTCTTGTCTGATATTTTTAGAGAGGGTTTTGTTTCTGTGATGTTTCTTTCTTTTTTAAATTTAAAACTAAAGGTCAAAATAGCACCTTGCTTAGAAAACTTGAATCAAATTTATAATAAATCATATTTTTGATCCCCTAAATAACTGGAAGTAACTTCTTTCTTTGATCATGTAAGCTTTTTCTTATAAAATATCTGGGATTAATGTTTACATTCCTATAATTATCAGAAAGCCTAATGTATTTACAATTCAGAATAAGCTCATTTACTGAGCAAACTGCCTTACAAATTTGTTCCCCTTTTCATACTATTGTATGTTAAATGTCAACCAGCATATAGTGAAATTGAAGTGCCAAGTGTCAAGTGTCTGAAAAACAACTTCCTAAGTAGTCAGTAGACCAAGTCAGTTTTTCTCACAAGGAAATATATTTGACAGTCCTTGCTAAAAGGTGACATTACAGCATGAAAGAGGAGAAAGGATAAACCCTAATGAGTATGCACAGAATATGGGTAATAGATGATTTTATGGTATAGTGCAAACATGCAGCAGTTTGATGAGTTTTAGAATCTTACATTTTTACTGAGGATTGTCAAACAATAATCAATATTGAGGCTGCAAAGAACAAAAGAGCTTTCTTTTGGGTTTTAAGAATTGCAGTTTGGGAGACACAGATTTGGTTAAAACCAAGAAAGTATTTTGAAGAAGAAGAAAGAGTCAGGGGCTTATAAAGGCAAAAACCATGGGGCTGTACTCTTATGCAAGAAAAGAAATATTTGTCCTAAAGGGAGAGGCTGTCATGAGTTGTTTTAGGTTAAGGGTCTGATAAGTATCTTGAGTTTCTGGCAGATGTTCTGGATACCTTTGTTAGGACAGTAGTGGTCAAAAGGTCAGATTCCATCCAGACTGAGACATGCATAAGTCACATGTCCTCTATGGCCTCCTGGCTCCATTTTGGAGAGCTCTCTTAGCAATACCGACTCCGTTTTGCTTTTCCTTTCACAGGATGATTCCCTTAAAAATATCACTTTGAGAGAAAAGGCTTTAAGTGAAAACACATTGCCCTTCAAAATAATGATAAAGGTGAGAGCTAAGTTCTAGGGTTGAATTTTTTTTTTATCAGTTTATCTGCTCTGATACCAGGAAGCAGTTTTGCTAAAATATTCCAAGAAAACCAGGATAATTTTACACCAAGAAAGAGTTCAGCCTAAGACAGCTCTTTGTCATGAAGCAAAGGGAAAAGTAGTTAGTTGGTTAAATTCTCCTAATATATGCTAAAATAATCACATTTTAATAACGTCTTTTATTTTAACATATGTACTTTAAAGGAGCATGTGCTGTTATAAACATATGAATACATGAGCAGAGATAGTGCCCTAAGGAAACCACCTCTCTGATTTTAAGAGGACTCAAGTTTTCACTGGCAAGACGTGTGAATAATCATTTTCACTTAGAAGTGAATTTTACTCCTTCATATGAAGCCTCCCATTTTGGGATGCCTTCTCTCAAAAGTTAAATTGTCTTTTGGTTAATTAACATTTCACTTTTCAATGATGTCCCATTGTAGTCCCTGTAACAGGATAATTGGGACATTAATCAGAATTTCAACATTATTTTATTTTATCTCAATTCTGTATCTTAAAATGTTGGATTGGGTACATGAAAGTTAGTCTTCTGTGATGTATCTGAGTATACTTTAAAGAAATTGAGTGTTTTCTCATGTATTTTAGGTAAAATGATCTTTTAAAAACTTGATAGTTTGAAGATGCACATTTTAAATAAAGCAATAGGGTCCATGATTACGACTGTCAGTTTGGTTTGGATGAAAAAAGTCAATGTCTCAGCACAAGTGCCTTTCACGGTGGTAAGCACACATGAGGATTTTTCACTGATTCATGAGCCTTGCCTCTGTGTGGGGCCTGTGACCGCTGACACCATGACGCTTAGACTGCATCTGACCACAGCATATACTCTGTGAGCTGCCTACTCTTACGCCTGTGTCAGGCCCTGCTGTCTAGGGTGATGCTTTGCCTATAGTTGAGGACTAGGCCCCATGCTTAGTGCTTAAAGGGATTTTCCACTACCTGTGGTTGTCATTACTCTATGGGAATTCCTTATTTACCAAGATCATGGATATTCTTAAACCAGATGCTCCAACATGTGCAGTTCAGCATCACAGTATTTCTGTGAGTTTTACCACTGTTCTGAAACAGTGACTAAGCACAGAACAAGGATTTTTAAATAGCTTGGTGTTGGGTACCAAAAGATAGAGAGCGTCACGTCACTTCTGACTCTATGCTGATGAATCTTTCACACTGAATATGATAGTTTAGTTGTGCACTAGAACAGAGGCTGCAGCACTTGGCTGCAAAATACCTCTCATGAAATTAAATTGAAATTTCATGTTGTTTATGTTCATCTTACTATTTAAAATGTGCAAGTGAGCTCTTTGTTAAAAATATATTATTTCCCCATCATTCTTGTTTATTATAGCATCATAAATATGTTGACAGTTCTCTCTACAGGCTTGTCAACTGTTGAGAAATCTAATGCCATCTTAATGTGATTTATATGTAATCAATAATTTGGTTTTTCTGCTTACTTTTCATTTCTTTGATCAGGATACTTTGATATTCCCTTCCATCTGCTTTTAAGTTATTGGTTCATGAACATAAAGAAGAATCCACTTGGTAGGACACTGAATCCATAGTTGTTGTTGTTTTTTTTTTAATATTTATTTATTTATTTTGGCTGCGTCAGGACTTAGTTGCAGCATGCTGGCTTTTCATTGCAGCATGCGGGATATTATAAATTTGTTTATTTATTTATTTTTGGCAGTGTTGGGTCTTCATTTCTGTGCGAGGGCTTTCTCTATTTGTGGCAAGCGGGGGCCACTCTTCATCGCGGTGCACGGGCCTCTCACTGTCGCGGCCTCTCTCGTTGCGGAGCACAGGCTCCAGACACGCAGGCTCAGTAGTTGTGGCTTACGGACCCAGTCGCTCTGTGGCATGTGGGATCTTCCCAGACCAGGGCTCGAACCCATATCCCCTGCATTGGCAGGCAGATTCTCAACCACTGCGCCACCAGGGAAGCCCTCCATAGGTATTTTTAATTGTAAAATTTTAACTAAGGTTCTGGGTGTTTGGCTGTTACGTTGCATTTCAAGTTCTCTCTTGGAATCCTTTAAACTTGTCACTTTCAGATGCTTTTTTTTTAACATATCCAGCTGAGCAGTAAAATATTTTCACCTTACTAACTGCTCTAAGGGTATCCCATGGCATATGTAAAAATAAAAGTCTGAATTTCAGCGAGCTCAAAAATAGATTTTTATTTTCCCTTTTGTGAAAATAACAAACTCAGAGTCAATGTATCTGTACTTTATTATTCTGTTTTTCTACATTCGATTTGACTTTGGATTTATGAGAAGAAATAAAAAATTCTAGTCAATGTAGAAAAAATTTTAAATAGTGAGACTCATAAGTATTCTAAAAGAAGTTCCCCAAATTTGTGAAAAGACAGGAGTAGAATCCCTAATTAATTAATTTTTAATTAAAGCTGATGACCATTGTCCTGTGTGTTTTTCTAAAAGCATGACATATTTGAATTAAAAAAATGTATTTAGGGGGAAATTGGCTTAAAATAAAAGTAAGGAGAACAGTGAACAAGATCCTGGTAAGGGTGGAAACTAGGAACTAACCATATAGATCACATAGATATCATATATTTGAAATTTTGAAACATTAACTCAGATATATATATATATATATATATATATATATATATATATATATAGTGTCTTTGCTTTCTTTTCCTTGGGTCATTTAGCTAAATAAGAATGACTCATTTTGGTAAGAATTGTTTTCCTCTTTTTTATATGCAATTTAAAAAATTAAAGCTTCCCAAGGCAGACTTCTTCTGGGCAGCAAGGCAAACTAGTTCTCCTGCCACAAAACACCTAGAGGTTGGACAAACTACAGCAAACATATTTCTAAATTATTTGCAAAACTCTGCAAACTCTGAAGGTGGCACCAGAAATTCCCAAGAATTTCCCTCTACCTGCACCCCAACTCCCCCTACAAACACACACACACACACACACACACACACACACACACACACACACACACAAATTTGAAAGCAAATTGATAAGAAAACCTGGGAGCTGAAATTGCCCTGAGGGAAGCTGACAAACACAGGAAACTAAATTTTGGATGTTAACAGCATGTTATGATATGAGAATGGGTTTTAGCCTAATAGAATAAGAAAGATAACCTGAAATCCCCAAGTAGAACTGAGACTCTGAAAAGATATACCTTAAGTTAAAAGTGTGATCTTAAAAGTACATATCTTAAAACACGTACACATATGTATGATGTAACATGTAGATATAGAGATAGATAGATGATAGATTTTTTTTAAAGCAGAGTGACTGCCAAGCTTACCAGTACTTCACAAGGTTCCCCTCAGCAATTATCTATACTTCTCTTCCTCCCTAAGAAGTAACTGCCAACCTGAATTTTAGATTAAACATTCCCATGAAGCCTTTAGATATTACTACCTATATATCTATTCCAAGCAAAAAAATTAGTTTGTTTTTCTGTTTTTGAACATGGAATCAAACTATACATGATACTATCTTCTCCACACTCATTTTGCCAGTAGTTTGGACAAAAGTACCCATTCAGTCAGACCAGTATCATTATTAGCAGCCTACAGATCTAAGAACAAGCAGTAAATTAGATAAAAAGTGATAATCAGGAGTTAGTGCTCAGAGAGGTTTGGCCAAAATGATAAGAGGAAGCCCCTGATCTCACTTCCTCCCAAGGGCACACCAAAATTACAACTACAGTAATACCCTACGTACAAACCTTCAAGTTGCAAACTTTCAAAGATGTGAACGTGTGTTCCATCATTGTCAGGTGTGAGTGAAATTTCATCTTGCCCTCTGTCTCCTATTGCTCACGATCCTTCAGCTCTATCATCTCCCACCTCCAGTCAGTAACTCTTCTTGCCTGTTCACTTGATACCAGCCTCTGTATGCCAGCTGTTATACTGTACTACTGTACTTTTCAAGGTACTGTACTGTAAGAGTAAACGTTTTCTTTATTTTTTGTGTTTGTTTTTTATGTATTTGTGTAAAAAGTATTACAAACCTATTACAGTACAGTACTATATAGGCGATTGTGTCAATTGGGTATCCAGGCTAACTTTGTTGGACTTATGAACAAATTGGACTTATGAATGCACTCTCAGAACAGAACTCATTCGTATGTAAGGGACTTACTGTTTTTAAAGAACAACTGTAGTCTAGCAGGTGGCATCCATTTTGGGGAGGTCATTTCACCATGTGGACACTGGCGCTGATAAGAACAACTTTGGAATTCTCCCTCTAGCTTATTAGCCCTGGGACCCAGACTCATCTACCAGTCTCTCAGCAATAGGACTGGGATGCCTCAGTCCAAGCAGCTAGCCTGGTGGAGACTCAGCCCCCATACCAGCAGGCCAGTTGCCATAGGGCCCTCTGAACCCCTAGCAACCCTGGGACCTGGCCTCACCCACCAAAGGCCAGCACTAGCCTTAGCACTCCCTGAATCTTGGCATTGACCACTAGTGGGCCAACACAGTCTATAGGGCCTCCAGAGACTTACATTCAAAGACCCTGGGACCTGGCTGTGTCTACCAATGAGCTGGCACTAACATCAGGATCTGATCTTACCCACCAGTGGGCCAGCATCAGCCCCAGAACCATTGCAGCCCTGTAGCCAGCCCAAATACCAGCAGGCATGCACCTTCCCTGGGACCCTCTGATCCCCTGCCCTGCCCACCAGCAGGCCAAAAACAACTATGTGGACCCCTGGGCCCAGCAACCAGAGCCCCAGGGCCTGGACCCACCCACCAATAGGCCAGCAATAACCCTGGGGACACCTGGGCTCCAACCTTCCATGCCAGCAGGCTGATACCAGCTCTGAGACACCTTGGGCCCCACAGCCAGCCTCCCTGAGGTCAGGTACCACTCACCAGGAGGCTGATACCAGCTTAGAGACACCCTGGACCCCACAGCCAACCATGCCATGAACTGGACCCAACCAGGAGACTGACACTAGATTTAGGATCCATAGCCTCACAACTATCCATTCTGGAACCCAGCACCATCTACCAGTGAGCCAGCACTACCTCCAGGACCCTAGGGACACTTGACTCCACACACCAATGGCACAGGACCTGGCAACAAATCAGAATGGGAGTCAGCCATGCCTACCAGACTGCCCACAGCAGCCAGCCCACTACAGCAGAAGGGCCCATGCAGCCCACATAGGAGAGACGTCTAGAGCATATAGCTCTAGTGACCAGAAGAGAGTGTGCTGCTGGGACACAAAAGATGTCTCCAACAAAGGGCCATGTCTCCTAGATCAGGAAACATAACCAACCTACAAAATATATAGAAAGAAAACAGCAAACTAGGCAAAATTAAGTGATAGATAAGTATGTTCCAAACAAAGGAACAAGATAAAACCCCAGAAGAAGACCTAAGTGAAGCAGAGATAAGCAATCCACATGGTAAAGAGTTCAAATTAATGACCATAAAGATGCTCAAGAAAACTCAAAAGTGAATGAACAGAGAAGTTAGAAATTTTTGTTTTTGTTTTGTTTTTGTTTTTGCGGTACGTGGGCCTGTCACTGTTGTGGCCTCTCCCGTTGTGGAGCACAGGCTCCAGACGCGCAGGCTCAACGGCTATGGCTCATGGGCCCAGCCGCTCCGCGGCATGTGGGATCCTCCCGGACTGGGGCACGGACCCGTGTCCCCTGCATTGGCAGGCGGACTCTCAACCACTGCGCCACCAGGGAAGCCCAGAAGTTAGAAAATTTTAACAAAGATTTAGAAAATATAAAGAAGAACTAAACAGGTCTGAAGAATATGATAACTGAAGTGAAAAATGCACTAGAAGGTATAAACAGTAGATTAGATGACACAGAGCAATGGATCAGTGAACTGGAAGGCAGAGTAGTGAAAATCACTGAAGCTGAAAAGAAAAAAGAATTTAAAAATTGAGGACAAGTTAAGAGATGTCTGAAACAACATCAAGCATACTAACTTTTGCATTATTGGGATCCCAGAAGGAGAAAAGAGAGAAAGGGACAGAGAATATATTTGAAGACATAATAGCTGAAAACTTCCCTAACCTGGGAAAGGAAAACGACATCCAAGTCCAGGCAGTACAGAGATTTCCAAACAGGATCAACCCAAAGAGGACCACACCAAGACACATAGTAATTAAAATGACAAAGATAAAGAGAGAATATTAAAAGCAGCAAGGAAAAAGCAACAAGGGTACTCCCATAAGGCTATGAGCTGACTTTTCAACAGAAACTCTGCAGGCCAGAAGGGAGTGGCACAATATATTTAAAGTGATAAAAGGGTAAAACTTAAAACAAAGAATACTCTTCCAAGCAAGTCTTTCATTCAGATTTGAAGGAAAGATCAAAAGTTTTACAGACAAGAAAAAGCTAAAAGAGTTTAGGAGGATGAAACCAGATTTACAAGAAATGTTAAAGGGACTTCTCTAAGTGGAAAGGAAAAGGCCTCAATTAGAAATATGAAAAGTATGAAAGGAAAAATCACATTGATAAAGGCAAACATACTGTAAAGGTAGTAAGTCAACCATGTATAAAGCTAGTAGGAAGGTTAAAAGCTGAAAGTAGTAAAATCATCTATATCCACAGTAGGTAGGTAAGGGATACACAAACCAGAAAGAAATAAATATGATGTCAAAAACGGTAAAGGGGAGGAAAGTAAAAATGAAGGATTGCTAAAATGCATTTGAAATTAAGAGCTCAGCAACTTAAAATTACATATATACATATATATGTATATATATATATACACACACACACATCTAATGGTAACCACAAAACAAAAATCTATAATAGACACACACACAAAAAGAGTAAGGAATTCAAACATAGCACTAAAGATAGTCATCAAAGCACAAGGGAAGAGAGCAAAAGAAGAAAGGAACAAAAAATAACTACAAAAACAATGCAAAAACAATTATGAAAATGGCAATAAGTACATACATATCAATAATTACTTTAAACGTCAATGGATTAAGTACTCCAATTAAAAGACATAGAGTGGCTGAATGGATACAAAAACAAGAACCATATATATGATTCCTATAAAAAATTCACTTCAGAGCTTAAAGACACACACAGACTGAAAGGGGATGCAAAAAGGTGTTTCATGCAAATGGAAATCAGACTTTCCAAGAAAAGAATAAAAAGAGGCCAAATCAATAAAATCAGAAATGAAACATAAAAAATTACAACCAGCATCACAGAAAATTTCCTAAGAGTGAACCAGGAAGAAATAGTAAATATGAACAAATTACCAGTAATGAAAGTGAATCAGTAATATTAAAACTCCCAACAAACAAAAGTCCAGGAAAAGCTGACTTCATAGGTGAATTCTACCAAACATGTAGAGAGAAGTTAGCATCTATCATTCTCAAGCTATTCCAAAAAATTGCAGAGGAAGAACTGCTTCCAAACTTCTACAAGGCCAGCATCACCTTGATACCAAAACCAGACAAAGATGCCACAGAAAAGAAAACTATAGGCCAAAATCACTGATGAACATAGATGGAAAACTCATCAACAAAATATTGGCAAACCATTCAACAATGCAGTGTTAGGATCATACACCATGATCAAGAGGGATTTATCCCAGGGATGCAAGGATAGTTTAAAATCTACAAATCAATCAATGTGATACACCACATTACAAATTGAAGACTGAAAATCATATGATTATTTCAATACATGCAGAAAAAGCTTTTGACAAAATTCAACATCCATTTATGATAAATACGCTGGACAATGTGAGTAGAGAGGGAACATACCTCAACATAATAAAGGCCATATATGACAAGCCCACAGCTAACATACTCAGCAATGAAAAGCTGAAAGCATTTACTCTAAGATCAGGAACAAGACAAGGATGCCCACTCTCACCACTCTATTAAACATAGTATTGGAAGTCTTAGCCACAGCAATGAGAAAAGAAAAAGAAAAGAAATTCAGTGGACTTCTGTGGTGGTCCAGTGGTTAAGACACCATATTTCCTATGCAGGGAGCACAGGTTAGATCCCTGGCCAGGGAACTAAGATGTCATATGCCGTGCTGTGTGGCAAAAAAAAAAAAAAAAAAGAAAAGAAAATTCAAATTGGAAAGGAAAAGTAAAACTGACACTGCAGATGACATGATACTTTACATAGAAAATCTTCAAGATGCCACCAAAAAACTACTTACAGCTCATCAATGAATTTGTTAAAGTTGCAGGATATAAAAATAATATATAGAAATTGTTTGCATTTTATACACTAACAATGAACTATCAGAAAGAGAAATTAAGAAAAAAATTCCATTTACTATCACATCAAAAAGAATAAAATACCTAGGAATAAATCTAGCCAAGGTGGTAAAAACCTTATATTTGGAAAATTATAAGACATCATGAAAGAAATTGAAGATGACTCAAACAAATGGAAATTTACTGTGCTCATGGATTGAAAAAATTAACATTGTTAAAAGGAACATACTAAACAAGACAATCTACAGATTGAATGCAATCCCTGTCAAAATACCAGTGGATTATTTCACAGAAATAGAACAAATATTCTAAAATTCATATGAAAACACAAAACACCCTGAATAGCCAAAAAATTTTTGATATAGAACCAAACTGGAGGTATGACATTCTCTATTTGTAAACTGAACTACAAAGATACAGTAATAAAAGAGGTATGTTTCTGGCAAAAAAACTGGCACACAGACCAATGGAACAGAATGGGCAGCCCAGAAATAAACCCACGTTTACATAGGTAATTAATCTACAACAAAGGCGTCAAGAATACACAATGAGGAAAAGAAATCCTCTTCAATAAATGGTGTTGGGAAAACTGGACAGCTGTATGCAAAAGAATCAAACTGGACTACTCTCTCACACCATACATGAAAATATATTCAAAATGGATTAAAGATATAAATGTAGGACATGAAACCACAAAACTTCTAGAAGAAAACATAGGTAGTAAACTCTCTGACATCCTTCTCAGTAAGATTTTTTGGATATGTCTTCTCAGGCGGGGGAATCAAAAGTAAAAATAAATAGGACTACATCAAACAAAAGCTTTTGCACAGTGAAGGAAACTATCAACAAAACAAAAAGTCCACCTACTGAATGAGAGAAGATATTTTCAAACAAAATATACAATAAGTGGTTAATAGCCAAAATATACAAAGATCTAATACAACTGAACATCAAAAAACAAAAACAGAAAAAAAATGGGCAGAGGATCCAAAAAGACATTTTTTCTAAGGAAGATATACAGATGGCCAACAGGCACATGAAAAGATGCTCAGCATCACTAGTCATTGGAGAAATACAAATCAAAACCACGAGATAATCACCTCACACCCACAAAAATGGCTATTATCAAAAAGACAATAAATAGCAAGTGTTGCTGAGAATGTGGTGAAAAGGGAATCCTTGTGCACTGTTGGTGGGAATGGAAAGAATGCAGCTACTGTGGAAAACAATACGGAGGTTCTTCCGAAAACTAAAAATGGAACTACTGTATGATCCACAAATCCCATTCCTAGATATAAATCTAGAGAAAAAAACCCACTATTTCAAAAGGATACATGCACCTCAATTTTCATAGCAGCACAATAGCCAAGATATGTAAGCCAGCCAAGTTTCCATCTGCAGAAAAATGGAAAAAGAAAATGTGATATACGTACAGACTGGAATGTTACTCAGCCATTATAATGAAATTCTGCCATTTGCAACAATATGAATGGACCTAGAGGATATTAGACTAAGTGAAATAATTCAGATAAAGACAAATACTGTACAGTGCATGAATTATCCCCAGTTTTTATATTCTAACATCATTATTTCCATTGCTTGTTTATCCCTGGATAGACATGGTTTTTAACACCTCCTTCAACTCTGCATCCATACAAATTTAATAAAATTCCACAGGAGAAGAGATTTAATTTGCTATATCTACTTGTTTCCATTGATTTTTAAAAGCAATAGTATTTTTTATCTTTACTTTTTTTTTAAACATCTTTATTGGAGTATAAGTGCTTTACAATGGTGTGTTAGTTTCTGCTTTATAACAAAGTGAATCAGCTATACATATACATATATCCCAAAATCTCCTCCCTCCTGAGTCTCCCTCCCACCTTCCCTATCCCACACCTCTAGGTGGTCACAAAGCACTGAGCTAATCTCCCTGTGCGATGCAGCTGCTACCCACTAGCTATCTGTTTTACATTTGGTAGTGTATGTATGTCAGTGCCACTCTCCCACTTCGTCCCAGCTTAAACGTCCCCCTCCCTGTGTCCTCAAGTCCACTCTCTACATTTGTGTCTTTATTCCTGTCCTGCTCCTAGGTTCTTCAGAACCTTTTTTTTTTTTTAGATTCCATATATATGTGTTAGCATATGGTATTTGTTTTTCTTTTTATGACTTGCTTCACTTGGTATGACAGACTCTAGGTCCATCCACCTCACTACAAATAACTCAGTTCCGTTCTTTTTTTATGGCTGAGTAATATTCCATTGTATATATGGGCCACATCTTCTTTATCCATTCATCTGTCAATGGACACTTAGGTTGCTTCCATGTCCTGGCTATTGTACATAGAGCTGCAATGAACATTGTGGTACATGACTGTTTTTGAATTATGGTTTTCTCAGGGTATATGCCCAGTAGTGGGATTGCTGGGGCATATGGTAGTTCTATTTTTAGTTTGTTAAGGAACATCCATACTGTTCTTCATAGTGGCTGTAACAATTTACATTCCCACCAACAGTGCAAGAGGGCTAACTTTTCTCCACACCCTCTCCAGCATTTATTGTTTGTAGATTTTTTGTTGATGGCCATTCTGACTGGTGTGAGGTGACACCTCATGATAATTTTGATTTGCATTTCTCTAATGATTAGTGATGTTGAGCATCCTTTCATGTGTTTGTTGGCAGTCTGTATATCTTCTTTGGAGAAATGTCTATTTAGGTCATCTGCCCATTTTTGGATTAGGTTGTTTGATTTTTTGATATTGAACTGCATGTGTTGCTTGTAAATTTTGGAGATTAATCCTTTGTCAGTTGCTTCATTTGCAAATATTTTCTCCCATTCTGAGGATTATCTTTCCGTCTTGTTTATGTTTTCTTTTGCTGTACAAAAGCTTTTAAGTTTCATTAGGTCCCATTTGTTTATTTTTGTTTTTATTTCCATTTCTCTAGGAGGTGGGCCAAAAAGCATCTTGCTGTGATTTATGTCATAGAGTGTTCTGCCTATGTTTTCCTCTAAGAGTTTTATAGTTTCTGGCCTTACATTTAGGTCTTTAATCCATTTTGAGTTTATTTTTGTGTATGGTGATAGGGAGTGTTCTAATTTCATTCTTTTACATGTTACTGTCCGGTCTTCCCAGCACCACTTATTAAAGAAGCTGTCTTTTCTCCGTTGTATATTCTTGCCTCCTTTATCAAAGATAAGGTGACCATATGTGCATGGGTTTATCTCTGGGCTTTCTATCCTGTTCCATTGATCTATCTTTCTGTTTTTGTTCCAGTACCATACTGTCTTGATTACTGTAGATTTGTAGTACAGTCTGAGGTCAGGAAGCCTGATTCCTCCAGCTCCGCTTTTCATTCTCAAGAGTCCTTTGGCTATTTGGGGTCTTTTGTGTTTCCATACAAATTGTGAAGTTTTTTGTTCTAGTTCTGTGAAGAATGCCATTGGTAGTTTGATAGGGATTGCATTGAATCTGTAGATTGTTTTGGGTAGTATAGTCATTTTCACAATGTTGATTCTTCCAATCCAAGAACATGGTGTGTCTCTTCATCTGTTTGTATCATCTTTAATTTCTTTCATCAGTGTCTTATAGTTTTCTGCACACAGGTCTTTTGTTTCCTTAGGTAGGTTTATTCCTAGGTATTTTATTCTTTTTTTTGCAATGGTAAATGGGAGTGTTTCCTAATTTCTCTTTCATATTTTTCATCATTAGTGTTTAGGAATGCAAGAGATTTCTGTGCATTAATTTTGTATCCTGCAACTTTACGAAATTCATTGATTAGCTCTAGTAGTTTTCTGGTGGCATCTTTAGGATTGTCTATGTATAGTATCATGTCATCTGCAAACAGTGACAGTTTTACTTCTTCTTTTCCGATTTGTATTCCTTTTATTTCTTTTTCTTCTCTCATTGCTGTGGCTAGGACTTCCTAAACTTTGTTGAATAATAGTGGCAATAGTGGACATCCTTGTCTTCTTCCTGATCACAGAGGAAATGCTTTCAGTTTTTCACCATTGAGAATGATGTTTGCTGTGGGTTTGTCATATATGGGCTTTATTATGTTGCCATAGTTTTCCTCTGTGCCCACTTTCTGGAGAGTTTTTATCCTAAATGGGTTTTGAATTTTGTCAAAAGCTTTTCCTGCATCTATTGAGATGATCATATGGTTTTTATTCTTCAGTTTATTAATATGGTGTATCACATTGATTGATTTGCATATATTGATGAATCCTTGCATCCCTGGGATAAATCCCACTTTATCATGGTGTATGATCCTTTTAATGTGTTGTTGGATTCTGTTTGCTATTATTTTGTTGAGGATTTCGCACCTATATTCATCAGTGATACTGGTCTGTAATTTTTTTTTTTTTTTTTGTAATATCTCTGTCTGGTTTTTGTATCAGGGTGATGGTGGCTTCATTGAATGTATTTGGGAGTGTTCGTTCCTCTGCAGTTTTTTGGAAGAGTTTGAGAAGGATGGGTGTTAGCTCTTCTCTAAATATTTGGTAGAATTCACCTGTGGAGCCATCTGGTCCTGGAATATTATTTTTTGGAAGATTTTAAATCACAGTTTCAATTTCATTACTTGTGATTGGTCTGTTCATATTTTCTATTTCTTCCTGGTTCAGTATTAGAAGGTTATATCTTTCTGTGAATTTGGCCATTTCTTCCAGGTTGTCCATTTTATTGGCATAGAGTTGTTTGTAATATTATCTTATGATGCTTTGTATTTCTGTGGTGTCCATTGTAAGTTCTTTTTCATTTGTAATTTTATTGGTTTGAGTCCTCTCCTCCTTTTTCTTGATGAGTCTGGCTGAAGGTTTATCAACTTATTTTTCTTCTCAAAACACCAGCTTTTAGTTTTATTGATCTTTGCTGTTGTTTTCTTTGTTTCCATTTCATTCATTTGTGCTCTGATCTTTATGATTTCTTTCCTTCTGCTAACTTCGGGCTTTGTTCTTCTTTCTCTATTTCCTTTAGGTATAAGGTAAGATTGTTTACTTGAGATTTTTCTTGTTTCTTGAGGTAGGCTTGTATTTCTATAAACTTCCCTCTTAGAACTGCTTTTGCTACATCCCATCAGTTTTGGATTGTCGCATTTCCATCATCATTTGTTTCTACTTATTTTTTGGTTTCCTCTTTGCTTTCTTCAGTGATCCCTTGGTTAGTTAGTAACATATTGTTCAGCCTCCATGTGTTGGTGTTTTTTACCTTTTTTTCCATGTAATTTATTTCTAATTTCATTGCATTGTGTTCGGAAAAGATGCTTGATATGGTTTCAACTTTCTTAAATTTACCACGCCTTGATTTGTGGCCTAAGATGTGATCTATCCTGGAGAATGTTCGTGTGCACGTGAGAAGAAAGTTTAATCTGCTGTTTTTGAATGAATGTCTTATAAACATCAATTAAATCTGTCTAGTCTATTGTATCGATTAAAGCTTGTTTTTCCTTATTTCATTTTGGATGATGTGTCTATTGGTTAAGTGAGGTGTTAAAGTCCCCCACTATTATTGTGTTACTGTTGATTTCCTCTTTTATAGCTGTTAGTAGTGGACTTATGTATTGAGGTTCTCCTATGTTGGGTGCATATATACTTATAATTTTTATATTTTCTTCTTGGATTGATCCCTTGATCATTATGTAGTGTCCTTCCTTGTCTCTTTTAATATTCTTTATTTTAAAGTCTATTTTATCTGATACGAGTGTTGCTACTCCAGCTTTCTTTTGATTTCCATTTGCATGGAATATCTTTTTCCATCCCCTCACTTTCAGTATGTATCTGTCCCTAGGTCTGAATTGGGTCTCTTGTAGACAGCATATACACGGGTCTTGTTTTTGTATCCATTCAGCCAGTCTGTGTCTTTTGGTGGGAGCATTTAATCCATTCACTTTTAATGTAATTATCGATATGTATGTTCCTATGACCATTTTCTTAATTGTATGGGTTTGCTTTTGTAGGTCCTTTTCTTCTCTTGTGTTTCCCACTTACAGAAGTTCCTTTAGCATTTGTTGTAGAGCTGGTTTGTTGTGAAGTCTCTTAACTTCTGCTTGTCTGTAAAACTTTTGGTTTCTCCATCAAATCTGAATGAGATTCTTGCTGGGTAGAGTAATCTTGGTTGTAGGTTCTTCCCTTTCATCACTTTAAATATATTGTGCCACTCCCTTCTGGCTTGTAGAGTTCCTGCTGAGAAATCAGCTGCTAACCTTATGGGCGTTCCCTTGTATGCTATTTGTCCTTCTTTCTTTTGTTGCTTTCAATAATTTTTCTGTCTTTAATTTTTGTCAGTTTGATTATTATGTGTCTTGGCGTGTTTCTCCTTGGGTTTTTCCTGCCCGAGAGTCTCTGTGCTTCCTGGACTTGGGTGGCTATTTCCTTTCCCATTTTAGGGAAGTTTTGACTATAATCTCTTCATATATTTTCTTGGGTCCTTTCTCTCTCTCTTCTTCTGGGACCCCTATAATGCAAATGTTGTTGCATTTAATGTTTTCCCAGAGATCTCTTTGGCTGTCTTTATTTCTTTTCATTCTTTTTTCTTTTTTTCTGTTCCATGGCAGTGAATTCCACCATTCTGTCTCCAGGTCACTTATCTGTTCTTCTGCCTTAGTTATTCTGCTATTGATTCTTTCTAGTGTATTTTTCATTTCAGTTATTGTATTGTTCATTTCTGTTTGTTTGTTCTTTCCTCTTGGTGTTTGTTCTTTAATTCTTCTAGATCTTTGTTAAACATTTCTTGCATCTTCTTGATCTTTGCCTCCATTCTTTTTCCGAGGTCCTGAATCATCTTCACTATCATTATTCTGAATTCTTTTTCTGGAAGACTTCCTATCTCCACTTCATTCAGTTTTCCTGGCGTTTTATCTTGTTCCTTAATCTGGTACAAAGTCCTCTGAATTTTCATTTTGTCTGTCTTTCTGTTAATGTGATTTTCCTTCAACTTGCTGCAGAATTGTAGTTCTTCTTGCTTGTGCTGTCTACCCTCTGGTGGTTGAGGCTATCTAAGAGGTTTGTGCAAGCTTCCTGATGGGAGGGACTGGTGGTGGGTAGAGCTGGGTGTTGTTCTGGTGGGCACAGTTCAGTAAAACTTTAATCTGCTTGTCTGCTGATATGTGGGGCTGGGTTCCCTCTCTGTTGGTTGTTTGGCCTGAGGTGACCTATCACTGGAGACTACCCAACTCTTTGGTGGGGCTAATGGACTTTGGGAGGCCTCTCACTAAGGAGTACTTCCCAGAACTTCTGCTGCCAGTGTCCTTGTCCCCACGGTGAGCCACAGCCACACCCCACCTCTGCAGGAGACCCTCCAACACTAGCAGGTAGTTCTGGTTCAGTCTCCTATGGGGTCACTGCTCCTTCCTCTGGGTCCTGATGCCCACACTACTTTGTGGGTGCCCTGCAAGAGTGGAGTCTCTGTTTCCCCCAGTCTGGTCGAAGTCCTGCAATCAAATCCTGCTAGCCTTCAAAGTGTGATTCTCTAGGAATTCCTCCTCCTGTTGCTGGACCACCAGGTTGGGAAGTCTGACGTGGGGCTCAGAACCTTCACTCCAGTGGGTGTACTTCTGTGGTATAAGTGTTCTCCATTTGTGAGTCACCACTTAGCAGTTATGGGATTTGATTTTATTGTGATTGTGCCCCTCCTACCATCTCTTTGCAGTTTCTTCTTTGTCTTTGGATGTAGGGTATCCTTTTTGTGAGTTCTAGTGTCTTCCTGTCGATGATTGTTCAGCAGTTAGTTGTTGTTCTAGTGCTCTCACAAGAGGGAGGGAGCGCACGTCCTTCTACTCTGCCAGCTTGAACCAGTCTCTGAAAAGTCTTTGAATGGTTTGATTTTAATTTTTTCTTCATTACCTATTCACTGTGGGACTTTGGGCAGTTTTTCTACAGCTCATTTTCTTCATGTGTAACATGGAGATAATAATAGTATATACTTCAGAGGATTTTCTTGAAAGTTAATTAGTGCATGTAAATCACAAATAGCAGTACCTGACACATAGTAAACTCTCAATAAATGTTTTAAATTATGGGAATTTCTAGGGGCAAGCAATAATATTCTGAGTAATTCTGACTTAACCCATTATATTTGTTGATTGCTTAACAGGAAATCTAGGAACAGGTAGTTCTAGCATTTACTTTGCAGCTCAATGATATCAGAGCAAGTCTGACATCTCAGTTATTTTTCTCTCTTGTGGGACACAAAATTATTCTTTTTGCTCCAGATATTACATTTTCATAGCAGTTATTGTAAGCATGGAGGAAGAAAGGAAGAGATGGCAAAAGTAAGCCACCTTTGCAATCCTGTCCCTTTTGCGAAAAAGCAAAATTTTTTTCCTGACACCCTCCAAGTAGGCCTTCCTTCATGTGCTAACTGGCCATGACGATGTCACATCACCACCATTAATTCCTAGTGAGTGTAGTCTTCAGGGAAGGGAATAATGATGAACCAATTGTTATTCATGTTTTGGGGTTGGCCGTTATGCTACCTGTATTAAAGTGAAGATATCTTCATAAGGCAGAAGGGTGGAAGTAGCTAGTAAATGATAAGCTTTGAAAAACATCCAGCTTTGGAAATTTCATATTAATTTTGCCTTTTATTTTTATTTTATACTGTTACCTTACAAACGCTATTATAATAATACAATGCAACATTTTATTCAATTCCAGTTGCCAAAAAAAAAAAGTGTTGCTTGTTAATGTTGATGAAAACTGGTTTCAGAAAATATGGAAATTGGCTTAGGGTGTGATTGAAAATCTGATTGTTTTTATTTTTTATGGAATTACTGCTTTCCTTGCTGCAAACTCTATTTGAACAGAATCACCCTTGGTGAAAAAAATCTTCATTGATTCACAGGCAGCTACAAACCTGATGATTAACTGATGTTTCTCTGAGCCTTGTCACATGAATAACTTTAGATAAAAATGTTACACATGAATTACCATGTTTTGCTTCAAAAGACGGCCCATTTTTTTACAGCATTAAGTGTATCATTTCTTGGTTTTTGCAATCTCTCTGACTCAAATAGCAAAACATAA
The DNA here is from genome assembly GCF_008692025.1 of Phocoena sinus. Taxonomy (NCBI): domain Eukaryota; kingdom Metazoa; phylum Chordata; class Mammalia; order Artiodactyla; family Phocoenidae; genus Phocoena; species Phocoena sinus. Next base: position 25,289,712 of record NC_045766.1, read on the forward strand.
TCACTACCATAATCTTCATAGACATCTCATTTTTTAAAAAATTCTGTCATACTTGTGGGGACATTATAATTAAAAATTACACAATTGCATACGTAGATATCCAAAAATCAGCTTCTATTCATTTATTTATTCAAAAACATATTTATAGACCGCTTCTATTTCTCAGTATCAATACCATGGTGAAAAACAAACTCTTCTTGCTCATGGAAATCTTATATTTTAGATACACACTACAGTAGTGTGACAGTGAAAGATCTCCAATAACTACTATACCACTCTTCCTTAGTTAGATCACCGATTTTTAGCTAGGAACATTGCCACCAACCTTAAAAGCTACATTTTCCAACCTCCATTGTAGGAGAGTAATGAGGGTCAGATTCCCCAGGAAGCACACTAGGGGATGAGGATTTACATGAAGGAATTTTACTGAGGAATACTTTCAGTATCAATACCAGCAGAAAAATGAGAAAGTGAGATTGGTAAGTATTGCCAGGCAGACACAATAAAGGATTTAGCCAATCCTGAGGGGAACTTTAGAGCTGGAATGGCCAAAAGTTTTCCCATTTGCGGGATAAGTTACTAGGCGTTAGCCCTTTTTATCACCTATATTTGGAAGGGAAGGGGACATGACCTTGAAAAAGCTCTCTTTACCTGTTGACAATCATGACAGTCATGGGGGGAGAAGGCAGAGGTGGAAGAGCAGTGCAAACTCAACTGAAAACTTAAAGCCATTAACACTCCCACAGCTGTTAGAAAATGAATGCTTCCATCCTGAAAAAATAGGATACCACTGGGTATCATCCCTAAGCTGGCACCTGAGCTGTGCCCTCAGCTGACCAATCACTTTTACAGGCTGACCATTTCTGGAAGATATGGCATGTGATAGTATCAGGGTATCCCATTGTCATGCATCACTGCTGTACTTCCTTGATTGTAAAGTAGGTCTCCTGGTTCATTGAGAAGCTCAACAGAATCCAAGCTGATGGGTCAAACACTCTGTTTAAGTTCTTGGATGTAAGTGCTGGTTGAAGTACTAGTGGCTGAAAGGCAAAACTACGTTTGGAATATGAGTCAAATCTAGTCAAGATGTATCATGGCGACTTTTGGGTTGGAAGGGGTCCAATATAAGGAACTTGACACCAAGTCAAACTTGTCCCTCTAAGGAAAATGGATGATTCTGGCCAATAATAATTTAATGCCCAGTACCTCCAATTGAGTATTACGAAATGATAACAATAGTAATGACAATAATAGCAATAATCAGTGAAAGACTGATTCCTTTAGCGGGGATGGGTCTCTTGAAGAGCTGGCCTTCTAGAAGGAGTTGAGCAGGTCTGAGCACTTCACTTAAATTTGGGGTCACAAATGAAGCAGTAGTGCTACTATCACATTTTGATTTGTCAGGTGAGAAGGTTGAACTCAGAGGAAAGCAGATCTGGCTCTTCTTGTTCAGAATTCCTGTTTTCTGGGAAGGATTACATGCAGGGTTAGGGCTGTGAGTGACTGAGGTGCAGTTGGAGTGCAAACAACAGAAATGGAGCTGAGGAGTGAGGGTACTGGGTGATCATTCAGTGAGATGCTGAAGATCCTCTGACTGTGCCTGAGCTTGGTAATGGTTAAGGAGTAAAGGAAGACAAAGAAATCTCCAATACATGAGGGGAACAAAAGGGAGAGATCAGGTGAACTAAAAGTAAGGAGACACAGAGCGGTAAAAAGTGATCTGCTTTTGGGAGAAGTAATACATCTGCTTTTGGGAGGAGAAGTAATAACTTAGTGCATGACTCTTGTTTACATGGGATGGAAAATAATAAACAGCATCTACTTAAAAGAGCTGAAGGAGATATGTACCCTCAGAGAAGATCAGGGTCTTTAGGAGAGATCCTGGAGTGATTTAAGAAAATAAGGGAGTTTACAGTGTTGATGATAAAGGAAGAGTGATAGGATCTTTGATACAGATTGGAATTTCGTGGTGCGTCAAAAACAGATGTGTGTGAATAGGGATCGATGGGAGTATGAGTGAGAAAAAGTATAGGCTCGTATACAAGATTCAGTAAGAGCAGTTAGCTGGCCCAAAATATTTACATTTTGGATATCGACAGAACATGATATGAATGTGAATTAAGTGGACTGTTCTAGGCAACACATCTTTCTTTATTTGATATAAAGGCCTTATGTCAGTTTTCATCATACTTTTCTTTCTTACCCCTGAATGTTCATTTTGATCCTGTTTTCCCTAAATAGTATTTTGGGGGTGTTCCAAAATGCAATATGTACCTTTCTATCAAACATGGTACTCTCATAAGCAGAACTTACCATTTGTGGTCCATAGAATCTAGACTCTTAGGATTAATATAGCTCAAAGTAACTGATATTGCCCATTAGAAAATAGGCTGGGGGAGGGGGCACTAAACGAAACCCATAATCTCAGAATAATTAGAAATTACAGAAACCTTTTGTTCAGATCACCTATAGAATTGATGCATTGTGTTAAATTTGGTTTCATCTAGTCAGAAGGCTCAGTTGCCTTTGGTCAGTAAATCATAGAGACATTTACCTCAAATGCCATTATTCTAAAAGCTACAATACTATTTCAGGAAAATACTGTACAGACACTACCAGGAATCTTTTGAAAAAGTTGACAAGTAATTAAAATATGTTTTTCAGCCAAATAGACTTTTTATCTGCATGTGTTTAACATTATGAAAATGTAATTTTAAGTTAAATAGTACCTATATTGACTAATCAGCTCATTCATTTTTACAGGCTTTAAAATAAAATTTATACAAGTGTCAACAACTACATAACTTCTATATAACAAACAAAAAATTTACTCCAAACATCCTCTGTTAGATGTGGGTTTGGTAGGCCAGGCTATTAGGGAAACATCTTTTTTATTGAGTAAGTAAATTGCCTTTTCAATCCATGTTTTATTTTTTCGTATGTGGGTCTTTGTGGTATTAGCAAGTTTTTTTATGGAGATGCTCACCTGCTTGATTCATTTAGTTGCAGTTTGCTGGAATCCTGTGACACCCTGGGAAAGAGGGCTTTGGCTAAGGCAAACCCTAGGATTAGTCTCAGTTGGTGTCTAGTGTGAGAGAGACAGAAGTGTCATGAGTGCCTGGAAGCTAACTTTTAAAGCTGGATACAGGCCACACAGGTACAGGGGTACACACGAAAGAGCACTTCAAATGAACAAAGCCCTGAACTAAATCGAGGAGACTGTACCTAAGGCCTGTGCTGAGGGCCAAGCAAAGATTTTCTAAGGCACACAGAAAATTCTCTATCCATTTCCCTAAAATAAATTGTTTCACAAAATAGAACAAAAAGTCCATCAATCTTCTCTTGCCTTTGAAAATTAAATAAAAAGTTTATAAATGTGCATATTTAAAATGACACTAATTGTATTGAACACTAATTTCAGGGTTGTTTCAGAATTGCCAGTTAAGTGATTTTCCTACACAGTATGCAAAATCTGAATGTGAGACCAGGCATATTTGTGCCTTAATGTGCATCACACTGTTTTAACGATGCCTTAAAAACATTGCAGAATAGTGATGTAAGTAAAGATTACTTTTCTTTAAATTCTTTATTATAAAACATATTATTTTTCCACCTGGACTATTATGGATAATATCACATACAGCGATTCCAAGGAGTAGTTATTTGAGTCCAAATTGTCAATTAATATATAAGGTTGATTTAAAACACTCTGCCAAACAAAATTCACTATCCCAGCTTTTATAGGAAGTAATATTTCTGAATATTTACCTTTGCGCAGTAAAAATAGTAGACCAAGTAAGGTCAGATTCTTCCTTTCAGAAAAGAAAATGTATGATTCACCTACAAAACCAAATTGCTATGAAATTTTAATGAGAATTTGCAAGAGAGGTTAAATAAATGGAAAAAAGAAGCTCTTTAATTATGTTATTTTCTTACAATTTCTTTCACTTCACCATATGCCATACGGCAGGCAATTTAGCAGTTCATAAAAGCCTTGATGACCAGTGGACAGGAAAATGAGAGCCATACAATGGAAGAAATATACAAATGTGGTTGTAGAGAAAACAGTTTTTAAAAAGCATTTTCTGACTGTTGATTTTTTACTTGACTTGGCTTTATGAGTATTGGTTAATTTGTGTTTTAACCACCATGCTATATGTATCCAGAACCCTTCCTTAAAGACTTTGCTTGTTAATTATATAAAGGTCAAGCAAAGCCAATCTACATTTCTAGATTTACCGCTTCTTATTACAATTCAGTAATGTCATGCTATTTTAGGTATTGATTGCCCCATGAGGCCTGAGATTTAGAAATATGAAGCATTAATGATATTAAAGTGATAGAATTGATAAAGCAATGTTTTCCTTATTTAAATCCTATTAATGACAGGTAGTATATTAAATATTAGATATTTAAAGAATTTTTGGTTAAGTTTGATTGCCTTCATTCTTCAGTTTTGTTTAGAAGGACCATCTTAGAATCTTGGACTATTATCAAAGACACATAATCCCATTCCTCAGACTTTGTTATATTTTTCTGCCCACATTTATTTTCAACTACTTGGGATAACTTATTGGTAATCAGATGTGCTACTATTGTGATCCTCCACATTTAAGAAACTCATTCAAAATAAAAAATTCTCTACTTCAAAGACAAGTATGAGCTCTAATGAGTCATGCATCCTTACTGATTTCTCCAGTGATGTGTTGTACTAATACATCATTTCTGAAACTGTCTCTTTAATGATGGATTAATATAATACATCATCAGGATGAGGCAGAAGAAAGATGGATTGCTTAAAATATGGTGCCTTCAATGGAACAAAAGATTTTTGGAGCAGATTAATTTTAATTATAATAGAAAGGGAGTGTACTTCTGAGCAAATTATATCAGCTCTTCCCAGTTGGCATCTGCATCTCTTCAACTAAATATAAAGATGCTGTTTAATTTGACTCTTTTATTTTGAAGCAAAAGAAAAAATATATGTACAGTTTCTTCTTTTTGTTACTCAGATTTGAAATATAGCCTTTGGTTACTTTTCAGTTATAATATCCAAATAGATTCTCCTCAATTACAATATTTTTAAAGACCTTTACCATATATAGGGATATTGTGATTATGTTATTTTTAAGGGCTCTTCTTTATGTATAATAAATTATAATAAATCCATGTTATGTGAAAGTTGCTCACCTACACAAGAATGTTCTATATATGATTGACTATAAAGATAGAAGGCCAGTCAACTTGGTGACAAATTACTTGTCCTTGAATATTCACCTTTGTAAAGGTATTCTGTCATGTTTTTGTCTTTTGTGTGAACTCAGTAAGTCATTTAATCCCTCTAAACCTCAATTCCTTTATCTATAAAAGAAATTATGAATACTAGATGCATTTCCAATTCAAACTCTGTATATATGTCTTTGACTATGTGCCTGTATAAGCTACTGCTATAGAATAAATGTTTGTGTCCCTCTAAAATTTATATGTTGAAGCTTAACCCCCAATGTTATCTGGAGGTGGGGCCTTTGGGAGGTGATTAGGTACTGAGGGCAGAGCCCTTATGAATGAGATTTGTGCCATTCTTGAGTGAGGGAGAAAGCTTCCTTTCCCTTTCTTTGCTCACATTTAAAATGATTCTACCTTGGACAGATGCATACTGTGGAGAAGCTGCTAAAAATATTTATTTTCAATACAATTCACTAGTAAGATCATTCTAATTGTCTCAATAGAATTTTTCTTAGATTAACTTTTAAACTAAGAATCAATTTTCACTAAAAATGGTGTCATCAACATTTCTCTCAACATTAAGTACACAAATATTTGCTTTTTTCCCAATTGTCTAATCTTAAAAACTATAGACTTCTTGAATGATATTTACATTTGAATAAATTGAGTTCTATACTTATGAATTTCTGTATATCACCAGATTTTATACTCTATACAGTCTGTAAATGGCAGGATTCTTTAGCTTAAAAAATCAGAAACTGAAACAGTGCATTGCTATGTCCACAGTGTAGTATTTAAGCTAAATTTGGCTGAAAAGCTTTTAGAGTTAATTTGAGAGGTGAGAAAATTAACCAACTTATACTTTTTGTAAAATATTAACTAATAGAAATGTAAAAAGAATTACAGTGATTTAATCTCAGCAGAGTATTTACTATTCAGATTATGAAAATATCCAAATACAGTTTAATATTTTATGGAGATTGCTTATGGGAGGGTAGCATTTTAAATGATATGAAAGCCAAAATTATACCCACAAGAAAGATTAACATAAGACACAAAAGAAAATACAGAAAATAGAAATACAATAGAAAATACAAATATTTCCTCTATGTAGTAGAAATACTATAATGAATTAAACTTGTTGAAAAAGTTTATGAAACTTTATTTGTTTAAAGTATGAGGACTTGCTTCCTAGGATGAACTGGATGGTGCTAGACCAGAAACAGTAATTGATGAAGATGAATTATGCCTTTTCCTTAAATGTCTTTGTGTATTGACTCTAGTAATTTAAATTTCTATATATTAAAATTTATCAGTAAAAACAAATGGACATAGTAATAAGAGCTCTGACACCTAAAGAGCTTGGAACTCATCACACCCATCCTCATAAGAAAGAAATTAACAAACTGAAACCAATGACTTTTTCTAGATATATCAGAGAATTGAGGTCACAGGTAAAACCAGCATCTCAAAACCAACATTCTCAAAATATCACAGTCAATATCAGCTTATATGATCAGTACTGATAGGAACATTTAGTTGGTAATTTTGATGAATGCTGGTGGCTGAGTGTGGGTTGGTGTAAGAGCTGAAAATTCCTGGGAACTGAGTCTTGAAAGGACCCCCATAATTGCATGGGTTTTGCCTCCAGCCATTCCATTAAGTTCTCACTATAAAGATTGGAAAACATTTCCATCCTGATTCTGGCCATGGAAGGAAAAAGTAACCATTTTGTAATACCCCAGTGTGTTCTTCATAACAGAAGCCTACCCTCTAAGGGAATCCAGTTTAACAAAGTGACCTCTGGGAAGGACAGTTAGCCAACTCAAGCCATTTCTAGACTTTGTCTCATATAATGGTAGAAAAAAAAGGGAGGGGCTAATAAGTTATTCTGAAGATGACAGCCCAGAGATTCAAGCCCACTAAAAAAATGAGATTTAATCATACAATTATAGAATACTTCCTCTTCCCAAAACCTACCACTTTATTCAACAGAATTTCAGTATAATAGCAGCAGATTAGAACAAAGAGAGCAAGACACTGACTCTATTTAAGAAGGAGATTTTAGGGAAACACAAAGATAAAGGAGGAAAATAAAAAGCAAAAGGAAATTAGAGTAAACTGAAGACTTTGACATCCATAGAACCATAAATATTAAACACAGCCCAACATCTAGACAGATTAACATAAAGTCTTGCAGTAAAGGGCTAATTGCCTCAATTCATGTTACACAATACATCATGTATGGCTTTCAAAAAAATTGCAATGTAGGCTGAAAGGCAAGAAAAAATAGACTGAAAAGGCAAGGCAAACATTAGGACCTGATACAGATGACACAAATCTTAAAATCACCAGATAGTGGAATTAAAGTAGATATGATTAATATGTTAAGGGTTCTAATGGGATAAAAATTAGATAACATAAAAAACAGAGTTAATGTAAGCAGAGGAATGGAAACTCTAAGAAAGAAACAAAAAGAAATGCTAAAAATCAAAAACACCATGCAAATGAAGAAAGCCTTTGATTTACTTATTCACTGGGCATGGCTAAGCTGAGTTGGTGAGCTTAAAGATAGGGTGATAGAAACTTCCTAAACTTAAAAGCAAAGAAAAATGGAGAATGAAAAAAAGAAAAGAATATCCAATATCTTCAGAATAATTACACAACATGAACTATATGCATAATTGAAACACCAGAAAAAGAAGAAAGGAGCAGAAGAAATATTTGAAGTAACAATGGCTCAGAGTTTTCCAGAATGTATGACAGATATCAAACCACAGACCCAGGAATACAGAAAACACCAAGAAGGATAAATACCAATAAATTTACACCTCTGTAATATAAATTTACATATAATATTGGAAGTGATGAAAAACAAAAACAGAAAATCTTGAAAGAAGTCAAAGGAGGGGGGCAACTTACCTAGAGAAGTACAAGGATAAGTATTACATAAGATTCTTGTCAGAAAACAATATAAACAAGAAGAGAATGGAGTGAATATTTAAAGTTCTGAAAGGAAAAATTCCCACAAGTGTAGACGGTCAGAAAATCAGATCTGCATAAAGAAGTGAAGAGTATCAGAGAAGAAATAGATGAAGGTAAAATAAAATGTTTTATTGTTTTTATTCTTAATTGATCTAATAGCTAACTATTTGTTAAAAGTAATAAGAGCAACAGTGTATTGGGTCTTTATAGAGAATAGATACATGAAATGAATGACAGCAATATTATATGAGACACAGGGAGAGGTTGTGAATATTCTGTTATAAGGTACCAGGATTACCCATGAAGTGGTACAGTGTTATTTGAAAGAGAACTTAGTTTAGTTTAAATCACTTTTTTTTTAAAGAAGTATAATTGATATATTGAGAGGAGGGAGAAAATGTTATATAAAATTCTCACTTAAGAGAAGGCAGATAAAGATGTGAAGATTAAAGAAGGAAACAGAGAGCAAGACTGCTAAATAGAAAACAATTACAATTATGAATGATGCTAATCTTACCATACCAATAATCACTTTAAATATGACTGGTCTAACTGCAACAATTAAAACAGAGATTGCCAAAGCAGATAAATGATAGCCAATATATGTTGTCTACAAGAAATCAGCTTTGAGCAAAAAGATACAGTTAGATTAAAGGTAAAAGAATGGATAAAGATATACAATTCTAACACTAATCAAAAGGAAACTACAGGCGTACATCAGAGACATCACAGATTTGGTTCCAAATCATATCACAATAATGCAAGCCATACAAATTTTTTTTTGGTTTCTCAGTGCATATAAAAGTTATGTTTACATTATACTGTAGTCTATTAAGTGTGCAGTAGCATTATATCCATAAAAGACCACAATGTACATACCTTAATTTAAAAATACTTTATTGCTAAAAAATGCTAACCATCATCTGAGCCTTCAGCAAGTTGTAATCTTTGCTCGTGGAGGGTCTTAACTTGATGTCGGTGGCAGCTGACTGATCAGGGTGGTGGTTGCTGAAGGCTGGGATGGCTGTGGCAATTTTTAAAAACAAGACAACAATAAAATTTGCCACATTAATTGACTTTTCCTTTCACAAACAATTTCTCTGTAGCATGCAGTGCTGTTTGATAGCATTTTATCTGCAGTAGAACGTCTTTCAAAATTGGAGTCAGTCCTCTCAAAGCCTCCTTCTGCATTATTAACTAAGTTTATGTTACATTCAAAATCCTTTCTTGTCATTTCAACAATCTCCACAGCATCTTCAACAGGAGTAGATTCCATCTCAGGAAACCACTTTATTTGCTCATCCATAAGAAGCGACACCTCATTTGTTAAAGTTTTGTTATAAGATTTCAGTAATCCAGTCACATATTAAGGCTCCATTTCTGATTCTAGTTTTCTTGATATTTCTACCACATCTGCAGTTACTTCCTCCACTGAAGTCTTGAATCCCTCAAAGCCATCCATGAGGATTGAAGTTAATTTCTTCCAAAGTCCTGTTTATGTTGAAATTTTGAACTCTTACTATGAATCATGAATGTTTTTAATGGCATCTAGAATGGTGATTCCTTTCCAGAAAGTTTTCGATTGACTGCCCAGACCCATCAGTGGAATCACTATCTATGTAAGCTATAGCCTTACAAAATGTATTTCTTAAATAATAAGACTTGAAAGTCATAAATATTCTTTGGACCATGCGCTGTGGAATGGATATTGTGTTAGTGGGCATGAAAACAAGCTCAATCTCATTGTTCATCTCCATGAGAGCTTTGGGTGACCACGTGCATTGTCAATAAGCAGTCATATTTTGAAAGGAATCTTTTTTTCAGCAGTAGTTCTCAACACTGGGCTTAAAATATTCAGCAAACCATGTTGTAAACAGATGTACCATCATCCAGACTTTGTTATTACATTTATAGAGAACTTGCAGAGTATATTTAGCATAATTCTTAAGAGACCTAGGATTTTCAGAATGGTAAATGAACATTGAATTCAACTTAAAGTTCCCAGCTGCATTAGCCCCTAACAAGACAGACAGCCTGTCTTTGAAGCTTTGAAGCCAGGCATTGACTTCTCCTCTCTAGTTATGAAAGTCCTAGATGGCATCTTCTTCCAATAGAAGGCTGTTTGATTACCTTGAATATCCGTTGTTTAGTGTAGTCACTTGCATGAATTATCTTAGCTAGATATTCTGGATACCTTGATGCAGCTTCTACATCAACACTTGCTGCTTCCCCTTATACTTTAAGGTATGGAGACAGGTCCTCCTCTTAAACTTCATGAACCAACCTCTGCTAGCCTCAGACTTTTCTTTTGCAGCTTCTTGCCTCTTTCAGCTTTTGTAGAATTAGAGAGAGTTGGGGCCTTTCTCTGGATTAGGCTTTGGCTTAGAGAATGTTGTGGCTGGTTTGATCTTCCATGGAGACCATTAAAACTTTTTCCATATCAGCAATAAGGCTGCTTTGCCTTTTTATCATTGGTGTGTTCACTGGTGTAGCACTTTTAATTTCCTTCAAGAACTTTTCCTTTGTATTTGCAACTTAGCTAACTGGCACAAGAAGCCTAGCTTTTGGACTGTCTCAGCTTTTGACATGCCTTCCTCACTAAGCTTAATCACTTCTAACTTTTGATTTATAATGAGAGATATGCAGCTCTTCCTTTTACTTGAACACTTAGAGGCCACTGGAGGGTTGTTCACTGGCCTAATTTTAAGATCTTTTTGTCTCAGGGAATTGGGAGTAATGAGGAAAGAGAGAAAGGCAGGAGAACAGTTGGTCAACAAAATGCTGTAGAGGAAGACCAATTTCAGATGACTGATACTACCAGACTTCAAAACTTACTATAATGCCATACTAATAAATACAATATGGTATTATTAAACATAGACAAATAGATCAATGGAATAGAATGAGAGCCAAGTGACAAACCCTTACAAATCTAGTCAACTCATCTTTGATAAAGAAACAAAAGCAACTAAATAGAAAACCAAAATTATTTCCAACAAATAGTGCTAGAACAATTTGATATCCATATGCTAAAATTAATTAAAAAGGATCATAAACCTAAATGTAAAATGCAAAACTATAAAATTTCTAGAAAATAACATAGAAGAACGTCTAGGTGACTTTGAGATTAGCAACAACTTTTTTTTTTTTTTTCAAGATTTTTTTTTTTTTTTTTTTTTTTTTGCGGTACGCGTGCCTTTCATTGTTGTGGCCTCTCGCGTTGCGGAGCACAGGCTCCAGATGCGCAGGCTCAGCGGCCATGGCTCACAGGCCTAGCTGCTCCGTGGTATGTGGGATCTTCCCGGCCCAGGGCACGAACCCGTGTCCCCTGCATCGGCAGGCGGACTCTCAACCACTGCGCCACCAGGGAAGCCCCGCAACGACTTTTTAGATATAACACCAAAAGTGTGATCTGTGAAAGAAAACAATTGGTAAGTTGGACTTTATTAAAACTAAAAATTTTTCTGTGGCTGAAATTATTAAGAGAATGAAAAGAGGAGTCACAGACAGACTGGGAGAAAATATTTGCAGAATATATCTAATAAAGGAGTTATATCCAAAATATACCAAAAAAATCCCCAAAATCAACATTTAAAAAACAGCCAAATTAAACAATAGACAAAAGATCTGAATAGACACCTGACCAAAGAAGATATATAGATGGTAAATAAGCTTTTCAAAAGATGCTCATAATATGTCATTAAGGAGTTGGAAATGAAAACAGTGAGACTCGGCCATATACCTATTAGAATGGCTATAATTCAAAAACTGTCAATACCAGGTACTATCAAGGAGGCAGAGCAAAAGAACTGTCATTCATTGCTAGTAGGAATACAGAATGGTACAGCCACTTTGCAGGACAGTTTGGCAGTTTCTTACAAAGTTAAGCATCATATTATCATATAATTCACTCATCGTATTCCCAGATGTCTACCCAATTAACTGGAAAACTTATGTCTCCACAGAAATTTGCACATTAATGTTCATAGAAGCTTTGTTTATAATTGTCAAAACTGGAAACAACTAAGATGTTCCTCAATAGGTGAATGGATAAAAAATCTGTAGTACCTCCATACAATGGGATATTATTCAGAAGTAAAAAGAAATAAGCTATCAAACCACAAGAAAAATGGAGGAACTTTAAATTCAAAATAAATTTCATACATGAAATTTATTTTGTATATTTCAGTGAAAGAAACCAGCTTGAAGACACTACTTACTTTATGATTCTAACTGTATGAAGAAAGCAAACTATAGAGATAGTGAAAAGATCAGTGGCTGATAAGGGTTGGAGGGGATAAGGAATGAACAGGTGAAGCATCTGGTTACAGTAATAACCTAGTCTGCATACTACTAGGATGGTGGATATATGATAATATGTATCTGTCAAAACTCATTGACCCATGTAACACAAAGAGCAAACCTTAATGTAAACTGTGGACTTTAGTTAGTAATGTATCAATACTGGTTCATTTATTGTAACATATGTATCATGTATTGCTCTAATGTAAGTTGTTAATAATAGAGGAAACTGTGTGTGGAGGACGGTTGCTACATGGGAACTCTCTGTTCAATCTGCTGTTTTTTTTGTAAATCTAAAACTTCTAAAAATGGGGGAGGGGGCAGTTGGGGAAAGAGATTGGATCTGGGAAACCTGGGTTCAAGTTATTCTTCTTCCAGGTCAAGTGACTGTAGGAAGAAATATCAGAAAACATTTTTGGGGGGGTTTATTTTCTCTTCCCCCCCAAAATCTCTATTTTTCATAACTAGTTGCAGCTTCTCTGAGATTTCAGTTCCTGTGATCCTTTCCAGGAAAAAACCATATGCATATTATGACTTTGTCTGTACCTTACTGTATTTACACCTCATGAAACTGATGTCAGCATACTGGGCCACACAAATGAGATAGTTCCTAAAGGAATTTATTATCCTAAAATAATCTTCTCACAGGTTACTGCAATTATCTCAGTTTTCAAGTCATATATGCAAATGACCTTAACTATAAATGCAGTTGTTTTGCTAAAAGCAAGCCATGGGGGAATAATGAATCTAATAAAAGGACTGTATTTGGAGAACCCATTGTTTTCTGGAACAAAGTACTTCATTGACACATAATAGTGAGGATAATGAAGTGTGGTGTATAAACAAGTAAAAAAGCTTTTAAATTTAATTTTAAATATGTTTCCCCTCTCAATTATGAATATTTCCCCTTTTGTTATTAAATAGATAAATTAAAAGTTATATCAACAGTCTTATTCACAAAGGAAAAAAATAGAAGAAGAGAGGGAAAGGGAAGACTGTTTAATTGTGTTTGAGAAATGAAATAGAATCCTTATTAGTGTGGGAGGAATAAATTATTAAGGCTACCTGCACTCTCCATTTTTAATCTCTACTATTCAATTTTGTATCCATAAATGTTCTCATACAATCTCTGGTAAAGCACTAATTAGTATTTAAGAACTGATTCATTTTATGCTTGACCTTCAGCTAATTTCAGTTTGTGAATTCTCTATGTATACAAATAGCTTGGCAAAATTGATTTCTTTCAGTTCTGAAAATCCAAAGTTCAATTAAAAGACTTTTAAGTTATTTTTTTTCTGTGCTTAGTGAAGCCACATTTCATCATAGCATGAAGTGTCTTTATTAATTATTTCAGGAGTAAGAAGCATTGTTTTAATGACAATCCAGTTTTAACATAGACTCCTTTTGAATGTTTCTTGTAGAATTGAGAAAGATTTTTAAACTGTAATTATGTTATACTATCTTTTCATCATAATTAGAGGTAGAGAGTGTTGTGATTATACAGATGAGGAAACTAAAACACAGATAATTGAAACAATTTTTGCAGTTAATCAACATAGGAAAATCGGGTGGGGGGAGTTAGTATATCCTGTATCTTGCTTATCTTTACTCAATAAGAGAAGCATTCAATACCACAGGAAGCATTTACTAAATTCCTGAGTGGTACAACTCTGTATATCATAAAAACGCAAAGTTCACACTTGTCCTTATTTTTATCCATGTTCTAACTTTAATCAAGCAGTACCTATCTGCTTTATATGTGGGTTCCATTCAGGCTGAACCTTTGGTTTGAATTCCTTCCATGAGAGAGTGTACGATAAAATATCTCAATGAAAAAGTCACCTGCTTAAAACCTGAGGACTTCTTGTAAGTGCCTTCTACCTCCCAGTCATTTGTTTATTGTTTTTCCTTGTGTCAACTGTCAACTCCCAAAAAGCCTATTGGAAAAAACTGTTGATCAGGCAAAGCCAAGTGTATTAGATTCATTTCAGGAAGGGAGAACACCGCCTTGACAGAACTTTGATCATGTTTCAGAGAGAGAATTCAGGGGGAACATTGTAGCATTTCAGAGTCTAGACTGGACGGTTTTCAGGTATGTCTTGCAAAGAAGGAAATTAGTTTATGACTGAACAAAGTTTAAGACATACTAACCTTAGGTTGGAGAGCACAGCAAGGAAAAAGGTCTTGATTCATAATGAGTAAGTTTTGATAAGCTCTTTAGTTGGTTCACAGTCTTATCTTTCAAGAGAAAATATTTCTTGGAACAAACAGCTAGGTTATTTTCACTTATTTTCAGTATTGTTTAACAAAAATAGGGGAGAGGATTTCCAGTACTGATTAACACAGGAATAGGGACTATGCTCGTTTCATTTTTTATTTTGTGGTTATCAATTTGTAGCTATCAATCGGGGTCTGGAACAGAAATATTTTGTCAGATCTAACTCCCAACTTCCCAAGTTAGTGGACAAGTCAGATTGTTACTGAATTTGTTGACTGGACCCATTCTGGGGTCCTCATCTGGGCAGAGACCCCTTGTCTCAGACAGGAAGGTTCTTTTTCTGATCGGATTCATGCTCCCAGTAATGAAACCAGTGCTGAGACTGGAACAGCACAAACTTTATTCAATGGCCAAAGAATGGAGAAGCAGGAACCTTGTTCGCAAATCAACTTCTCAACCCAAGTCAGGCGGCGACATCAAATATATAGAAGGGTTGAAGTGAAAGGGAGGGATTTGGGAAGAGTGGGGGGAATATTCATGAGTTATCTGAGAACAGGAGTGTGGTTTGGACCTGGAACTGATGCAGCTCTTCTTTTCAGTCCTTGTATGGGCTTTTCTAGTTGTTGTCATGGCAATCTTCAACTGTCAGGGCACTGGTGGATGTGTCATTTAGCATGCTAATATATTACCATACGTGCATAATGAGGATCAAGGTCTATTGGAAGTCAAATCTTCCACCATCTTGGGCCTAGTTGGTTCTAGCTTTCTTTCTTCTTGCAGCTTCCTCCTGAAACTTAGATAAGAGTAATTGGTTTCCATTCCAGGGAGGGGCAGGGGTATGATTCTGGGTCAGTAGCTTTGGTAACAAGGTGTTGTAATTATTGGAACTTCATTTTTTTCACTAGACAGAGTCACACAAAGATCTCAATGTGGTGCTTATAAATTGGGGGAAGTGCCCCTACTTTCTAGTCCATCATAGCTGCTGCTGCTGCTATTTTCATTGTCTAAATCCATGTAATTCCCTTAAATTCCAGGGATTTTCTTTATAGTGCATGGGAGTACTTGTCTAGTTTTGCATGATCAAAAGTGGATTTTAGGGGGGTAGTTAATGAAGCTTAAGCTTCAAGGTCCATCACTTGCATGTGCATAGGCCCCTTCTGAGGCATTTTGAGTGGAACTTTCAATATGTAAACAGGCCCATCAATTTTTAAAATAAATACTATAAATTTAGGATATTTAACAATAGTTAGCTGAGACTGCTTTTGCTCCTCTCCTGCCTGGTGATATCAAAAGTTCATGCTGACAAAGGTAAAGATAAGTTGAGGATAATTTGGTTTTGGTTTAGTGGGATATACTTATGTGGTTCTTAGTATAGCTAAGTAACTGCAAGTCATTGAATGTAAGTGTGACTTCCAGAAATACTAATTCCATCTACTACAGCTTACCTGGTATCATGACAAAATACGTGTCATGGTGAAAAAGTACAGGATCAAAATGTGCCCCAGCTGCCTGGCAAAGGAAGTACATGGGTAGTGAATAAGAAACAAGGCTTGAGGTATCTGGAATCATAAATTAGATAGTTAATAAAGAGATGTGTAAAATTTTAAGTAGAGGAGTCACTTCATTGGTGCACCAATGGAAACCCTCTCCCATCAGAAATATACCTCAAAATGCAGTAATGGACAACATGATAATTAGTATTCAATGTAATAATTTTATTCCTTGTGCCAGTGACTGTACACATCTTTCTCCAATTTACTGTGGTAAAATACAAATATAAACTTCACCATCTTAACCGTTTTTTTTTTTTTTTTTTGTCCCTGCCACACGGCTTGCAGGATCTTAGTTCCCCAACCAGGGATTGAACCTGGGTCCCAGCAATGAAAGCGCTGAGTCCTAACCACTGGACTGCCAGGGAATTCTGCATCTTAACCATTTTTAATTGTACAGTTTAGTAGTATTAAGTACATTTATATTGTTGTGCAGCTGCCACCACTGTCCATCTCCAGAACCCAGTTAGTCTTGCAAAACTGAAACTTCATACCCATTAAACAATAAATCCCCATTCCCTCCTCCCCCCAGACCCTGGCAATTACCATTCTACTGTCTGTCTTTATGATTAATACTACTTTTAGTACCTCTTTTAAGTGGAATCATATAGAATTTGTCTTTCTGTGACTGGCTTATTTCACTTAACATAATGTTTTCCAGATTCATTCGTGTTGTAGCATATGTCAGAATTTACTTTTTAAGGCTGAGTAATATTCCATTGTATGTATACTGTACATACAATTTTAAATCAACTTTATTTGTATTTTATAAATAAACATTTTTTAGGTGTATGTATCTGTGAAACCAACACCACAATCCAGATACAGAAAATTTGTATGCTCCCCAAAAGTTTCCTTGTGATTCTTTACAATTCATCAGTCCTATTGTCCTCAGTGCTAGGCAAAGATGGATCTACATTTTGTCACTATAGAGTTTGTCTCTTCAAGAATTATATATGTGTATATATTGAATCATGTAGTATGTGTTCCTTTTTGTCAGAGATTTTTCACTAAGAATGATTTTGAGGGGCTTCCCTGGTGGCGCAGTGGTTGAGAGTCCACCTGCCAATGCAGGGGACGTGGGTTCGTGCCCTGGTCCAGGAGGATCCCACATGCCCCGGAGCGGCTGGGCCCGTGGGCCATGGCCACTGAGCCTGTGCTCCGCAGTGGGGGAGGCCACAGCAGTGGGAGACCTGCGTACCGCAAAAAAAAAAAAAAAAAAAAAAAAAAAAAAGAATGATTTTGAGATTTATTCATGTTGCATATATCTGTGGTCCATTACTTTTATTTCAAGTAATTTTCCATTGAGTGGGTATACTGCATTTTGTCTTAGTCATTCACATGTTGAAAGACATTTGGGTTTTTTCCAATGTCGGACTACTATGAATAAAGTTTCTATAAAAATTTGTCTAGACTTTTTTATATCTCTTGGATACATACCTAGGAGTAGACTTAGTGGATCATTTCATAAAGAAATAGCTACTGTTTTCCAAAGTGGATATACCATTTTACATTCCCTGCAGGAACCTATTCCACATATTTGTCAACATCTACTATCATCAGTTTTTAAAATTTTACCCATTCTGTTGAATACATAATAGTGTCTTATAGTTCAATTTGTGTTTCCCTGGTTACAAATAATGTTGAACCTTTTCCTGTACTTACTGACTATTCATGTCATCTTTTGTCAAATGCATATTCTTATATTTTGCCCATTTATTATTTGATTTGTATTATTGAGTTGTAATATCTTCAGGAACCAAGTCATTTTTCTAATATGTTTGTTCCAGAAATTTCTCTCAGTTGGTATAGTGTCTTTTAATTTTCTTACTATTATCTTTTTCAGGGTAAAATTTTAATTTTGAATAATTCCAATTTATCATCTTTTCTCTTATGGTCTTTGCTTTTGTGTCCTCCTTAAGAATTCTGTAACTACTGCAAGGTTGCAAAGATTTCTTCTTGTGGTTTCTACAACATAGATGTCCAGTTGTTTCAGTACCACTTACTGAAAAGACTTTTTCCCCCATTGAATTGTCTGTGTTATTATCAAGTGACCTTATAGTATGAGTTTATTTCTGAACTCTATTTTATTCCATTTATCCATGTGCCTTGTTTTTATCAATACCACATTCTCTTGTATTACTGTAACCAGAGAATGAGTCTTGAACTCAGGTAGAAGTCCTGTAACTATGTTCTCCTTTACAAAACTAGGAAACTTTTCTAGGTTGTTTTCATTTCTATAAATATGTTATCACCAGTTTGCTAATTTCTACAAAAATATCTACTAGAATTTTAATTGATATTTATTGGGTCTGTAGATTAATTTGTATCACTTTTGGAAAGTTGTATTTTTCAAAGAATTTGCCCATTTCATGTAAGGTATCAAATGTGTTGTTTATGATATTTTCTTGTTATCCACTTAATGTCTGGAGGATCTGTAGTGATAATCTCTCTTTCTTGATTTGGTAATTTATCTTCTCTCTCTCCCTCTCAACTGAATCTCTTTAACTAGAGACATATCAATTGTATTGATCTGTTTAAGAAATCAGCTTTTAGATTTATTAATATATTTATTTTTCTTTCATTCCTTTCTGTTATAATCTTTACTATATCTTATTTTGTACTTATTTAGCTGTAATAAATAGCTAAATAAGTATTTAGCTATTAATAAATGTAAATAATAGGTGCTTCTTATCAAGCACCTTAAAGCAATACTTTAAACTTCTCTTCTTTTAGAACTTCTTTTGTTCTAAAATAATCACTTAAACTTATTTTTTTCTGAAATACTCCTTTGAATACACTGTATTTTCATTGTCATTTAGTTTGGTAGTATGAGAGCTAATATAAGAAGGCAGAGAGTGGCCTTGTTTTTACCTCAACAGGGAACATGTTTATAAGTTGACTAAAAGTTTTGCTGCTTTGCACATGTCTGTGAATGATCATGAAAGTACTGCAAGTATTGACTTGGGCCTTACAAATAAATTGGGTAGTAGGCAAGTTAACAAATATAGAATCTGTGAATAATGAGGCTTTGTCGCATATATATATATTTTTTATTTTTCACTTACCTGAGAATTTTATATTTAGAGTAAATGTTGACAACATGGAATTGCATTTTCTTTATTTATACCTTCTGGCCACCTTTGTCTCCTTTAATTATATCAATCATTAATTTACATACAATATAATTTCTGATATGTCTGTATTTAGGTTTAACATTTTATTTTTTATTATTTTACTTGGCCTGTCTCCTCTGTTTTTTATTTCTCTGTACTTTTTTCTCACTTATTTTGGATTTTTTTTTTCAGAATTCTATTTTAGTTATTTATTGATTTTTAGCTATACATGACTTTCAGTGGTTGCTCCAGGGATTATATTTTGAATCCTCTAATTTCTCCAGTCCATTTAGAGTTAATATTATAAACTTTCATGTAAAATGCAGAAAATCCTGCAACTCTCTAGCCTGTTTTTTCCAACCCCATCATCTTCCATGGTAGTTATCCAAGGTATGATATCTTTTAAAAAGATGGTAATTTTTGTTTTATACAGCCAAATTTACTTAAATTTCTGATACTTTTTTTTTTTTTAAATTTTTATTTATTTACGGTATGCGGGCCTCTCATTGCTGCGGCCTTTCCCGTTGCGGAGCACAGGCTCTGGACGCGCAGGCTCAGCAACCATGGCTCACAGGTCCAGCCGCTCCCTGGAATGTGGGATCTTCCCGGATCGGGGCACGAACCCGCGTCCCCTGCATCGGCAGGGGGACTCCCAACCACTGCGCCACCAGGGAAGCCCTGATACTTTTTATTTGTCTTTAAAGATCTGAGTTTCTGTTGCAGTCTGAAGAACTACATTTACTATTTCTAGTATTGCAGCTCTGCTGGGAACAAATTAAGTTCATGTTCTTTTACCTAAATAGGTCTTTATTTTATCATATTCTTGAGGAATGTATTCCCTGCATCTATAATTCTGGGTTGATCATTCTGTCTTTAAAACCTTAAATGTGCTTTTTCAAATGTTTTTGGCATTCATCATTTCTGAAGCAAAGTCTGTAGTCATTTAGATCACTCTTCCCCTGTGTTCCAGTTACCTAATGTTGTGTAAAAACCACTCCCAAACTTAGTGGTTTAACAACAACATTCATTTTCTTTGCAAATGTGCATTCTGTGAAGGGCTTAGCAATGATAAGCTTATTTATGCTTCATTCAGTGTGTGCAGGGGTGGCTCAAATGCTAGGGTGGAAATTATTTGAAGGCTCACTCACAAAGTGTCTGCTATCTGCTGTGGGAAACAAATAGCTCAGAGCTGGAACAGCTTGAGCTCTTCTGGTGCTTTTCTTCCTTCTAAGATGTAACTTACCTGCCTTATCACATTATCCCTTCTCATGTTTCCTCTATGACCTGAGCCATCAGTGTTCCTTACAAACTTTATCTGCTGTTGTTGCTGCCATCATGACCTCCATAGCTTCCCATAGAAGTAAAGAAGATACAATGAAAGGGAAATAGAATAGAGGAGCAGAGAGAGACGTGTGAGATGCCAGCTCACATACGTGTTTAGAGAAGCATTGTTACATGTTTGTCCTTCTTGAGTTGGAAATCTTCACAAAACACAGATTGAGAAATTGTGATTTTTAAATCCAAAATAGAACTCATTTTTACCCATAGTGAGTTGCAGAATAAAAGATAATACATTTCTTAAACTGTAATTCTTTAAGAAACCACACATAAATTTTGCCATGAAAAGGTGACAATAAAAAATTTCTGTCTATTTGTCTACAAAATGGAGTTGCCTTGCACTTTATTTTTGGTGCTTGTATCTGTTCTTTCACTTAGTTTTAACTTTTCTGCCTAAAAGAGTTCTTTGACACCTTTATACACCACTTTGCTCTTTAGAATAATAATAATAAGGGGACCAGGAGAAAATGGTGTTAGACTAAGATGTGGAGAGCACCTTCCTCCCCACAGATACATCAGAAATACATCTACATGTGGAACTGCTTCTATAGAATACCTACTGAACGCTGGCAGAAGACCTCATACCACCCAAAAGGCAAGAAATTCACCACGTTTCTGGGCAGGGCAAAAGATAAAAGAATAAACAGAGACAAAAGAATAGGGACAAGACCTGCACCAGTGGGAGGGAGCTGTGAAGGAGGAAATGTTTCCACACACTAGGAAGCCCCTTCGTGGGTGGAAACTGTGGGTGGTGGAGGAGGAAAGCTTTGGAGCCACGGAGGAGAGCGCAGCAACAAGGGTGTGGAGGGCAAAGCGGAGAGATTGCCACACAGAGGATTGGTGCTGACCAGCACTCACCAGCCCGAGAAGCTTGTCTACTCACCTGCCAGGATGGGCGGGGGCTGGGAGCTGAGGCTCGGGCTTTGGTCGGATCCCTGGGAGAGGACTGGGGTTGGAGGCATGAACACAGCCTGAAGGGGGCTAGTGTGCCACGGCTAGCCGGGAGGGAGTCCGGGAAAAAGTCTGGACCTGCCAAAGAGGCAAGAGACTTTTTCTTGCCTTTTGTTTCCTGGTACGTGAGGAGAGGGGATTAAGAACGCTGCTTAAAAGGAGCTGCAGAAACGGGCGCGAGCTGCGGCTGTCAGCGTGGACCCCAGAGATGGGCATGAGATGCTAAGACTACAGCCACCAAGAAGCCTGTGTGAAAGCACAGGTCATTATCCAAACCTCCCCTCCCGGGAGCCTGTGCAGCCTGCCACTGCCAGGGTCCCATGATCCACGGACAACTTCCTCAGGAGAACACACGGCATGCCTCAGGCTGGTGCAACATCATGCCGGCCTCTGCCACCGCAGGCTCGCCAGGCACTCCGTACCCCTCCCTCTCCCTGACCTGAGTGAGCCAGAGCCCCCGAATCAGCTGCTTCCTTAACCCCATCCTTTCTGAGCGAAGAAGAGATACCCTCAGGTGACCTACATGCAGAGGTGGGGCCAAATCCAAAGCTGAGCCCCAGTAGCTGTGCAAAGAAAAGAAAGGGAAATCTCTCCCAGAAGCCTCAGAAGCAGTGGATTAAACCTCCACAGTCAACTTGATGTTCCCTGCATCTGTGGAATACCTGAATAGACAACGAATGATCCCAAATTGAGGAGGTGGACTTTGGGAGCAAGATATATCATTTTTTCCCCCTTTTCCTCTTTTTGTGAGTGTGCATGTGTATGCTTCTAGTGAGATTTTGTCTGTATAGCTTTGCTTTCACCATTTGTCCTAGGATTCTGTCCATCTGTTCTTTTTTTCTTTCTTTTTTTTATACTTAAAAATTTTTTTTCATAATAAATATTTTTTATTTTAATAACTTTATTTTATCTTTATTTTATTTTATCCTCTTTCTCTCTCTCTCTCCTCTCTCTCTCTCTCTCTCTCTCTCTCTCTCCCTCTCTCTCCTCTTTATTTGTTTGTTTCTTTCTCTTTCTTTTTTTTCTTCCTTTTATTCTGAGCCGTGTGGATGAAAGGTTCTTGGTGCTCCAGCTAGGAGTCAGTGTTGTGCCTCTGAGGTGGGAGAGCCAACTTCAGGACACTGGTCCACAAGAGAACTTCCAGCTCCACATAATATCAAACGGCAAAAATCTCCCAGAGATCTCCATCTCAATGCCAAGACCCAGCTTCACTCAACGACAAGCAAGCTACAGTGCTGGACACCCTATGCCAAACAGCTAGCAAGACAGGAAAACAGCCCCATCCATTAGCAGAGAGGCTGTCTAAAATCAAAATAAGGCCACAAACACCCCAAAACACACCACCAGACGTGGACCTGCCCACCAGAAAGACAGGATCCAGCCTCATCCACCAGAACACAGGCACAAATCCCTCCACCCAGAAGCCTACACAACCCACTGACCAACCTTAGCCACTGGGGACAGACACCAAAAACAACGCGAACTACGAACCTACAGCCTGCCAAAAGGAGAACCCAAACACAGTAAGATAAGCAAAATGAAAAGACAGAAAAACACACAGCAGATGAAGGAGCAAGATAAAAAGGCACCAGACCTAACAAATGAAAAGGAAATAGGCAGTCTACCTGAAAAAGAATTCAGAATAATGATAGTAAGGGTGATCCAAAATCTTGGAAATAGAATAGAGAAAATGTAAGAAACATTTAACAAGGACCTACAAGAACTAAAGAGGAAACAAGCAATGATGAACAACACAATAAATGAATTTAAAAATACTCTAGAAGGGATCAATAGCAGAATAACTGAAGCAAAAGAATGGATAAGTGACCTGGAAGATAAAATAGTGGAAATAACCACTGCAGAGCAGAATAAAGAAAAAAGAATGAAAAGAACTGAAGACAGTCTCAGAGACTTCTGGGACAAAATAAATGCACCAACATTCAAATTATAGGGGTCCCAGAAAAAGAGAAAGAGAAAGGGACTGAGAAAATATTTGAAGAGATTATAGTTGAAAACTTCCCTAATATGGGAAATGAAATAGTTAATCAAGTCCAGAAGGACAGAGAGTCCCATACAGGATAAATCCAAGGAGAAACACGCCAAGATACATATTAATCAAATTATCAAAAAGTAAATACAAAAAAAAACATTAAAAGCAGCAAGGGAAAAACAACTAATAACACACAAGGGAATCCCCATAAGGTTAACAGCTGATCTTTCAGCAGAAACTGAAAGCAAGAAGGGAGTGGCAGGACATATTTAAAGTGTTGAAGGATAAAAACCTATAACCAAGATTACTCTACCCAGCAAGGATCTCATTCAGATTTGATGGAGAAATTAAAACCTTTGCAGACAAGCAAAAGCTGAGAGAGTTCAGCACCACCAAACCAGCTTTACAACAAATGCTAAAGGAAATTCTCTAAGCAGGAAACACAAGAGAAGGAAAAGACCTGCAATAACAAACACAAAACAATTAAGAAAATGGAAATAGGAACATACATATCGATAATTACTTTAAATGTAAATGGATTAGACACAGACTGGCTGAATGGATACACAAAAAAGACCCATATATATGCTGTCTACAAGAGACCCACTTCAGACCTAGGGAAACATACAGACGGAAAGTGAGGGGATGGAAAAAGATATTCCATGCAAAAGGAAACCAAAAGAAAGCTGGAGTAGCAATTCTCATATCAGACAAAATAGAGTTTAAAATAAAGAGTATTACAAGAGACAAAGAAGGCACTACATAATGATGAAGGGATCAGTCCAAGAAGAAGATACAACAATTGTAAATATTTATGCACCCAACATAGGAACACCTCAGTACATAAGGCAAATACTAACAGCCATAAAAGGGGAAATCAACAGTAACACAATCATAGTAGGGGCCTTTAACACCCCGCTTTCACCAATGGAGGGATCATCCAAAATGAAAATAAATAAGGAAACACAAGCTTTAAATGATACATTAAGCAAGATGGACTTAATTGATATTTATAGGACATTCCAGCCAATAACAACAGAATAAACATTTTTCTCAAGTGCCTATGGAACATTCTCCAGGATAGATCATATCTTAGGTCACAAATCAAGCCTTGGTAAATTTAAGAAAATTGAAATCGTATCAAGTATCTTTTCTGACCAAAAAACTATGAGACTAGATATCAATTACAGGAAAGTATCTGTAAAAAATACAAACACATGGAGGCTAAACAGTACACTACTTAAAAACCAAGAGATCACTGAAGAAGTCAAAGAGGAAATCAAAAAATACCTAGAAACAAATGACAATGAAAACACGACTACCCAAAACCTATGGGATGCAGCGACAGCAGTTCTAAGAAGGAAGTTTATAGCAATACAATCCTATCTTAAGAAACAGGAAATATCTCAAATAAGCAACCTAACCTTGCACCTAAAGCAATTAGAGAAAAGCACAAAAACCCCCCAAATTTAGCAGAAGGAAAGAAATCATAAAGATCAGATCAGATATAAATGAAAAAGAAATGAAGGAAACGATAGCAAAGATCAATAAAGCTAAAAGCTGGTTCTTTGAGAAGATAAACAAAATTGATAAACCATTAGCCAGACTCTTCAAGAAAGAATGGGAGAAGACTCAAATCAATAGAATTAGAAATGAGAAAGGGAAAATAACAACTGACACTGCGGAAATACAGAGGATCATGAGAGATTACTACAAGCAACTCTATGCCAATAAAATGGAGAATCTGGAAGAAATGGACAAATTGTTAGAAATGCACAACTGCTGAGACTGAACCATGAAGAAATAGAAAATATGAACAGACCAATCACAAGCACTGAAATTGAAACTGTGATTAAAAATCCTCTGTCAAACAAAAGCCCAGGACCAGAAGCCTTCACAGGTGAGTTCTATCAAACATCTAGAGAAGAGCTAACACCCATCCTTCTCAAACTCTTCCAAAATATAGCAGAGGGAGGAACACTCCCAAACTCATTTTACAAGGCAACCATCACCCTGATACCAAACCAGACAAAGATGTCACAAAGAAAGTAAACTACCAGCCAATATCACTGATGAACATAGATGCAAAAATCCTCAACAAAATACAAGCAAACAGAATCTAACAGCACATTAAAAGGATCATACACCATGATCAAGTGGGGTTTATTCCAGGAATGCAAGGATTCTTCAATATACACAAATCAATCAACGTGGTACACCATATAACAAATTGAAGAACCATATGATCATCTCAATAGATGCAGAGAAAGCTTTCAACAAAATTCAACACCCATTTATGATAAAAACCCTGTGGGAAGTAGACATAGAGGGAAATTTCCTCAACATAATAAAGGCCATATATGACAAACTCACAGCAAACATCGTTCTCAATGGTGAAAAACTGAAACCATTTCCACTAAGATCAGGAACAAGATAAGGTTGCCCACTCTCACCACTGTTATTCAACATAGTTTTGGAAGTTTTAGCCGCAGCAATCAGAGAAGAAAGCAAAATAAAAAGAATCCAAATCAGAGAACAAGAAGTAAAGATGTCACTGTTTGCAGATGACATGATACTATACATAGAGAATCTTAAAGATGGCAGCAGAAAACTACTAGAGCTAATCAATGAATTTGGTAAAGTAGCAGGATACAAAATTAATGCACAGAAATCTCTGACATTCCTATACACTAATGATGAAAAATCTGAAAGAGAAATTAAGAAAACACTCCCATTTACCATTTCAACAAAAAGAATAAAATATCTAGGAATAAATCTACCTAAGGAGACAAAAGACCTGTATGCAGAAAATTATAGGACACTGATGAAAGAAATTAAAGATGATACAAATAGATGGAGAGATATACCATGTTCTTGGATTAGAAGAGTCAACATTGTGAAAATGACTCTACTACCCAAAGCTATCTATAGATTCAATGCAATCCTTATGAAACTACCAATGGCATTTTTCACAGAAGTAGAACAAAAAATTTCACAATTTGTATGGAAACACAAAAGACCCCAAATAGCCAGAGCAATCTTGAGAAAGAAAAATGGAGCTGGAGGATTCAGGGTTCCTCACTTCAGACTATACTACAAAACTACAGTAATCAAGACAGTGTCGTACTGGCACAGAAACAGAAATATAGATCAATGGAACAGGATAGAAAGCCCAGAGATAAACCCACGGTCACCTTAGCTTTGATAAAGGAAGCAAGAATATACAGTGGAGACAAGGCAGCCTCTTCAATAAGTGGTGCTGGGAAAACTGGACAGGTACATGGAAAGGTATGATATTAGGACCCTCCCTAACACCATACACAAAAATAAACTCAAAATGGATTAAAGACTTAAATGTAAGGCTAGAAACTATCAAACTCTTAGAGGAAAACATAGGCCGAACACACTATGACATAAATCACAGCAAGATCCTTTTTGACCCAACTCTTAGAGATATGGAAATAAAAACAAAAATAAACAAATGGGACCTAATGAAACTTCAGAGCTTTTCCACAGCAAAGGAAACCATAAGCAAGAGCAAAAGGCAGTCCCCAGAATGGGAGAATAGATTTGCAAATGAAGGAGCTGAGAAAGGATTAATCTCCAAAATTTACAAGCAGCTCATGCAGCTCCATAACAAAAAAACAAACAACCCAATCCAAAAATGGGCAGAAGATCTAAATAGATATTTCTCCAAAGAAGATATACAGATTGCCAACAAACACATGAAAGAATCCTCAACATCATTAATCATTAGAGAAATGCAAATCAAAACTACAATGAGATATCATCTCACACTGGTCAGAATGGCCATCATCAAAAAATCTAGAAACAATAAATGCTGGAGAGGGTGTGGAGAAAAGGGAACACTCTTGCACTGTTGGTAGGGATGTAAATTGTTACAGCCACTATAGAGAAAATTATGGAGGTTCCTTAAAAAACTAAAAATAGAATTACTGTATGACCCAGCAATCCCACTACTGGACATATACCCTGAGAAAACTATAATTCAAAAAGAGTCATGTACCAAAATTTTCATTGCAGCTCTATTTACAATATCCAAGACATGGAAGCAACCTAAGTGTCCATCAACAGATGAATGGATAAAGAAGATGTGGCACATATATACAATGGAATGTTACTCAGCCATAAAAAGAAACAAAATTGAGTTATTTGTAGTGAGGTGGATGGACCTAGAGTCTGTCATACAGAGTGAAGTAAGTCAGAAAGAGAAAAACAAATACCGCATGCTAACACATATATATGGAATGTAAGTAAAAAAAAAGGTCATGAAGAACCTAGGGTTAAGACAGGAATAAAGACAGACCTACTAGAGAATGGACTTGAAGATATGGGGAGGGGGAAGGGTAAGCTGTGACAAAGTGAGAGAGTGGCATGGACATATATACACTACCAGACGTAAAATAGGTAGCTAGTGGGAAGCAGCAGCATAGAACAGGGAGATCAGCTTGGTAGTTTGTGACCACTTTGAGGGGTGGGATAGGGAGGGTGGGAGCTAGGGAGATGCAAGAGGGAAGAGATATGGGAACATATGTATATGTATAACTGATTCACTTTGTTAAAAAGCAGAAACTAGCACACCATTGTAAAGCAATTACACTCCAATAAAGATGTTAAAAAAATAATAACAAAAATGGACTTTTTTAGTTCTTACTAACTTTTTCTTTTGGAATTTTACCTTCTATAAGATTATTCTCCCTTCCTTGTTTGGCATGAAATATTTATGGTGGGAGAGGACTACCTATATATGTAGTGTATTTTTCAGATTTACACTATCCCCAGAAAATGGCAATGTACTAGGAAAAAACAATTACCATTTCTCATGTCTCCAAAGTCTAAGCATGTGGGTTAAAAGTCGTACTTAAACATGTACTCAGTGCCTGTGTTCTAGGCTTTGTTAAATTTCTCTAAGTAACATAAACAACTATTAGAACAGCTAATTTTGAGGTCATTACAACAAGTTGGAGATAAGAATATTTAAACACTGTTAAATAATATTTGGATAAAGGGTAAAATGAGTTCTATGTATCAGCATACAAGTTCATTCTCAGCTTTTTAGGAATGAAATAACAACAACAGAAACAACAAAATTACAACAGTTCCTTTAGTAACTACAGATATAAAATTACATAAAACTATTTCACAGTTAGCTAATAAAGTTTTGTATGTACTTCATACAAATAGAGATACAACTCAAAGCAGTGAATATCAAGCACTAATCCTAATGCTTGTTTTTGATAAACAGCTATTATTTCTATATGTGGAAGTAACATTCTAAGCACAATCTCCAGATTGTTATCTAATTCTTACATTTATAAATATTTAAAATATTCCTGACCCTTTGAGGTTGACATCCTACTCTATGATTTTGATAATATCATATATAGCACTCCAAAATGTAGTACATTTAGTAACATCAGGTGTCTAGACAGTATGATTTCTATGTTAGAAAGTACTTTTATTTGAAAATCAGAAAATAGAGGATTTATTAATAGGAAACTGAGGTAATTCATACAATGAAAGTTCAAGAATGATTCAGGAGAAGCAGAAACTCCACAAGAGCTGGAGAGGCCTAGACACAGCTTACTGCTAAGAAAGCCTTGTTTAACCTCACATTTCTTCTTCCTTCATAGTACTGTTTTCAGTCTCTCAAACTGGCATGCCTTGTATTCGTGTATGTATAGATCTATAACCAAAAAGGACTTAAGAAAAATCCCAGGGAAAGATTCTGACTACATGGTAAATACTCAGAGTTGAAGGACACAATGATAACACAGTCTCAACTACTTATGTAACCTTTGAGCAGGGGTCAAGTGGCTATAGGATAGAACCCTCCACATTGCTGGAGTGGGGAGAAGCAGTTCCCCCAAACAAAGTGAGGTGTTAATCCAGAGGAAGGGGCAAAAGATGTTGGACAGTTTAAAATAATGTAGGTACATTTCAATAAATGTCAAAATAGAATATTCTAAAATATTTCTAGAGATCCCAGGAGCAAGACATGTTGAGGAAGCTTAACTTAGAATTTCTTTCATAGTAATCTACCTCAGGAAGAAATTGAACTGCTTACAATCAAGACAAAGATTTAAAAGGATTATTTTATTCATTGTTTTTTAGCTCCTGTCTTTATATGGAAGCTTCGGGGGACCTGGAATGACTCCCAGTGAGAATGACAATTATTGAGTTATTCTACTTTTAAATCCAAAAATTATTTTGGAAATAGACCTGAGTAAAACTCTATAGTCCTCCAATGGAACCCCCTAACAGAGTAATTATAACACTTCCTCAGGCTACTAGGAACGAAATCCTTTAAGCAGTTACTTGAGCATCTAGTTCTTTTTCACTTGTTTCTAATGGAAAACAGTAGTTAGTTGGGCAGCTATAATGTACCTTTTTCCAATATACAGTTTCTCATTTTTTTTTTTTTTTTTTTTTTTTTTGCGGTACGCGGGCCTCTCACTGCTGTGGCCTCTCCCGTTGCGGAGCACAGGCTCCGGACGCGCAGGCCCAGCGGCCATGGCTCACAGGCCTATCCTCTCCGCGGCATGTGGGATCCTCCCGGACCGGGGCACGAACCCGTGTCCCCCGCATCGGCAGGCGGACTCTCAACCACTGCGCCACCAGGGAAGCCCCAGTTTCTCATTTTTAAAGCCAATCTTTCCCACTTGAAACCATGTCTGAAAGAAACTGCATTAAATATTTATATGTTCTCAGGTCAGTATACCTTCGTGATCTGTGTTTATTAATGTAGTGCAAGGATTCCAAAGGAATTTAAGTTAATGTGAGAAAAGTGAATGACCTTTCACATCTGCTCTCTTTATTTCACTATAGGAATGGACATGGAAGGCTCAGTGCATTATTTTCTAAAATGTCTAGCTATTTTCTAACTTGAAATAAATAGATGCTGGCCAGTGACAAAGAGACCAGTGAAGAGGCCATTCCAAAATCACTGCAGGAATTTATGAACATGGATAACAGGGGGTAGGCCCAGTAGAAATGGAAAAAAGATGTAGTCTAATCCTTTATAAAATGATATGGATGTTTCTACAAAATCTTATAATGAAAAAGAGGATATCATAAAAAACATATTGATATAAAAAAAGGGATTTAAGAGCTATTGAGATTCTAAAGTGGAGGATATTTTAAAAAGTACCCCTTAAGAGCTATAAAATACATTTCTAGAGAGAACGTCCACTTTACCAATGAATGTTAAGTAACAGAATCCTTCATTGACAAACATAAATGGGTGATGGAGAGCAACCAGAGAAGAGAAAAACAGCAACACAAAAAACATGGACCACGATGGACAAACTGAACACAGAGGAATCAGAATATCAGCTAAACCATGAATCAAGCATGAGAGTAAAATAGACTTAATTTGGACATACAAGAGCTCAGATATTGTGCCTACCACTCACAGGCCTTTTCTTAAGTAGTACAGCTGTTGTGGGGAGTTCAGGGCCACCAAGAAACAGGGTCTCACCTAGGAAATCAAAAGAAAGTACAATTCTAAGATGAAAACTGTGAAACTGGCCTAGAAAGCAGTTGATACAAATTAAAATAGGAATTCTTTGAACTTCCAGAAAAATACCTTTAAAAAATGGGTTCTTTATAACAAACAGTTAAGTAAGCTAGAGGCCCTTGGGCATAAACTGAAGGTAGCTATTAAGAGAGTACACAAGAAAACAAACAAGCAAGCAAGTATGTTAATAAAGAATATGTAAAATAAATAAATCCATTATGCTTCTTCCTTCTCTATTCTTTCTTTTTAAAACTCAACTCTAAAAATATTTGAGTAAAGAAATAGATGTTTAAGTGTGTTACATACAAATATAAGGGTTATAATAGAATAAAAATGAAAATAAATACATATACATTTAGCAAAGATTTAGAAGTGTAGAAGTAAAGGACGGAACTGTAGTAAATGTGTCAACTTTTGGGGGGGATAGATCTTATTTAACATTGACAAATTTTGCTATCTAGTGTATGCATTGCTCTTATAATATATACAAAGCAAATTAAAACTAACAATGAAGTTATACCCATAAAGTATCATTGAAAAGATGATTACTGAATGAAAAAATGATTACCTATCATATGATCACTTTTTACTATTGATCACATGTATTAGAACCCGTGCTACTGGCCTAATACTTGTACATTCTCACCAACTCTCATCACCCATTGCTCTGCTAATGCATAAACACCTGTTTTACCCCCTAAGAGCTTTTCTTGTATGACTCTGGTACAAGCTTCCAGCCACTATCCCTTTATGAGAGTAATGATCTGTGTGAAGCAAGCGGTGATTTCTAGAAGAAAGATCTCATTATATTCCTTTTTGCATTAAAACTGTCACAGTAAAGGAGATATGCCTATTCTGTTGAATCTAAAAACCAGTGTTGGGATATTATAGATTTCTGTAAAATACATTAGGTATGATACTTAGAAGGACAAGACAGAATCTTGCATCGGCATTCAGGGAGAGATTTCTCCATCACCCTATTTCATCCTTTAGGAAACATTTTTTTTTCTCTGTGAAAAAAATTTCTCCTTTTCCCAGGAGATAAAAGAAAGAGGGAATAAACTGCAGCTGGACTGTTTCCTACATCAAAGAGATTATGGGGAGAGTTCTTAAAGAATTTTGTTGTGATTATATCTTCTTGGGAAAAAGGGAAATAAGACTCATGAGAAAGCTGAAGATTCGGTTTGTAAAGTATACTCTTAAAGTGTGGATGAAATGTTATGCACATTACTACTTATTTCCTTGCGGTATTACAGGGTTCCACCCTTGTCTTCATAGGACAGTTGAACCAACAACAAAAACAACAAAAAGCACCCCCCTTGTAATTAAGTGGACTGAGAAATGGTAAAGCAATTAGGAATACTGATATAAGACCCATAAGAAGATGGATTCATGTGCAGTGACTGCGATTGATGGCAATTACCTTGAGTGAGGTCTATTGTATAAATAGTGCATTGGTAACAGGCTGAGACTGCCACTATGAACATTCTGTTTATCTAAGCAATGACAGACCCAGTGTACTGGTTTTTCCCTTTAAAAAAGATACTGAAGTAGCTCTGCAGTGGACAAACCAGGTTTCAAGTGGATTCACTCTCTATCCTCATCCATCTTAAGCGAGCTCACTTGGGCTGTTAAAGTGTGTGGTGTCTTGGGTTCCAGGATGGAGGATATTTTTTTCTTTTTCTTACTTTTCTTGGTAAGAGAGATTTGGAGCTAGAGGGTTCACTATTTTCTAAAATATAGTCCACTGATTTCTATTCCTATCAGTTGTTCAGTAGTTGACTATTCTACTCCTGATTTCAACAGCTTGAGTGTAATGAGTACTCTGTTGGATCATGCCAAAAGTACTCGGGAGTTTCAGGATAAGTGGCTATTCCTCTAGCTATCTGAGGTGCCATTCAGAAGTAGCATGGGAAATCAGACTCTGGAAACAACAAAGAGAAGATTGCCATGTATGATGTTGTTGAATCAAGTGCTGATCTCATTGCATAAGTCAGAGGTATTTCAGAGGTGGGAAATAAAGGTGGAAAAATGTAAAACTCCATGAATTCAGATGGAGCTCATGTCAATTTGGTAAGTGTTGATCTCATTAGGGAAGTTGATACTATCAAGCAGCCATCCACTACTATGTACAATCAGCACATACTTGAATAATAATTGTTAAGTAATGGTTACCTACTATGTTAAAAGCTTTTAACAAATGATCTGTATATTTAATCACTTTATAAGGTTGATATTATTTGTCCAATATATATACAAGATGAGGAAACTGAAGCTCAGCAAGTATAAGTATGTACTTAAGGTGACACAGCTACTAAGTACCTAATCTAAGATTCAAGGCAGGCTGTCTGACCCTAAAACCCTTTCTCTTTTCACTATGTTGTTCTGGGTATCAGGTAATATGTGTTTTAACAATGGTCTTTTATATATGATGCCTTTTTCTTCCCCTTGAACTTGTAGTACCATCAACAAGTCTGGACTATGGAAAGTTAGGGTGTGAGGTGCCTAGGAATCGTCATATTTTGAGCTTTAAGTACAAGCATTTCATGAATGGTGGCTCCAGATGACATCTGACATCCCTGTTCTCCTACTACTTTGCTTCTCTTATATTAAGAAGCAAATCAATGGGTGTGATAATGGTGAATCTTAGCAAACAATATATACGTTCCGTGCTAAGTTCAATTTATATTTAAAAAGTTCAAATAATATGTTCGAAAATACAAACCTAAAATAGGTTGTAGGTGTATTGTGTTCTTGCAGTTGAAATATTTTGTTTTGTTGTTGCTATTGTCATCATTTAAGAGAGTTAAAACCTCATCTTCACAGATGTATTTTAATAAAGGTCTTCTGCACCTAACCTATCTTATTAAGTTGTTATTAATCTGTTTATCGAGATAACATTTAAACGTTGAGGTGTATTATGTAGCAAACTTCTATTTAATAAAGGCAAATTGAATAGGAAAATGGATAGTATGTATATAGTCCTAAGAATTGAAATATTAAATTATCCATTATTTTGAGAGAAACTAAGTGACTCAAACTTTTTTTAGTAGAAGCTATTCTGTATTCAAAGGTCATTCATTTTTATTGACATATTTAGAAAATGCAATTTTAGTAAATGTTAATAAATTAATATAGACTCAATTTCAACAAATGTGATTACATTAATATGCATAAATTTGACATTAAATATACTTCCATTTTCATTGCGTATGAAGACCCCTCTGTTAAAATAATGAAATGCCAAAATCAGCTATGGAAAATAATCTCAATTGCTCCACAAAAACAATTTAGTTCTAAACTGAAAAAACATAAATACAAGAATCATCCAAAATAAAAAGTTTGAATCTTAACAGTTAATAGCTTTTTAACATATTAAAAACCTAATGAGAATAACTTTTATAATATTTATAATTATATTTTAGTTTTAAAAGACTCCCACCATAT
The DNA here is from genome assembly GCF_008692025.1 of Phocoena sinus. Taxonomy (NCBI): domain Eukaryota; kingdom Metazoa; phylum Chordata; class Mammalia; order Artiodactyla; family Phocoenidae; genus Phocoena; species Phocoena sinus. The sequence continues at coordinate 25,324,375 of NC_045766.1, forward strand.
TTTAAAAAATATATAGCTGTACCATTTGCCAATAAACCATATAAAAATGTTTCATTCTTCTTCTAGTATCTCTGGAAGTTCATATAAGCAGTACCTTCTAATTTGTAGTATTAAAACTACAACAGTAGGATTTCATGTTGATTTATTTATAACAACATGTTTTATCACCTAGATATTCATTCAATGACAATAACAAGGAACCAGGGTACTATATAAATGGTCCTCAGGTCATCGCATATTGGAAAACCATAGGTAATTGCCAATAATGAGATTTGTTATTTGTGCAAATTATATGAGTTAAGTTGTCAGAGGTATGTGAATTCTCACTAAAGAAATCTTTTAAGTGCAAGTGACTTCTATTTTTATGAGGTATTAGCTCAAAAAATCAAACTGCCATTTAATTTTTCTCTAGTGAGCCTATTGTCTTCATTTCATGTCCTTCTTGGGATACATTTTTCTCTGTATTCTTGAAGATTTATTCATGAACTTCCATTAGCATTAATAAGGGTTGTATAACTCTATCCCCTACACAGCCAGTGGTAAATGAAATCCCTTTGGCATAATTTTCTGACACTTAAATGAGTCTTGGGCTTTATAAAATACAATTATGGGGCAATGTTACAAATGTAAATACCAAGAAGATAGGGGAAAGGGAATTAAAGGTGCCCTTTATAATGACACATGAGAGGATACACTTTCTCACTGAAAGACACAATTGAGAGAAGTTCTCATATTATCCATCTGATCATCACCAGTTTGGGGAATAGTTCTGTCTCTTATGGAATTAATAGATATTAAATCCAAAATCTGACTTAACCACCAGATCACATAAAATGTTTTTTAATAGTGGAAACAATGGCAAAGTTTTTTACAGCTAGTACTTGACTTTTTTTTTTTTTTTTTTTTTTTGCGGTACGCGGGCCTCTTACTGTTGTGGCCTCTCCCGCTGCGGAGCACAGGCTCCGGACGCGCAGGCTCAGCGGCCATGGCTCACGGGTCCAGCCGCTCCGTGGCATGTGGGATCTTCCCGGACCGGGGCACGAACCCGCGTCCCCTGCATCGGCAGGCGGACTCTCAACCACTGCGCCACCAGGGAAGCCCTAGTACTTGACTTTTTAAACTGCAAGAATAGTATTTATAGCACACCTTGCTTGCAAAAAGTGTAATCATTTACAGATACCTTAAATTTGAGTAGCCTCAGTGTTAGGAGAGTTATATAATTTCCAGTGGGAAGATTACAAATAATGATAAACAAGGGCACATGCAAGTCATGTGCTAAAAATCACCAAGCTCTTGAAGATATACAAAATGGACATTTCTTTTTCCCTACTCAAAACACCTAATGTAGGGTCAATTTTGATTCTCACTTGTAAGTAAGTGCACTGAGTATTACAAATATAATACAGATACATCAGGAAATCTCATCTTTCACAAAATTTACCCTATCTTATGTCACCGTTCCTTTAATTTCACTATTAGTAAGCTGTCTCTTTGTATCTCAAAGAAAATTTTAAAAATATCTTCTGGAAACTTTTAAAAATATGAGTCCAAAAGAAACCTACTCATAGTTTACAAGTCAGAAGGGAGCAACATGATAGGTCGTTAATAGTTTAATAGAACTTTCTATTCCACCCAGCAAGCCAACTGAGTGTTTGTTTGAATGGAACAATTTGCGAAGTGGGAGAAATGGGACCCCAGAGTCATAGGAATAGGAGGGTATAATAAGGAATATAGGGGAACATCTCTGACCACTTCACAGTGAACTTGAAGCTGGTTCTTCCAGTGGTAAGTGAAGTTAACAATTACAACTCAATCACTTTGATTCCATTCAGTGATTGCTATATAGTAGTGAGCTATGCAATATCGGTTTTAGAGTTAGACAGACCTAGATTAACAGCCTTTATCTTGATGTAAATAAATTGAACTTTCTGAACCTCATTTTCATAATCTGACAATCCTTGATAGTTGTTGGCATTGAAGAAGAATGAATGAGATGGCAACGAGTTTGATATTTGGCATGTGGTAATGTTCCCTCTGCATCAAGATGGAAGGTCTCCTCAAATCGGTAGCCACCATGACCCGCAGTGAGATCTGGCTGTTGTTTGTAATTACAGATTCAAGAGGAAGGGTAGTCCTAATTTGGACGCCCACCACATTGACATATACACACTACTATATATAAAATAGATAACGAATAAGAACCTGCTGTATAGCACAGGGAACTCTACTCAATATTCTGTAATGGCCTATATGGGAAAAGAATCTTCAAAAAAAAAAAAAAGTGGATATATGTATATGTATAACTGATTCACTTTGCTCTACACCTGAAACTAACACAACATTGTAAATCAACTATACTCCAATAAAAATTAAAAAAAAAAAGTCTGTTACTTAAACTTAGTTTCATCTCATGAATAATTTTAAATGATTTTGCATACATTTTGGTATTTAATGGAAAACTTCCATTGCTGTGGCATTCTTTCCATATGTGCTGTCCTACCCTTGGGTGGTTATCACTGTGGTTCTTTATCCAAAGTTGCCATCCGAGAGCATGATACTTTGGAATGCGGTTTGAATCACAGACAACAGTAGAAGTGCAGCTCTGTATAGGCCCAGAGTGATGTGAGACATGCACATAAAATGTCACAAAATGATATCATATAACTTGTTTTTCAATCACATTTCAGATGGAAGAGGCTGAATTTCTGTTACATTTATGGCCTCACGTTTATTTTCTCTACTCTGCTATTATGAAACCATAATGTTTGATGAAAGCTAATCTGTCAGCTTTTTAAATGATAAATTGGAGAGTGGAGATATCTGTTTCAACAAATAAGTATTGAATTCTTACTATTTTTCAAACCAAATGCAAGCCGTTTGTGTACATTTAATCAAAACAGGAATGTTTACGTTGTTTCTAGAGTTCTTTGATTCTAAGGAACATTCTCAAGGTCACACAGGTAACATGTGGAATAACCCAGATTCAATCAAAGTTCTATGAGGCTGTTTTCTGGAAATAATTTAATCTCTGCTGAGTCCACCTGCAGGCAAGAAGGAATGCACATGCACACATATACAAAAATACACTTACTAACGAGCATGTGGGAACCTTGGTCACTCAGGATTTGGCTCGTAGGGCTTGCACAGTTTTACCAATAACATTTAACTGTTGCAGCCATGACTAGCACCATTCAAGGAGAACACTCTATGTCTCTTGCATTTATTCTCAAACAAAAGTTAACTTGCTTCCTTATACCACAAAAGTTTGCTGCCTCTACCTCAGGGACATATTGAAAAGATTTGAATTGCATAAGTGCTTATAAGAGAAAAGTCACATAAATTACCTTGTCAAACCTTTAATTTCAGTAATATTATTGAAATAGATTCTCCCATTTATCTTCTTTTTTTTTTTTTTTTTTTTTTTGCGGTACGTGGGCCTCTCACCGTTGCAGCCTCTCCCTTTGCGGAGCACAGGCTCCGGACACGCAGGCTCAGCGGCCATGGCTCACGGGCCCAGACGCTCCGCAGCATGTGGGACCTTCCCGGACCGGGGCACGAACCACTGTCCCCTGCATCGGCAGGCAGACTCTCAACCACTGAGCCACCAGGGAAGCCCCCATTTATCTTCTTTTAACTCTTCATGCCACAAATAGTGGTTGTGGAAGTACTCATGAATTACTGTAACATTTCAATGGTTTCATGTGATGTCTAGAGAGACATGTTCTAATATAAAACAATTCAAATTAATCTTACACTTGTATATATGTAATTCTAAACCAGGGATCAGCAAACCATGACCACAGTCAAAATCTAGCCGGCTGCCTGTTTCTGGAAATAGTTTCTCTTGGTAACATAGTCATACTTATTCATTTATATATTATATATGCTGCTTTCATGCTACATTGACAGAGTTGAGTAGTTGTAACAGAGTAATTTTATGTATAGCCCATAAAATTAAAAAAAATTACTGTCTGGTCCTTTACACAAGAAGTCTGCCAATCCCTGAATGTACCTGTAAAGTGTTACTAATTTTTATATTAGCAACCAGATATACAATGAACGTTAAAATCACAGTTTAATCTTTCTAAAACATTTAATTATATTTAATCTTAACAGTTACACCAAATTCAACTTCATATAAATAATTTTATTTAAATATTTATTTTCTCAATTATAGTTACTATATTGACTAATAAATTTATTAGAAAAAATGAATATTTTAGAAGAAAATATTTTAAACATCAAAATAAATTAAAATTTTTTTATTAACTATATTTTTCTTTTTTGTTGATATATTCAAATTTTTACCCTTTGAATACAATTATATTTTATGTTTAATCCTTTAAATCACTGAGAATGAGTACAAGTGCAAGAAATAGGAAGAAATAAAAAATATGAAAGTGGAGCTCAGAAAAGAGTGAAAGTGAAAAGAAAATAGAAATTTTGACATCATGAAAATATATTTTATCAAGCTAGGAGGTTAGCACATAATAAGTAGTTTGTTGGCTTCACTTACATCTTTGTTTATTTAGGCCTATGGTATGTGGGCCTCTATTTGTGCTCTTCTTCCCAGCCCTGCAAATATTTGGAATGAACCTGATCAGTTCCAAACTAGCGGTAATCAGCTGCTTTAGGGTATCTTATCTGGATAAATCACCCTAAATTTCATCAGCTTGTCTGTCTAGTAAAGAGTGAACTAACCCTAATCTTGCAGGTTTGTGGATCAGGAGGGAGACCCTCTCTGTTTCCTATTAACAGTCACACTTGGCATCTGGAGCTATTGTCCAAGATAGGATTGTGACACTTCATAATCTCCTTAATTTTTTCATAATTATGCATCTGCTATTTGGGTAAAGACACTGTTATTTTCAGTAATTACTAACATTACTAACATTATAGACACATGATAAATAATTAGTGAATGTATAATTGATGGATTGGCTGAATGAATTAACCGATAATTTATTTGTGGGAAAACAAATAATAAAACCCTTAATATTTCCTTGAAGGAAGATTTTTCTCCCCAGGGAAAGAACTTAAAATACAGGTAATATTCATCAAATAGACAACGTTTAGAGAATATTAATACTCCTGTGTCTACGATGTATAACATATTTAAAGAAGAATGAAAATGTGTGTTAGGAGTTGAGAGGGACAAAAAAGTAACCATAGCTATATCTGGAGAGTTTTATTGGGATGAGTTTGAAGGTGCTAAAATATTTGAATTTTAATGTGTAGGAGAATGAGGAATCACTGAGGGTTTTTTTTTTTTTTTTTTTTTTTTTTTTCCGGTACGCGGGCCTCTCACTGTTGTGGCCTCTCCCGTTGCGGAGCACAGGCACTGGACACGCAGGCTCAGCGGTCATGGCTCCCGGACCCAGCCGCTCCGCGGCATGTGAGATCTTCCCGGACCGGGACACAAACCCGCGTCCCCTGCATCGACAGGTGGACTCTCAACCACTGCCAGGGAAGCCCTCACTGAGGGTTTTTAACTAGCAGACTGATACGGTCATGTTTGTGTTTTATTAAAATGGTTTCCGTATGTGTGTGTGTGTGTGTGTGTGTGTGTGTGAGAGAGAGAGAGAGAGAGAAAGAGAGAGGAAGAGAGAGAGGAAATTGGTTAGAAGGCAAACTAAAATAGAGAGTATTTAGCAGGACATTGAAATCGTTTAGAAAAAGACCATGAGAGGGTCTGTCAAAGAATAGTGTGAATTGAAATTGACATTATAATAATGCAGAAAGAAAGAATGAATCAAGGATAAATGAAGATTTTTAAGTTGTATGTATGTGAGGCAGTTGAACATTTATATACCTGTGGGAACTGAAGCAGATACTTATATATCTGATATATTGATACATATGATAATTAAACAATATAGTTTTATGCATACTTAACATACTGTCTTCAATTAATATTTCAGTAGCTGAGTTTTGCCATCCAGTTTCTAAATTTTTTAATATATTGGTATATATTGGTGTATATTGCCAAATATACACCAAAAAGAATGGAGAACCCAGAGTTCTTGTGCGTGCTACTCCGTAGACACCACTGGGATGAGACCACTGATATTTCAAAGAAATTCTGACATATAGTAGCAGCAAAATTCTTGCTTTGTGGAAGAATAAATAAATGAATCAAAATGTTGATACAGTTTCATCCTTACTGTATAAAGTATCTATGGTACACCTGGCTAAGTTAGCTAGTTAACAGTAAGAATAAATACTGTAAGCAAGGGATGGAGTCGTTTTGAATCACAGTGTACCAGCTAAATTTTTCATGTCTAGTTGAATACCCCTAATATTAAACAACACATGTTTTTTTTCCAAAGAAAGAAGACAAGGAGAGAAAATATAACCAATCTGATACTATTTAGCAGAAAATGTCACTTGGTCACTGTTTTTACATAACGTTTAAATTTTGAAGTTTGCACAAACTCATTAATTGCTCTATCCAGAATATTGAATGGCTCCTGAGCAATAGTAAAAAGAATTATGCACCTTTCATAAAAGCAAATTCAATTCATCTTTCAAGCTCGAATTTTTGTGTATTATAAACAGGGGGGCTGATGGGGGGAATTAGAATGACCTTTACTGTTCCGCCCCATGCTGTACCTTCCCCCCAAGTCTGTTTCTACTTAGACCATTTTATAGCCTTGAGTTGCTAAGAACTGATCAAACTTCATTAACAAGGAACATTAACAGTCACCTTATAACAGACAGTGACAGCTAAAAAAAAAAGTCTTTAAGGTTTCCAGATAGTGAGTTTAAATTAGCCTTAATTTTTGTTAAGCAATGATTTATATATTAGCCTAAATATATTTGCAGCCCTAGAAAGGTTCATGTTGGTTTATGTTCTGAGAAAATAGGCATTTCATCAACTTGATTCAACCACCAGAATGCACATAAATTGGAGAAAGTAGAGACTTAGAGTAATGATACATTACACTTAGGCTAGCAGAAAACTTTTCTGAGCATTCAAATTTATTACATAGGAGGAGCTACTATATCTTGTTAATGTATTATCCAAGACAACCAAACCTTCTAATAAATTTTTTAAGGTTTCAAATCCAGAAAATGGAGCATATAGCCTAGAATTTTATATTATAATGCTTGATGAGATTCACTCTAGTGAGGAAGTATTTGTCTTTAAATTATGCTTAACCTACCAGATTTCTCAAATATGAATTAGTTTTGAAAACTTTGACAGCGCTTAAGCACATATAATAAACTAAAAATAGAAGTCAGTCTTATGAGCAATAAAATTCTGCAGTGGTTTTGCAATAAGTTAAGCAACTAAAATGAAAATGGCACATTTGCATCATTCATTTTGAAAATGATATCTTAAAACATCTCTTGAAGGGCTGATTCAGCTGACAGCAGAATCGCCACAGTGATGCAGGTGTTCTTTTGTCCATACTGGCATTGATGAGGGGAAACAATGTGCATCATTGGGACTGAGATGTCCTGATGTTCCCAGATGCTTATAGTGGAGATACCAGACTTACTCTTAGACTATGAAACTGTATTTTTTATTTTATTTCGGGGTGGAGTTGAACAAAACATTATTTACTGAAAAATAGAAGTAAATCTTTAGGAAAATTTATGAGAAATATTCCCATTTAAGTACGTTTCATGAAGTTAGAGATAGTAATTAGTGCAAAAAAATATATAAGGAATGTATATCGGGTCTACAGTTTCCTTGGCAATTTGTAAATTATAAATATAAACTATAAGATCTCTTTGAAGTGCTATTCTGTGTATCTCATGTACTACCCAACCCGATGTTCTATTAGAAAGTGACATTATGGCATAGTTGTCAAAGGATGAGTGTACCTTCCATGTTATAATCCTCAAAGATTTGAGATAGTCAGTGGGATATTCTCTTTATTTTATATAGATGCACATTGAGATAGGAAGAAATAAGAGAATCACTCAGAGGTTTATGACTGTGCCGGGGAAATGCTAAGAAATCTCTCTGGGCCTATTACATGGAATAAGACTTGCCTTAGAGCATCCAAAAACTATTGGCTAATCAGCAGAAGCTGTAAGCATAAAAATATAAGCACTATTTTGAAGGTTTTGTCTGTTGGTTTGAATTTTGAACAAGGTTAATTGATTGGTTGGGGTGAAGTGGAGAATGAAACAGCTGAGCACATCTGGCTTCAACTGATAAGAACCACTGCCACACACTCCAGTGCCCTCCTGGAAAGGGAGGAGCTGCCCTTTACTTGACAATTCAGTAAAGATCTCCTGCCTGAAATGCCTGATGGCAACTGCTGGGAGGCCCTGATGCAAGACGTCCATTAACAGTAGAAAGAATGGTATTTGTGATTGAAGGAGAACTTTAGGTTGCTGAAATAAGCTCTATTCCTCTTTTTCTCCATTGGTGTTCCCTGACTGCTGTTGGGTGGGTGGGTGAAACCGTGGGTAAGCCCTCTGCCTTGAGAAACTCTTTCTCACTTCTGGGACAAGGCATCAAATAAAATAAAGTCATCAAATAAAGTCATAACACAAAAACCTATGCGATTTTTTTTCTTCAGGCATGTTTACACACATACACACTTAAAGAAAAGAGATGAGTCTGAGCGACAGACATTATTCCTGGTCTAGTGCTTTTGGCTTTACTTCAAAAAGGAAAAAAAAAAAAAAAACTCAGATGACTGAGATAACCCTTAAGGTGAAGGCAGAGTCTAGCAGGTATGAAGAATGATAATCTAGACCATACTTTGAAACTTTACCGTTCAGAGGGATCGCTTAGGGATTTTATTAAAATGCAGATTCTGAATCAGTAGGTTTGAGATGGGTCTTGTAAGTCTGTATTTCTAAAAAGCTCCCATGTGATGGTAATTCTTCTGGTCTTCAGACTATATTTTGAGTAACAAGCATCTAAATTATAACTATAGAATGTTAGAATGGAAAGAACAAAACTAAAAGCTTTACTTCCCACAGTTTATATGCAAGTAAATTTTGCTTTCCCATTTTGGGTATGCTTTCTTGTTTTCTTCTGGACCTCTTGAAAAGAAAAAAGGTAATATCCCTGAGGCAAACTTACTAGTTTTTTTTTTTTTCCTGCCTGAACACAGAATAAAAGTTTTTAAAATCATCTATACATAAATGTTTAAGTTAGCATATTTATCTAGTAACTGGCTTATAATATTTACATTGTACTAAACATGTATTATTTGGGCTCTGGACTAAAATTTTGTGTTTTGTAAATTTTGTGTTTTGTAAATGTTTTCTTTAGTACCATAATTAACCATTAAATCCCAGTGGTCCCCAGCAGTGAAATGGGGAAACATATTTATGGTAGTTGGGAAAAATATACTACAGTATTTAGCCATCCATCTGTCAGTCTCAATCACTACCTAAATGACAAGGGCAGCCTGCCTCACAGCCAGGAGAGAAATGGATAAGAAAACAGGCTGCACCCCTCATGAGACTAGAGCCTCATGTAAAAAAAAAAAAAAAAAAAAAAAATATATATATATATATATATATATATATAAAAATAATACTAAAATATAGCAGATTTCCCACACATTTTTGATGATTCAAAATTCAATTGAAAAACACTTTTATGAGGACTCTGGTAAGAAGCATTTCCCCTCAGTTCTGCAATTCTATTCAGTAAACGTTTTACTAGTCAGAACACCACAGTCAGTAATTTAGCAAATGTATTTTAAGTGCATATTTGCTAGGAGACACAAAGGTGGAAAGGAAAGTCTCTAACCTCAAGGTGCTATAGTCAGAGCTGCAAAGTTGCAGGCTGCTATCTATGATAAGGTGAGAAAATGCCTGTAAGAGATTATGCAGGTTTTGTAGCCGGAGCCCAAGAGAAAGGGACACATTAGTGACAGTCCTTTTTTTTTAATACAGCAGGTTCTTATTAGTTATCTATTTTATACATATTAATGTATACATGTCAATCCCAATCTCCCAGTTCATCCCCCCCCCCACTTCCCCCGCTTAGTGAGAGTCTTATAGAAAACAGTTTTAAAACTGGTGCTTGAAGACTGAGCTTAAAGGGATGAATTATCCAAGCAAATTCAGGTTGGAGGAGGAGAGTCAGAGAGGGAAGGAGCATATTCCAAGCAGAAGAAGTGGCATATTCAAAAGGCAGGGCTGTATTAGAGTCTCTGATTTATTTAGGGATCTCCATGTCATTCAGAAATGATGGTGGGATGTGTGAGGGGAAAGTGATAAGGGGTGAGATTGAGTGTGTAGACAGGACCACGATATGAGAATCTTCTATTTTTCTTTTTGAAGTTTTGAATTTTGTTTAATTAATTTTTTTATACAGCAGGTTTTTATTAGTTATCCATTTTATACATATTGTATATATGTAAAAATATTTAGATCTTTTCTCTAAATTGAAGGGAGCCATTTAAAATTTCAGCATCTCTAATAAAGCAGTCTTATATTCAAATGAATTGCATATAATTTTTCCTCTCTGCTAAACTGAATATGTGAATAAACAGTTTTTGGAGATACCTGATTTTTTTCCACACTGATTGAGTTAACATTAAAAATTAAAATGTTTCCAGTTTGTACCCATCTTTCCCTTTATCTTTTGTATGTACCACTCATCAGGTAAACAAAGAGCGGAGTACCATCTTCTTGCACCTCAAGCCTGTCTTTCTCTGTTTTCCTGGTTTCCTGCTATGGGAATAGAAAGAGCCATGTTTCTACCAGAATTCCCAGCAATACCTCTCCCCTACCCATTACAGACCTTAAATGTAGCACACCAGTTTCTCTATCCTTTATTCAAATGTCACAATTACTTACACATCAGATAATCAAAACTATTCTAAATACTTGCATCACTCTGTTAAGCAAGCTGAAGTTCTGAAACACATGTATGTGTGTATTATTGTGATTTGAATATCAAAGCTATGAATTTGACCTTTTAAATTTAAATTCCAAGGACAAGTGGAAAAGGAGGGATTTGCAGACATTTAAGTTATTGGTTGGCAGTGCAACCCTGAGCAATTTTCTTCGAGCACTTGAAAACACAGAATGGATCTCTGTTGGCAATCTCGGTCCTCTAGCTTTTTGAAACGCATGCATCGGAAAGCTGCTCTAAGTTCAAATCAAGTGTTAATTACAGAAAGAGCACGTATTACCAGTTTCCATTGTATGAGTATCAGATGTCTTTTCTGGACTTAGAGATTTGGGAGAGAACGTATTTTTATAAAAAGGAATTACTGAAAAAATATCTTCTATAGTTGTAATTCAAATGGTGGTGGTTCTTGTGAACAGACAATTTACTATGGGAGCATTTGAAGAACCTCATTAAATGTGGTGCTTGGTAGGAATCTCAAAATTTAACCTGAAATATTGGGAAAATGAGGCTTGGTTTCACTGTTTCTTCAAATCAACTCAAATAGAAATTTGTGATGAAAACTTCTGATTTTACAGTATTAGGTAAGAAAAATGCCCATTAAAATGGTGAGATAATTTTACCTTTTATAAGTATAGAGAACTGCCCGGTATCTTCTCTTTTCTTTAGTAGCAGATGGTTCTTGAATAAGAAAAAATCCTTCTAAAGGACTTTTTAGTTTAGCTCTTCTTTATTGGTCATAGCTCTAAGAGTTTAGAGAAAGGACATGGGGGCACATTAGACAAACTAAGAATGTAGATAAAACATAGAGTGAATAGCTGGCTCCCTGACATCTATGTGAGGTACAAATTAACAGAAGAGGAAAATAGAACTGTCTTATGATTATGAACATATCTTTAGAGAGAGCATGAGAGAGGGCTGATTTCTGAAGACAGTTTATTCTATAAATATGCTTATGTACACACAACACATTCTTGATATATGATCAATGACAACAGTCACTAAAAGACTTCACAGGAGACATAGGAAATTTCTGACCCATGTTCTCATCTGGAAAGTGCTAAGAGCATAGATTCACTGCACAGTTCTATAGTTCTGATTCAGTTCTCATGGTTCAGAATACAGCAGCAGCCTGTGGGGACTTTTGAGACTTGCATCATTTTTGTTCCCAATTCTCACCACAATTCACAAAATGTCATTAAATTAGTGACAAAGAACAGTTCTCAATTTACACAAATCCCAATATGGACTGGATTAAAATATGTCATAGCATCCTTCTGGCTTCACTTGCACTCTCACCTACTCCAGAATCAGTTAATTATATACCCCCTTCCAATAATACCCTATAGCCACCCAACCTTGAATTTCCCTAGTGATTGTGGTCTGGTTCCAAAACCTAGGCCACTACCACCAAATTATTTCTTCATTCTTTTTTTATACATAAAGTGTATGGAAGAGATACAAAGACTAAAAACTTGGTTCATGCTATATAGTCATAATGTCAGATTCCAACTGATTCCTTGAAGTGACTCAACAGCCCCATTTTTTGTTTTTTTATACTTTACTACTTTACTCAAGAATAATTCCATAATTTCTACTTTTATCAAGTAATCCCTCCCTTTCCACCAGCTTTCAGTAAATAGCCCCATTTTCGACTTTGTTTACTATTCTTACTAACTATAGGTACTACGCTAATTTGAATGTATCCTAAGGTAGGCACTATTATTAATTTAATTTAAGGTGAGTGCATATAAAAATTTTACAAATGAGGTGACTGCACATGATATTTGCAAAATGTTATTTTTAATATCCTTTTTAATATCCCTTACAACTCTGTATCTCCAAGTCAAAGCAGTGAAATTTACTGCCGTGGGGAAGAAAGAAGGTGGGAACTACCAAGAACAAATTAGTTGTTCATCAGCTTTCAGTCTCAAATATTCTTGATTACTTTAATAGACAATATTTGATAAAAAGCCCATGTAGTTGAGAGACAAAAATTTCAAAAATGTCTTCATTACCCTCTTTTAATATATCTTAAGGCGGGTCAATGGACTTTATTGCAGCTATTTTTTTAAGTGATGTTTCAAAACTATGAGAACAAGGAAGAAAATCCCCAAATTTCTAGGAGAATGACCTGTGGGAGTAAATCTGTGTTGAACTACATTTTCTGACTACTTCTTCTGGCCTGAGTTCCAGAGAAGTCCTGTTAGTCCTTGAAAATGTTCAGTCTGTCAAGGGTAAGAGGTCTTTTATTTCACCTTCTGTTTGGGACTTTAACAAGAGTCTGCTTTGCATGTGGTCAAGCTAAAGCAGTTTTGGCCTTGTAGAGGGAGAATATAAGAATCTATTTAGCTGTCCTTATCTTCCCTTGGCTCTCCACTGTTGGAAAATTACCTGTAATTTCCATCATGATCCTGTTGTGTGTAGACGTGTGTGTGTGTGTGTGTGTGTGTGTATAAATGGGGAGGTAGTGTAGCTAATAGCCTAGCCTGCTGGACATTCAGAATGTCAGAGGCAGATGCTGCAGGGAATTAAATGTCCCTAGAGATGAGGGCTGAAGGATGGGCTTCCTAGACTAGTTGCTAGAGAGAAATCAGAGCTCATAGAACTATCAGTGGAATCATCAGAAAGAGGTGGATGAGTCAACAGGAGCATTGTCTAAATTAAGAACATAGACCATGTGTTACATTAGCATCAAATTTGAGCTATAGAAGCCGAAGTGTCTGGAATGAGTTGTCACACCTCAGCAGAGATTAGCATGGATCACAAGGATGCTGAGCAGATCTCAGTAGCTCCCCTCATTAAATTTCACATGGTTATACTCCATGTATACCCACAGTTCTCCCATATACCCAGATAACATCTTAAAGAGGAGAAGTGGAAGTGGGAATACTTCTGAAAGGATGTGTATTTAACAGAGTCATCTAGGCACATACTAACTTCCAAGAAAACTCATCCAAATTATTGAACTGGCCTGAGATTACCGAATCAGAATTCATCTAGTTTCCCTCAACACCAAAACATCCCTACACCTTGTCAGAAGGTTAGGAACTAACTAGAAGGATAATTTTAGTTATAATGAAATAAATAAAATATTTTTCTTTGTTTATTTAAGTGTAGTGCGAATAAACTTTATTTAACAATTACAGCTACTATACTACGAGTTCTGAGACCAAAGATCACTTTTTTGTTGTTGTTCACCATCTACTGCACCAGTGTCTGCCTAGCCACTTTTGAAATGTAGAGATAAAATAAAGAACTTGTTATTTTTCCTTTAAGGCACAGAGGTAGAAATATAATTATGATTTTGAAAACTAAAACTTTCACCACTGATCATGAACCAATTTCCTTTCACTTTGTCTGGAACCCTCATATCTCAACCACTCCATTTTGTCCCAGCATGTTCAATCTTCATTTCATTAGTCATTTTTCCCTACATCTATAAACATGTAAAAGTTGTCTCCTCTTGAAATAAAGAACAAAATTGAACATATATGAATATTCTTCCCCTTTGGGCAATCATCCAAATTTTATTACTTTCCAAACATTTTAATTAAGGTTTACAGTACCTGCAACCATTTCCATGCCTCTTTCTCTCTCTTCTCTGTTCTTTTTTACCCTCACTAGCTTCAACATTCTTACCTGAGAACTAAGAACTAGTCTTAGACAGTATGGACACAACTGAGTTCCTAATGATAAATGGAAGAGCATATTTACAGTCTCTCTTCTCCTTGACATCTCTGGAAACCTTGACACTGATCATACCTTCCTTATTGATGCTTTTTCCTCTCACAGATTTAGTGAAATACATTATTCTAATTCTCTTCCTGCCTCCTTGTTACCTCTGTTATTTTTTTTGTTGTAGTTAATGCCTTTGCTTTGTTTGCTTCCTACTCACTGATCACACAAGCCTTTCCTTTTGTAAGGCCAGTTTATTAACTACTTTCCAAATACATCTCCACCTCCCAAACTATGGATATTAGTCATCTAAAGAGCATCATTGTGAGAGCTGAAGAGGACAGGGTTTGTATTTAGACATATCCAGGGTAGACTCTTGGCTCAGCTACTTAATAACTGTGTTGCCTTAGACAAGCTCTAACCTTTCCAAGTATAAGTTTTATTACCTGAAACAGTCGGATAATTATCTTTACATCAAACTGTTGTTTGATGATTTAAAAAATAAACCTTAAAAGTAGTACCAATAGCTGGCATATAGTATATGCTAATAAATGGTAACAATTTTCATTCTTTTGAGCATGTTTTTTTTTTTCCCCACTGAAATCATAAACATTCATCAGGACTTGGCTAAAGTCCTACCTCTTTCAAGAATCATGGGCTTCCACTCTAGTTTCAGGGGTTTACTTGCTCTACTGGACAAGTTTTAAAACATATATTGTCCATTAATTATATCTTATTTTTGTACAGAGGATTATTATTTGAAAGGTACTTCAATTACATCATAAAAATGAGCTTCATAAGAAGAGAGGATTCTTACAGTATAAGAACCTTTCAATAGTATATATCAATTTCTTCCCTCTTGAATTTTGTACTATTGAGATAATACATTTCATTTTTACATATATTTTAAAACACACAATATATGTTATTGGGGGCTTCCCTGGTGGCGCAGTGGTTGAGAGTCTGCCTACCAATGCAGGGGACACGGGTTCAAGCCCTCGTCTGGCAAGATACCACATGCTGCGGAGCGTCTGGGCCCGTGAACCGCAACTGCTGAGCCTGCATGTCTGGAGCCTGTGCTCCGCAACAAGAAAGGCCACGACAGTGAGAGGCCCGCGCACCACGATGAAGAGTGGCCGCCGCTTACCGCAACTAGAGAGAACCCTTGCACAGAGACGAAGATCCAACACAGCCAAAAAATAAAAATAAATTTAAAAAAAATGTGCAGTTCCTAAAAATAAATTTAAAAAAAATGTGCAGTTCCATCACATTAAAAAAAAAAAAAAAGAATCATGTGCTTCCAGTCTAGATTCAGGGGTTTACTTGCTCTACTGGACAAGTTTTGAAACATATATTGTCCATTAATTACATCTTATTTTTGTACAGAGGATTATTATTTGAAAGGTACTTCTATTACATCATAAAAATGAGCTTCATAAGAAGAGAGGATTCTTACAGTATAAGAACCTTTCAATAGTATATATCAATTTCTTCCCTCTTGAATTTTGTACTATTGAGATAATACATTTCATTTTTACATATATTTTAAAACAAAATATACGTTATTTTTGTTTAAATAGTCAATCATGTTTTAGAGATATTTATATAAAAGAAAAATTTTATAAATTTATCAATGTAGTTACTATTTCCAGTATCCTATCCTTTGTGAAGAGCCACATTTCTATCTGGGATGACTTTCCCTGTAACCTAACGAACCTCCTTTAGTAATTCTTGACGTGTGGTTCTGCTGGTGATGAATATTTTCAGGTTTTGTATGTGTACAAAAGTCTTTATATTTTCTTATGTTTTGGAAAGATTGTTTGAGTGGTTATAGACTTCTAGGTTGACAGCATTTTTCTTCCCATATATTAAAAATGTTACTCCTTATCCATTCGTCCTTTGATGGACACTTAGGTTGCTTCCATGTCCTGGCTATTGTAAATAGAGCTGCAATGAACATTTTGGTACATGACTCTTTTTGAATTATCGTTTTCTCAGGGTATATGCCCAGTAGTGGGATTGCTGGGTCATATGGTCGTTCTATTTTTAGTTTTTTAAGGAACCTCCATACTATTCTCCATAGTGGCTGTATCAATTTACATTCCCACCAACAGTGCAAGAGTGTTCCCTTTTGGCACATATATACAATGGAATATTACTCAGCCATAAAAAGAAACGAAATTGAGATATTTGTAGTGAGGTGGATGGACCTAGAGTCTGTCATACAGAGCGAAGTAAGTCAGAAAGAGAAAAACAAATACCGTATACTAACATATATATGGAATCTAAGGGAAAAAAAAACAACATGAAGAACCTAGGGGTAAGACGGGAATAAAGACACAGACCTACTAGAGAATGGACTTGAGGATATGGGGAGGGGGAAGGGTAAGCTGTGACAAAGTGAGAGAGTGGCATGGACATATATACACTACAGGACGTAAAATAGATAGCTAGTGGGAAGCAGCAGCATAGAACAGGGAGATCAGCTTGGTAGTTTGTGACCACTTTGAGGGGTGGGATAGGGAGGGTGGGAGCTAGGGAGATGCAAGAGGGAAGAGATATGGGAACATATGTATATGTATAACTGATTCACTTTGTTAAAAAGCAGAAACTAACACACCATTGTAAATCAATTATACTCCAATAAAGATGTTAAAAAAACAAACAAAAAAACCCCGTTACTCCACCATCTTCTCATTTGCATTGTTTCTGATGAGAAATGCTGTCATGTTCATCTTTGTTTCTTTGCATATAACAAGTCTTTTGTCTCTGGCTGCTTTTAAGGGCTTTTCTCAACACTGGTTTTGAGCAATTTGATTTTGGTGTGCCTTATAATAGTTTTCTTCTGTTTCTTCTTCTTGGAATTTGTTAAGATTCTTAGATCTGTGGATTTATAATCACCCAACTTGGAAGATTTTCAACCATTATTCAAATAATTTCTTTCCTCTCTCCTTAGTGATTCCAATTACATGTATATTAGGCCACTTGAAGTTTTTCTCAGTTCTCTAATGCTCTGCTCACTTTTAAAAGTTCCCTTTCAACTCTGTGTTTCATTTTGAATAATATCAATTACTATGCTCTAAAGTTCATTCATGCTTTTAATGCAATATCTAATCTGCTATTGATTCCATTCAATTTATGTTTCATCTTAGGCATTGTAGTTTACTTCTCTATGTATTTAATTTGGGCATTTTCTGTAGCTTCTATGTCTTTACTGAACTTTTGAACATATAGAATATAGTTTACAAAAATATTTTAATGTCTTCGCTAATTCTATTTGTTAATTCTAACATCTGTTCTGAATTACTTTCTATTGATTATTTTTCCCCTCATTATGGGTCATGTTTTCATGCCTTTTTGGCAGTGAAGACTGCCAAAAAAAACTGGTAGCTTTTGACTGGATGCCAGACTTTGTGAATTTTTACTCATCAGGTGCTGGATATTTTATTTTCCTATAACTATTCTTGAACATCACTCTGAGATGCAGTTCAGTTACTTGGAAGCAGTTTGATCCTTTCGGATGCTACTCTTAATTTTTTCTTTTTTTTTTAGGTAGCACAGCAGTAGCAATCAGTCTAGGGATAATTATTCTGCATTACTGAGGCAAGTATAATCTTCCCAAACACTTGTGAATAATAGGATTTTCCAATTCTGGCTGTTAGGAAGAAGCCTTATTCCCAGCTGTATGTGGGCACTGGGCATTACTAACTCTAATTCTTTGAGGGTAGTTCATTCTCTGGCCTCAAGTAATTTCCTCACATACATCTGCTGAATTGTAGACAGGGACCTTCTGCAGATCTCTGAATTTCTATCTCTGCACACTTTCTCCAGCACTCTGCATGTAGACTCTTACTAACTCGGTGTCCCCAGACTCTCAGTTCTCTGTCCCCAACCTCACCTTGGTTCTCACTCACAGGACTGGAAATGCTCTCTAAGCAGTAAGCTGGGGGCAATTATTGGGCTTTTATCATTATTTCCTCTCAGGGACCACTTTCTTCATTGCATGATATTCATTGTCTTGAAAATTGTTGTTTTCTTATGTCTTATCCATGTTTTATTTTTTCAGGTAGGAATATTTTGACCTGTTATTCCACCTTGGCAATAATTAAAAGTTCTGTTCAAATGTGTTTTGATTTATCCCAGTTTGTAATCACTAAGGTGACTTAAATGTTTTCTGGCTGAAAGGTCTCTATTTCTTAATATAAATTAGGTAAATTTAACAGTATACACATAAAGCACACTCACATATGTAAATGCACACACACACACCCCCATCAGTATATATGTATAGTCTTCAATTGAAGAATATATTACTAATTTGCTTCACTCATTCATTCATTTACTCATTTATTCATTTTTTAAGTATATATTGAATATCTCCTTTGTGTTGATCACTCATGATAAACATGAGGCATACAGCACTGAACATACAGAAAATTTTCTACCCTTAAGGACTTTAAGATAGAAGAAGCTACTTAATAAAGTAATACAGTTCATTCTTTTTATTTCCCTCATTGATCCTACTATATTGTAGGCCTGCAGATAGTTAAGTGTTCATTGAAAATGTAATTTTAAATTTAAAAGAAAATTCTCAGATAAATGAAGTTCTTAAATTTTAATTATCTGTGTGTATTTAGGAATAAGGATAATTTTCCTACGTATATCACTTAAAGGGTTTGGAATATCTTTAATGTAGATAAAAGTTAGCTTAATATTTAAGATATTCCCTCTACATGCCACCTCCCACATACCCATACTCTTCTAAAATTCTTTGCTTTTGAATGTATCTGATGATGCTTAATTAATTCCAATATTTTTTTAAGCCAGCACTTCTTGTCTGAAGATACAATTTCAAGCTTAAAGGCCTCATATTTTTAATTTATTTCTTAAATCACTTGTTACAAGCATGAAATAATTGACTTGTGCCAATGTGGCTTCATTTTATTTTTAAAATTATTTTTAAAAGTGCATTTTTTCCTTCTTTTCTATTTATGTATATACAAGACATGAATAAACTAATATTTTCCTTAACTACTACCATGGCATTGATCATACGTGTATATTAGCTAAGGTTTCTATAAAAAGTATAGCAAAAAACAAATAAAACCTCTCTATACAAGGCAGTTCTAATGTGTTTTGTCTGTCATTATGTCATTATGTATGATTCTAATGTATTCTACATGATTTAGGTACAATGTAGTTCAATATGATTATGGTATAATTATAAATATCCGTATACATTGCTCTTCTATTTCTGAAATTTTAAGTAAATATCTTTTTAAAAATTTTAATTTCAAAGTTTCCATATATTGGGTTGGCCAAAAGTTTAGTTCGGTTTTTTCCATAAGGTGGCTCCAGTAGCACTTAGTTGTCTTTAACTTCATTCGAAACAATTTTGTTAGGTTGTATGTGACAGCTGTCATATCAGCGTGCATTTAAAAAAGGACATAAAAATTGGTGAATTTTCGAGTAGCCATTTTAATATTGAAGATGGAAGATAAAAAGCAACATTTTCGGCATATTATGCTTTATGATTTCAAGAAAGGTAAAAATGCAACTGAAACACAAAAAAATTTGTGCAGTGTATGGAGAAGGTGCTGTGACTGATTGAACATGTCAGAAGTGGTTTGTGAAGTTTCGTGCTGGAGATTTCTTGCTGGACAATGCTCCACGGTGGGGTAGACCAGTTGAAGCTAATAGCAATCAAATCAAGACATTAACTGAGAACAATCAATGTTATACCACGCGGGTGATAGTTGACACACTCAAAATACCAAATCAAGTGTTGAAAATCATTTGCACTGGCTTATGTTCATCGCTTTAATGTTTGGGTTCCACATAAGTAAAGCGAAAAAAATCTTGATCGTATTTCCACATGCGATTCTCTATTTAAACGTAATGAAAACATCCCGTTTTTAAAACATATTGTGATGGGCGATGAAAAGTGGATACTGTACAATAATGTGGAATGGAAGAGACCATGGGGCAACTGAAATGAAGCACCACCAACCACTCTAAAGGCTGGTCTTCATCCAAAGAAGGTGATGTTGTGTATGGTGGGATTGGAAGGGAGTCCTCTATTATGAGCTCCTTCTGGAAAAAACAAACGATTAATTCCAACAAGTACTACTCCCAATTAGACCAACTGAAAGCAACACTCTACAAAAAGCCTCCAGAATTAGTCAACAGAAAACGCATAATCTTCCAACAGGATAACGCAAAGCCGCATGCTGCTTTGATGACCAGCCAAAAACTGTTAGAGCTTGGCCGGGAATTTCTGATTGATCCGCCATATTAATCAGACATTGCATCTTTGGATTTCCATTTATTTCGGTCTTTACAAAATTCCTTAATGGAAAAAATTTCAATTCCCTGGAAGACTGTAATAGGCACCTGGAAAAGTTCTTTGCTCAAAAAGATAAAAGGTTTTGGGAGATGGAATTATGAAGTCGCCTGAAAAATGGAGGAAGGTAGTGGAACAAAAGGGTGAATACGTTGTTCAATAAAATTCTTGGTGAAACTTTAAAATGTGTGTTTTATTTTTACTTAAAAACCGAAGGCACTTTTTGGCTACCCCATAAATACCAAACTAGAATCCACACTTGAAATTATTTTAGTCCTTAGAAGCTACTGTTTAAATTGGAATTGCTATTTTTATAATTATATATATATATACATACAAATCATATATATGTGTAATGTACATAAATATATGCACAGTTTCCTTTAGCCAAATCAGTATGAGATATATGAAGGCATATATTGTGATTTATATGCATAATTAGGATGACTCAATTTATTATACAAAACTCATTATATGTCAACGAAAAATGGGTTTATTTATTTTGTTATTATTCAAGGACATCTTTAAATTAAAGCAGGGCACATATCTCTAAATACAAACTTTATAATTAGGCGTATTTGTCTTTAAGTATTTAGAAGTAAAAATATAAATTATTGGGCTTCCCTGGTGGCGCAGTGGTTGAGTCCGCCTGCCGATGCAGGGGACATGGGTTGGTGCCCCGGTCCGGGAAGATCCCACATGCCGCAGAGCGGCTGGGCCCGTGAGCCATGGCTGCTGAGCCTGCACGTCCAGAGCCTGTGCTCTACAACGGGAGAGGCCACAACAGTGAGAGGTCCACGTACTGCAATAAATAAATAAATAAATAAATAAATTATAACGTTATTTCAAACAATTACGTTTTTATTGTTAAATAAAATTTATTGCAGTAAAAGTTATTCCTTCGCTTGTAACAACAGAATGACTTTCATATATAATCTTAAAGTGTACAAAAATATTGTTATTCATCTTATCGCAGTTACTTTTGTGGGGAGAGTAGACACAAATTGGTATGACTCCCTAGCTCTGAGGGACTTCTCCTGTGATCCTGTCAGTTCTTCCAAACTCTCCCTTTCATCCCCATAATACTCGACCATGACTAAATGCTCCAAAGTTCAGCATTAGTGTCCCAAGCTAGACCAATCATATATTCTTCCTTGAGGGCTGGGATTTACACAGAGATATAAAACCAGTGGTGGGATTAAGTTGCCTCATAGCAACGCTCCTGGTGAAGGTGCCTAACTCCTACTACCTTTTGACTCAGAACTTGCCTAGTTTCTAAGGTTTCATTGATTGTCTCTTCAATTTTTTTAACTACTCCACTATCCTTTCAATAAATGTTCTTTTTGCTTAATTTACGCAAGGTTAGCTTTGGGGTTAAATCAAGGAAGTTGGTCTAATTAAGAGACAATAACTCTAAGTGTATATATTGAAATCTAGGGTACACAGATACCAAATATTAATTTTGGTATATTAGGTGATACTTTAAGGATAGGTGGACTATTTTTGTAGTAGTTATATTTGTATTTATCTGATTTTTTTTTTTTTTTTTTACAAATGATTGCAGCAGCATGGTTGGTGTCAGAATGGATGAATTTTTGTATTGAAAACAACCTTGATGAATATATTGGGTGGGCCAAAAAGCTCGTTTGGGGTTTTCTATAAGATGTTATAGAAAACCCCATACAAATATTTTGGCCCATCCAATATTTGGATGTAAATAATGAATGTTCTTCCCTTTTGGAGTGTTATGAAATAGAGGATAAAACAAAAAGAAAAGTTACTCTGAATAACATAAAGAGAAGAGTTTTGAGATTTTTTGACCAACTCTGCAGTATAGAGGAGAAGATAGAGCAAAAAATGCAAGGGAGAGATCTTGTGACCACATCATTATGGCCTGAGAAGAAGATGTTTGTTCCTAAGGAATTCATGGCAGAGAATAGATGGCAATTGTGACACCCTGGAATTGAAGTTGCTTTTTGTTTTCTACTCTATGGTACAAAGAAAAACGCTGTTTGTATTGTTTCTGCTGAAATGAAGTGGGAGGAGTTGTGTCCAATATGGAGTAGAGTGGAAGCTGGAGGCTTGGGTCTGATGGAGGGAGTCTAGACAGAGGCTGCAGCAAGTGTGAACTAGAAGATGGTCCTCCCCTGAAGTCCCTTGGAGGTAAACAGAGAGTCTCTGAACTTCTCATGGCTCAGAGGATGATCATTCAGCTATCTTATGTGGATATTTTAGGAAAGGTGACCCCAGAAAGGCTGAAGACAGGCCACTCAAGCACGAGGCGTACTCTTCATTATGTTCTTTTTTTTTTTTTAATTCCACTTCAACATATATTGGACCTTATCATTATTTTCTCTGTGTCTTTGTCTTCTCTGGAATGGGTCCATCTCTTTACATCTCTGTATCTCTGTATTACATTCCTTATGATTTGTTTCCTATACTTATTCCTAATATTTCCCAGTTAACTCAGTTTCTCTTTAGTTGCGTGTAATATGCTATCTTTCATGTCAAATAAGGTTTTACTTTGAATGGCCATAAATTTCATTTTTATAAGTTCTTATAACTTGGATTTAGTTAAAATATGCTTCTTGCTTTTCCATGCTGTCCTATTCTTTCAGTATTATTTCTGTTATATTTTATATTACTTTAATCCTTAATGCATAAGATTTTTTTAAAAAATTTGAAATTTCTCTGTTATCTATAATTTTGAGGTTGTATAATCTTCAGCTTATCATTCATAGTGATTTTATTCAGTGATTTGTAATGTTTCGTGGCTAAGTCATTATTGCCTAGGTTGTTATTTCTGTAGGATTCCTGTATGCCCTGGAATGTGAAAGTCACAACACACAGCAATTTTGTTTTTGCTGCTTTCTGAAGTCCTAGGAATTTCTATGGTGCTAACCTAGTTATATGTTCATTTCTGTGTGACTAACCCCATTCCACAAATGTAGTATAAATTTGTATCTCATATCTTTACATGGAACAGGCTTAAGCTTTAGCTTCTTTGTTTAGATGGCCACAACTTCTCTACTGAGGTTAAAAGAACTAAAATCCTTCAACAGTATTCATATGCCAGTTGGTGTGTCTCCAGTCTGCTTTCTCCAAAACATTGAAGCTGTTTTTTTTACCACTATCTCCCTATTATATAGTCTCCCAAGGCAACAAAGTTGTCATTTTTATCTCTGAGTATTTAACACCTTCCCTTCCATATAGATACTCAAATTTTAAGTGAACGAGAGCATGTGATGATCAAATTTCAAATATTGGCTTAAGTTGATATTAATTGAGTAAAACTAGAAAAAAACAAGTACAATTCAATTATCTAGGCAGAAACTACTTTTTAGATTTGTTTTATGAGGAATTATTTTTCTTTGCCATATAGTCTAGACATTAATCTTAATATTACTGATTAAGCCCAAATTATGTTCTTCTTTTTAATGCAGAGGCAACATATAATTATAGTATACATATATCAAATGGATATATAAAATGTGTAAATATTCCAAAACCTATTTGGTAAAGGTGCACATAAAACACATAAATCTGTATAGACAAAAAGTGAGTTTCTTACTTCAAATATATGTAATAAAATTTAAATTATATTTCTAATGATTTTCAAAGCATCAGCAAAATATCCATCATTCATAAGGTTTTACAGAGAAAAACATGTATTATAATTTTGCAAAAGAAATAATTCAAGATGCTGTATTCATATTAAAATGCCATGTGAATTTTATGACAGTTTTGAGCATGATGAGACATTGTTAAATTTGGGAAGAATTTATAACACTTCTATTTTTTTTTTTTTTTTTTTTTGCGGTACGCGGGCCTCTCACTGTTGTGGCCTCTCCCGTTGCGGAGCACAGGCTCCGGACGCGCAGGCTCAGCGGCCATGGCTCACGGGCCCAGCCGCTCTGTGGTATGTGGGATCTTCCCGGACCGGGCCACGAACCCGTGTCCCCTGCATCGGCAGGTGGACTCTCAACCACTGCGCCGCCCTTTTTTTTTTTTTTTTTTTTTGTACACTTCTATTTTATAGACATCTTCTGAAGAAAAGGTTTTTCTTTCATATCTTCAAGTCCCAGAAATATTTAATTGTATGTCATTGTGAGTAGCATATTAATAATTAGAATAACTACTCTATTAGAATAACTTATTTTAGTATTTGTTTTGGTGCTTTATATTTGCTTGAAGAAGAATTGAAGAAAAGCAGCCTATATTTTGAATTTGCTGTAGGATAAACTTAAAAGGCTAATTATCCACAGGCTTCTAGCAGACATGTAAATTTTAGCATCTCCATGTCATTTACCTTATAATGTAATTAGTTATATTTGGATAATCTAGTTGAAAACTTTTAAAAGTATTAGGTCCACTTAGTGAATATGTATTTGTATAAAACATTTTTTTATTGATGTATAGTTGGTATAAAACATTATTTTAAGTCTAGTTTTCAAATATTCCTTTCGTATGATTTTTCTCTGTGACTTAATATCAATTTATTTCCAATTATAGTAATTCAACATTTTGGTTTTAATTAGCATTTACAAAATAGAAAAGGCAATTTACTTTTATTAATATAATGAATGAACTTTAATTTCATTAATATAATAAAGGTAGTTTTCTACACTTTGTATTTTAAATCAATTAAAAACAAAAATCTTATAATATTGCAATTTCCTGAACATTCCTTTGAATCATTAGACATGAATATGTTATTTTAGTGTTCACTGCTTTAAAACATTCCAGAACATAATTTTGTTTTGCTATACATTGCTATAGCATGTCATTAAATATAGCAATAATTTTTGGATAATCAAAACATCTCACAATATGTGTTCCTTTAAATTAAAATTTAAATTAAATTTAATCTTGAGAATTAAAACAAAGTAATCTTGCTTTTATGAAATCACTGCAGTATTATTCCAGTTACTCTAAAGTTTATAATCAAAATGTTTATTTGAAAGCAAACAATTCTTTGGTGGAATTAACAGAGACAAATTAGATTTCTATTAGATTTTTAAGCCATAATATAATATGTGGTTGTGATTGATTTGAGATTCAAAAATATTTTATATCTTTTCATATGTATATACATATATACACATGAAAAGAATAGGCTTTACTTTCTATATATTCACATAATCAGAGTTTCTGAAACCCTCACTGACCTGTGGGTACATATGGCCTTAAACCAACTAAAATGTTGCTAACATCCAGAATATTAATGGAGAATATACTCTAAGGATAATTTGGATTTTTTCGACTGAGAGTCCAAAGCATTTAAATAGGATGGTATTCTCTGGAAAATAAGACAAAATCATGTTTTTAATAAGTTCATAATAGTTGCTGTTATTCATGAGATTCAAAGATTACTTTCTTATGTTGTGGTTCTTTCAGTCTCTTTTTTAAAATTTTTATTGGCGTATAGTTGCTTTACAATATTGTGTTAGTTTCTACTGTACAGCAGAGTGAATCAGCAATACATATACATATATCCCCTCTCTTTTGGATTTCCGTCCCATTTAGGTCACCACAGAGCATTGAGTAGAGTTTCCCGTGCTATACGGTAGGTTCTCATTAGTTATCTGTTTTACACATAGTATCAGTAGTGTATATATGTCAATGCCAGTCCCCCAATTCATCCTCCCCCCTTTCTCCCTTGGTATCCATACATTTGTTCTCTACGTCTGAGTCTCTATTTCTTTTTTATAAATAAGATCGTCTATACTAATTTTTTTAGATTCCACATATATGCGTTAATATATGATATTTGTTTTTCTCTTTCTGACTTACTTCACTCTGTATGACAGTCTCTAGTTCCATCCGTGTCTCTCCAAATGACCCAATTTTGTTCCTTTTTTATGGCTGAGGAATATTCCATTGCATATAGGTACCACATCTTCTTTATCCATTCCTCTGTTGATGGACATTTAGGTTACTTCCATGTCCTGGCTATTGTAAATAGTGCTGCAGTGAACACTGGGGTACCCCAATGTTTCAGTCTCTTGTTAGCTATGCTTGGGGTACCCATAGGAGCCAGGCATAAGGTGGAGGCTAGAATTCATGGAAGAGCTCAGCTCACTGAAGTAGTGTTTCAGAATGCCAATAGGTTGTAACAAATTCAAGAGTTTCAATGGAATGTTAATAAGTTATTCTAGTGTTTCAGGAACCTTGAGAGAGACTATTACTACTACTATTATACTGTGTTATACATAGTTTTTAAATGAAGTAAACAGTATTTCCTTTATCTTCACAGTTTGATTTTAGGACTTCTATGAATAATGAAAAGAGAAGAAGCAGATGAGTAAGTGTAGGGACTGATTAAAAGAATGGAGTTTCATGGAGAAACTAAAAACAGGAAAGGTGTATGGGAAAAAAGGTTGTGTGGAAGGAGATGTTGGAAAGTTAAATTATCACAAAACTATAGATTTAATAATCAACTAACCATCAAGTCAAATAATTGTAGAGCATTTTTACTTTTAAATAATTTCTATCATTGCACTTAGAGAAATAATATTGCACTACATTGATGCTATTTCCTAACTCCTCTTCTTGTTCATTTGTTGTTTTAATTCTTCAGATGGGCTTATGTTGAGTTTAGATCATTATTCTCTCCATAGTTTAATGTATCCACAGTTATAAACCACTTGTCTCACAGGAGTGTCAGTAAATATTTCTGATACGAACCACTAAAATCGCTGTATTAAATGTTTTCTCAAGAGTATATAACAATTTGTTACTATTATGTTACTGTATATATAAAGAAACAATTTCAGTTCCTGTATCAGTGCTAACCTACAGTTTTCTAGACTGAATACATCATATGAGCAATAACTGAAATAAATTTCAATATACACATGTTGCAGTTTCAAGGTGAAAATAATACCAGGTTTTAACAAGGTGGATCTTTCTCCAAAGACTTTATGTTTCAAGTGTTGTTCAATTTTTTCATTTGTCATAAAGCAAAATACACCACTGTGACATGTTTTATGTCTTCTAATATCTTGAGGCAAACTGACAAATGTATTATTCTCACATAAAGAAGAGGATGTTTGCAGCTGCATTACCCTGCTGGACCAAACCGCTGCTTTTGTTCATGCTGTCTTAACTGCTGTAGAAACCGTTTTTGGGGTCCAAACCATAATGCCTACTTCATAATGCTGTTTTGTTCTTTCTGCAAAGATTCACTGTCACACATTACATATGCCCATAAATCTCTCAGTAATTGTGTATTATTTTTCTGGTCCCTGTGTGTGTGAAGTTTACACATTGTATTCAACTTTGAGCTTATTCAGCTTTGTACAGTGGTATGGCAGGCTTATGTGACGCTGTAAAGCTGAGAAAAGTAAGGCAATTATTGTTAAGCCTTTGTAAGCTATTTGAGAAAAGACATTTGTCACAAACATGGTATGAGGACCAATTCTACCAGGTATAGGTTTACTCAGATTTTTATTTAAACTCTTTCTGAAGGAGTGAGCGTTATGAAGAACTTTTCAAAAATTGAAAACTTCACATAGAAACTGGGAGCTTTTCATTACTTTTTAAATAACAACTAAGGGGTATCAGATATAGGAGTGATAAAAATAACATGAGTGAATAAAAATTGATTTTTGATCTAATGTAAGTGAACCGAAAAGATAGTCTAAAGGAGTTATATGAATGAAAATTATAATCATGTATCTACAAGTTCCCTACCAAATGGAAATCTTCATGAACTATCCTATTTGAATAATATTAATATTTTCTATCAATTATCTCCAAAGAAGTAGTTGTAGACATTGAAGCTGTAGCTATAGAAGAATATGACACTCCAAAATATTTTGATAGTAGGAATTCAGGACATGCCACCCCAAAATGTGTCGCTTTGGTATATTTTGATTATATATTGATTATTTTGAACAGTAGCACTTGCAAACTGCAAGTGCAAGGAGAGGTTTTCTCAGAACACCTCTTACCTGCCTAAAGATAGATCCTCCCAAAGGAACTCAGCTGTCATAAATCCCCTCCTTGGGATTTCCGTTAACCAGGGAAGATTGACTTTTATACAGAACAAGAGAATAGAAGTCGATACCGCACCCAGGCAAACTGTCACAAACTACCACACTCCTCAACTATTCTTTTTTTTTTTTTTTTTTTTTTTTTTTGCGGCACGCGGGCCTCTCACTGTTGCGGCCTCTTCCATTGAGGAGCACAGGCTCCGGACGCGCAGGCTCAGCGGCCATGGCTCACGGGCCCAGCCGCTCCGCGGCATGTGGGATCTTCCCGGACCGGGGCACGAACCCGTGTCCCCTGCATCGGCAGGCGGACTCTCAACCACTGCGCCACTAGGGAAGCCCTCAACTATTCTTTGAAGGTCCTATTCATCTTTCCTAGAAATCATTTTCTCTCCCCTAAGAAGCCTACATACCCTCTCCCCTTTCCCTTTTTCTTAAGATGGTATTCAATCTTAAATGCTAAAGCTACCTCTCTGAGAACTATTAACTTTCCCTGGGGTATTTCCCATGTGTGCATGAGGTATACATGTTAATAAACTTCTGCTTTGTTTGTTTGTTTGTTGTTGTTGTTAATCTGTCTTTTATTACAAGCATTCTCAGCCAAGAACTCAAAAGGGTAGAGAGAAATTTCTTTTCCTTCTGTTATGTTGTATGGCCACAGTAATAGTCAGGTAAAATCTGTACAGCCCAGATATCTATGTGTTTATAATATGTGGAATGCACAACTGTAATCGATATACATGAATACTAATTTTATGAAAAAAATTAAATTCATAGACTTTGATAAATGCTATATAGTATAGTGGTAAACAAATTAGGCATTTACATTAGAATACTTGTGTTTAAACTCAGCCATCTACTCTGACACTGGTATGAGGATCAAATGAGATGAGAATAAAGCCCTTTGCCCACTGCCTTAATGACCTACAAATGCTACAACGAATCTTGTTATATAAATCTTCAGTTTATTCCCTCTAAGGGACTCATGATAACATTTCATTACAGAGAAGGGAATACTCTTGTCCAGACTTTATTATTTTTCCAGGTTTTGAAGATCTTTTTGTTTTATTCAGGAGGACAATTCTTTTTTTCTTTTTTAACATCTTTATTGGAGTATAATTGCTTTACAATGGTGTGTTAGTTGCTGCTGTATAACAAAGTGAATCAGCTATGTGTATACATATATGCCCATATCTCCTCCCTCTTGTGTCTCCCTCCCATCCTCCCTACCCCACCCTTCTAGGTGGTCACAAACCACCAAGCTTATCTCCCTGTGCTATGCAGCTGCTTCCCACTAGCTATCTATTTTACACTTGGTAGTGTATATATATCCATGCCACTCTCTCACTTCGTCCCAGCTTACCCTTCCCCCTCCCCACGTATCATTAAATTTTACCAGAGGCTTGCTTTTACTCCAGTGTTACTAGAACAATGTCTGCCTGGTTCTTCTCAGGTTTGTCTGTTAAATCTTATACTGCTTGAATTCTAAATGTAAGGATAACGTAGGGGAATCACTTCTTTTGCTTCCTAAAAATACAAATAAAACCTATAATTCGGGTCTTGGACTGTCATGTCTTGGCTACTTTGATAATCTCCAGTGACTAAAACAGGACTTGAAATTTTTATTTCCTTATTTACAAGTTGGCATTGGCAGAATGTTTGGTGCAAATTAGTGCATCAATCAGAAGCTCAATTTCCCTGCCATCTCTTGGGTATGATATTTCCCTAAGGTCAGTCATCAGAGATCTTTCCTAATTTTTCTTTGGAATTACACCTAAGAGTACACGTTCAGTAAATAGATGGTAAATGACTGAATGATTGAATGAATGCTTGTTGAAACTCTCTGCTTACCTATAGTTAAAGTTCTCTACAGCAAGTAAATTCTCTTCAAGAAATGAACATTTCCTGTTCTGCTAGCTATGGTTGTATTTGTCACTTTAAATACATGACAGGCATTATTTTTTTTTTCTTCCAGGTCGCAATAGAAACAGATTCTTCTTTTATGTAGGGATTTGGAAGCCATGATTAGCTCTTTGAACAGCATTTTACAGTCCTCTGTCTGAAATGGCTACTTTTCATATTATTTTATTATTTATCAGTTAATTTTAATAGTTACCCAAGTACCGTGGAGACTGTCAACAATGAGACCCATGGCTTATGCTCAGCATCTCCTGCCTCCAGGCCCAACTCTCTGTGAACACACTCCCCACAGATAAACGCTTCTTTCTACTGGCCCAATATTAAGAATTATGATTCCACAGAAATAAATTTTCACATCGGCAAATTATTCACTTATTAAACAATTATTCAGTCAATTAGCAAAGCCCACTGGCTTAAGGCTTAATGAAATTATCTTTGATTTAAATAATATTGATAATGAAAAATAGCCTTTATTTCCCTTTTAAATTTATTACAAGTAATTTATAAATAGATATTACAGCCAATAAATGAGGGCTATATTTTATATAACTGGGTATTCTAAACTAGATATACAAACTACAGTAGAGGTTTGTACATAGTGAACAACTTGTAATTCTTCAAACAGTTTATTTTCTCATTAACGGCGTGTTTTAGCCCATGATGCAGCTCTCCCCTGTCATATTGCCTCCTTCTCACCTCTTCAGAAATCAGAAGAAAACAATCACCACTTCAAAAAAGTTTTTTCTAATATTTCTAATTAGGGTTAAGTGTTTATCCATTACTGCACTTGTTATCTCTTTCTCTGACAAGAGTGTGAGATTTTCAAGAACCAGGATTATGTTCTATCAGTTCTTTCTAGTACCTACACAATGCCTAGAAATTGTTACTACATAATGGATGCTTATAGAGTAAAATGTGAGGATGACTCTTGTCTCACTTTAAACTGTGAGCTGAACTATTAACACAAGGGCAAAACTGCTTCCCTTTTCTGATTTGAACAGTATCCAGAGTTCATCCAACTTTCCTGGATGTGCTCTGGGTCTTATGTGCCAAGTTAAGACCTTCATCTCTGAGCTTAGATCAAGGAGGATGCATTTGTCTATCACTCAACATCATTGACTTCAAGTCAACATTTGATTCCTCTCCTCTTAAGTTACTTTGCTAATAGAAAACTGGATTTTTCTACCATATCCATCATATAGCTCTGCCTTCAAAAGTGCCATGTCTTTCATCTTGCAAACAAAATCTGTATGGAATTATCCTTTTTAACATTAATTCATCATAAAATATGTGATTATAAAATTTGAACTATCTGTTTCACCTGTTCTTTCATTTCCATGCCTGTTGTGATTTTTCCTGATCAAGTCTTTACATTTAAATGACGTGCTGTCTCTCATTCTTTTTTTTTTTCTTTTTAAATTTCATTATGGTTTATCATGGTGGAAACACTTCTCAAGTTCCTCATTCATATCCTTAAGTGACACCACATTATTTTCCAAGAATTGTCAAAGTTTCTTAGATTGACTAGCAAGGCTTTCATTGATTAAGCCACACTTATCTATTCATATATCTCCTGACTTTTTCCCTATGGTTTGTTCCTGCCAGAACAGAGTCCTTACCATCTGTGACTACACTTTGTCCATGTCTGTGTAGACATTTTGGTGAGATATCTCTGCTATTGACTCAATCCCCTCATTTTCTCTTCCCATGTCTACTTTTTCCCATAGTTTATTTGTTAACTTTCCTTGTAGAACATTTTCCAATTACTCTAGTTGTGTTAGTTCTGGACCTGGACTAGTCAGTGTTTGAAAGAATTTATTCAGTGCTTACTAATCTTTGGCATATAGTGAAGAATTGGGGTATAAATATAAATATAAGCTACCTTTTTCTCTACTACTGATTTCACCATGACATGTGCCTAAAGATATATATATATATATATATATATATATATATATAAAACAGTGTCATGACAGCAAGAAGGAGTGGGGTAGCTACTGTCTGTACCATTTTACCTCCTATGTAGCCTGGTGTAGTTTCAAGTTTCTGGAAGGAAGGATAAACTACTTACACTTCTTCTGCTTCCCATATAGCACCTGGCACACTGTTGTAACATAACATCTCAATAAAAGTATGTTGATTTGGGTTTTGTTTAATGCTTATTTTCATTATCAGCCTTAAAAATCACATTATAAAATGATGACCAGGAATGTTAATATATTTCCAACCCTTTTTAAATGAGTTTCTATAGGGAAATTCAAGAGCACTAATTCTGAATTTAACTGCTTAAATTTGCCTTTGAAATGGGATTTCGAGATTACCCTTGAACATGAGGATGTCTTTGAAATCAAACAATATAACACCTCTACAGGCTAAAAGGAGTTGAAACACTGCTTGGCTCCTTTTCTCATTCCTTGTCGTTCTCTCTGTGTCCCAACCCACTTTTAGCTCAGCCAGCTCTCTTACAGGAAATGATGTTTCTCAAACTTTACCTGGGGCAGAAATGTTGACAATGTTTTAATAGTTCAAAGAGCTTCCTCTTTGAGGGGCAAGCATTTAAGAGCAAGAAGTATCAGATATTAACAGAAAAATAAATGTAAAAATATATTTGGTTACTTAAGGGATGTCAAAAAATGATTTAGTTGGAAACTATGTCATATTTAGATAGACTGCAGGTACCAGCAGGGTTGCTCCTACCCCTGCCTCTTTCTGTTTCCTCTTTAAGGATTTTTGTGTTATAGCTGACCATAAGAGTCTATTAAATTAAGCCACATGAAAAACAATACATAAACTAATATTAAGTTATGTTATACTGACATTATGATATTTACTTATTTTTCACTAGAATGTAGCTCCTTGAGGCATGTATTTTGCCTAGTTCAGTGTTGTATATCCAAAGTCTAAAACAATCATGGCATAAAATGGATAGCTCAGTAAGTGTTTCTGGAATGAATTAATGGATATTTTGTATGGTTTTGTAAAGAAAAAGGTGGGGTTATAAAGGAGTAAACGTGGACTCATTTTGCTCGGTAATTAAATCTAGTGAAAACCAGAGTTGTTTTAAATTCAGCTAGCTTATGCTCTGTTTTTCAAATGTTTTGCATTAACAAAACCTTTAATGAGTTTGGCCTCAAGGAGTTTTTCTCCAATCCATATGTTTCTGATTCCCATTGAGTTAGCTCTTACTAAAACTATTTAAATTATTTATTTGAGTTCAAAGAAGCCTTTTGAAAGGTTTCTCTAAGGAAATCTTAATGTCTGACTTTTTAAAATAGAAAGTCTTATTTTTCTCAACACTTTTTCAGTTACATCTTCAAAATCTATAATCATTCTGAGATTCTTTATTTTTCTGCTGGTCCCCCATTTCTATTTCTAATGTCACTGGAGCAAATATGTCCTTAAATTAGTTAAAGGAACAAATTCTCTGTAACACCTATCTTCATTTCTAAATTTATAATGGTTTAGTGTCTCACAATTTAGCCACAATATTTATCTTAATAAATATATACCTATTAATCTTATAAATGATATTCTTCTTGAGTTACTATATGGAGAAGTTCTAAGTTTGCCTTAGAAGTGGATTTTGAGTTTATGTATGTGAGAGTTGAGGAGAAACAAAAGAAGAAAGAAAGAAATCCAGATGATAACAGATACAGCTATTTTCTCTCCCGATCATGTTTAAACTCACCATGTCACCAATAAATGCATTTTTTGTTTTTGCAAGAATGTTTAAATTTAGAGATTTTTTTCTTATTTTCAGCAAAATGAAGATATTTAAACCAATAAAATAAAGGATAAAACATTAATTATGTCAATATACACACCCCTCCATTAGTTCAACTACGGTAATTTTATTTATGTATTTAATTTTTTAAAGATTAGTCATATACCTGTTGTATGGCAGTGGTGTGGGAGCATATGCTTTAATTTTTAGTGAATTCAAAAACTTCCCTCGTGTGCTGTGAGTGCTTTATGATTTAGGTGTATTTAATCAATACTTCTGATTAACTTAATGCTAAAAAAAGAAAATTAGCCTCTGTCTTTTGCCCATTCTCATGGCTCAAGTACTTTATAGAATATTCTTCTCTATGGTATTTGATATTTTCAAGTAAAAGAAAATTTTATTTCTTTACTTGGGTAAAATAGATTATATAAACTCTTTAATTTTCATATTTCCATATTCTAAAGCAACACTGTATTTAAAATACAGGCTATTAAATATATAAATAGATAACTTGATAAACTAAAACAAATAAAATGGCAAAAGAGAGTATCTATAGCAGTCATATAAGAAGGAACTCCTATTTTGAAATCTTTTCTTTTGAAATAATAGAATCTCTGAAATGTAAAAGCCTTTATTATATTGTCCAACTTTTAATGATTCTGCTTACTGTTCGTTATTTAAAGCATAAATCCCTATGCTTTAAAAATTTATATAAGACTTTACATTGTTTAATGATATGTCTCCCAGAACATGGAAACATTTTCTAGAGCATAGTGTAAAAAACCATAAGCTAATGCTTAGGTTCAGTGTGAAAGCTCATTTTATAAATAAAAGCATTCGAATGTAATTGATTTTCCTGAAATTTGAGAGGATAAAATAAATGTGCCGTGTATAAGTAAAGCGGTGAGGGAGTTGAAGTTCAAGAATAGATGCTAATCTATTGACATTTCAGGCCTGAAAATATTGTGTCTGTAACATGGTGCATCATCAAAACCACAAAAGTGAGGGAAAAGTCTGTTTTATTAATATGTGATATCAAGATGCAAAGTTTTAAAAAATTCTATACTTCCCGTCCTTACCTAAAAATGAGTTTACAAAAATAGGTTACATGGTATTTTTTTGGTGTTAGGAAAAAGTGAAGAACAATTCTATTCAATTTATTTTGTCACATTACCCTGATTTTAGCTATAATGTAGGTTACAAATTATACTTCAAAGTGCAGAGAAGTTAGAAAAAAATGCTTTGGAAATATAGTTGCTTGGATTTTATGTGCCTTGAAGCCTGGAACGATAGGGGTCTTGTTTTTCGTAAGAGTCGTATCAATGATAGTGATGACTTAAACATGTTTTAATTACTCCCTTTGTGCAGAAGCAGTTGGACAAAAATCATAATCATTTGGTATCTAAAAAGGGTCATGTCCAAGGACTTTGAATTCCTGATTTTTGTTAATTATAATTTGATATTTTTAATTTTTATTTAATTTTTAAAATATTTGTTTATTTTGACTGCTAGGGGTCTTAGTTGCAGCGTGCAGGATATTTAGTTTCGGCATGCGGGATCTAGTTCCCTGAACAGGGATCGAACCCGGGCCCCCTGCATTGGGAGCACAGAGTCTTAACCACTGGACAACCAGGGAAGTCCCGATAATTTGACATTTTTAAAATGCTGCTTATAAGCATGCTAACTTAATATGTTTAGGATTAGAAAGCAGGATTCAGTAATTTTTAGATGACATTCCTATGTACTGCCCATGCCATGTTAAAACCCTGAGTATTGAGAATATTATAAAACCATACACATTTTCTAATTGAAATAGATCTTAGAGGTAACCTAGTCTAATCTCCTAATTTTCTGCGTGGAAATAGGCTCAGATTAGATAACCATCTTAACATAATATGATTTTTTTAACTTGAAGCACTTAAATTCTTCTATCAATTATTCAAGGGTTGTTTTCATTGGCTTAAACTTTATGAAACTACTGATTAACTTAGCTTTTAATTGAACAGTATCTTTTTGAAAAAAATATATTTGTATAATGAAAATATTTTTAAAGTGGTCAAAATTTGTGCAAATCAATGCCATTTTCACTGGCACGAAAATAACATTCAGGAAAATGAATTGACATGTTTTTAAAAGAATGAAATATTATACGAAAAATCATATGCTCAGTTAAATAAAGGGGACTATTTTTAGGTGGCTGCTGATTGGATCAAGAAGGAAATAACCAGACAGACTGGTCTCAGGCAAAGCTATTTTCAGGTAGAAAATCCTAGCAAGGGTGATGCAACAAATATGATACCCATGTGTTTTTGTTCTAACAGATAAATTAAACTCAATGTTTAGCAAAGCCACGTTTTTTGTTTCCAAAGAGATCTTTGTAATTTTTGCTCTGAAATAGTAATTTTATTAATAATAAAACATTTAATAATTAGTGAATACTAACCATGGGCCAGATATTACTGTAAGCTCTTTATATATAGCACCACATCTAATAATTAAAACAGCCCTATGAGGGAGGTAATTCTATTTTTTGTGTTTTATTCAACATGTAGTTGACAACAATTTTAAGCTCTCAGTCTTTATTATAGCACTAAATAGAAACCAAATGCAGGAATGATGTTGCTAAGTTTCAAAAAAGTAAACAAAATCCTGTGGTCCTTCAGATTTTGAGAGAGACTGATATGCACTGTAGGTAGATTTTATTTTTTTCCTCTGAGGCTATGGTCTTCTTAGTTGAGTTCTGACAATAATTGTAGCTTCTCACAGAGGATGGTGTCTTGGTCCCTTCTGGCTGTTGTAACAAACTACCACAGACCCAGTAGCTTATGAACAACAGAAATTTATTTTTCACAATTCAGGGGACTGGAAATCCAAGATCAAGGTGCCAGCATGGTTGCCTTCTGGTGCAGGCCCTCTTCCTGGTTCATAGCCGGTACCTTCTCACTATGTTCTCACAGGGTAGAGGGGCTACAGGTCTCTCTGGAGCATTTTCTATAAGGCAGTAATCCCAATTATGAGGACTCCCACCCTCATGATTTACACACACACCCCCAAAGGCCATACCATCACATTTGGGGGTTAAGATTTCAACATATGAATTTTGGGAAGACACAAACATTTAGACCATAGCAAATGAGGAGCCTTATTTTTCTTTCTATCTTAATACCCTTAATTAAAAAAAAAATTTAAACTACATTCATGTTTATTATTAATAATTGAAAAAAGTGAAATTGTTAAAAAGAGAAATTAAAAATTACCATGTTAAAGAGGTACATTTCTCTTTATCTAAAATTTTAATTTTTTTATACACATTTAGTACAGTGCCTAGAATATTGTGGTGGTTCTAGGATTGTAAGAAAGATACATAGATAGGTAGATAGATCGATAGATGACAGATTTTTCAGATATTAGTGGTCCCTTTATTCTCAAGCTCCTAAATAAATTTTTGTGGTATGAAGATCAACGTCACATCAACCAGAAAATAGAAGTCAGCACAATTTACTCAAAAGAACTTTTCACTCTCTCTGCTCTCTGTCTCTGTCTCTGTTTCTGTCTCACACACACACACACTCACACAAACACACACACACATCAGCAGACATATTCACAAATACAGTAGTATGCAATGCAGACTTTACTTTTTGACGAGTTATACAAAAATGAGTTTACATAACTCAACCTACTCAAACATGCCCATTTGGCGTTTCTTTCTCATCACCAGCAGGGATTCCTTACCTTCCCCTTCTCCCAAGCTTAGCACTGGCCCTTTTCCCTTACTGCTGACATTTGTTCCAGGAACTGACTTTTTTTGCCTTCTATGTGCATAGCTCTCTAGTTCTGTCCCTGTTCCTAATGTGTATCATGAAAACATTGTGCATCTCAACCAAGAAACTGCAGTAAACAGACCCCTCCTCTTTAGAAGGCAATACAAAAATCCTTTTTTTTTTCTTGAATTAAACATGTTGGTGAGGTATCTGTCACACACAGTAGACAGTACATTAACATATTTCTTGTAAGTTACTTATCTGGTTCTTTTTGACATTTTGTCATTTGTTTGTAATTTATTAGCAGCAATTAAGCATAAGGATGAACCACAGATGGGCCCTGGAATTTCATGACCTTCTCTTGATATTCTTTCAGGCCTGGGTTATGCAGTCTTGGTTGTGTCACTTGCTCCTCAAATTCTTAGCCTTTAGATGTGGAAAATGTATGGATGGCTTAGATAATGTTTTCTAGTTCTTCATTCTTAATTCTCTCTCTCTCTCTCTCTCTCTCTCTCTCTCCCTCTACAAATGCACATGTGCAACCTTGAAGTTACCTAAACAAAGGCTTCAACATTCTCAGTTTCTTACAAACTCTGATAAAAATATATAAAGTAATTAATATAACAATGCATACATATGCTGGCAACACGAACAGAATGCTCTTTAGGCTAACTTTGGGTTCTGGATCTGATTATTGAACTCTTCTGATGGTGGCAGTAATATTTGTTGGAAAAAAGTTTTAGAGTGTGGCTTGGAAGCGAAAAATGAGAAGATACATGTGAACATGTTTGGGTGGAAAAAAGTACTTTACATTTTTATGCAATAATTAAACCTCTAGACATTGTTATCTCAATGGATCTTGCCTGAGAAGAGCAATATACTAAAAGTTGAACAATTTCATGTAATCATGAAATAATTGGACTGCTCTCCACTCATGGTGTAAGAGAAAGATTAACAAAACTATATAAAAAGTGTCTGGGGGCTTCTCTGGTGGCTCAGTGGTTGAGAGTCCGCCTGCCGATGCAGGGGACACGGGTTCGTGCCCCGGTCCGGGAAGATCCCACATGCCGCGGAGCGGCTGGGCCCGTGAGCCATGGCCTCTGAGCCTGCGCGTCCGGAGCCTGTGCTCCGCAACGGGAGAGGCCACAACAGTGAGAGGCCCGCGTAACGCAAAAAATAAATAAATAAATAAATAAAAAGTGTCTGAAACACTGTGTGCCTTAAAATTTCCTAATTGTGATAAAATAAACCACTTTCTTTTCTCCCATCAGGTTATATTCAAAGAAAACTCTTAAAATGAAAATATTCTGGCTATACAATAAAGTCTATGATTTTGTCACTGTGCTTTGAATACCATTTCATAACTAGAATAACTAAAAACAAAAAAATCACCAAACAATTAAATGCAGAGCCTAGGAAGCACTATTTTATTTTGCTTTAACTGCATGGCAATTATTCTTTACAATAGAAGTCTCTATACTGCAAATATAATGATGCAATAAATTTTACTAGAAGCTGATAATATTTAAAAACTTGTAAAGGACAAAAGTATTTCAACAATGAACATTAAATTACACCTTTATCAATTATGTATGGTGCAAGTTACTTCTGATCTTGTCCTTTGGCTAAGTGTCAACTGAAAATCTAGAGGTCATTTTATTTGTACATGTTAAATTGTTCAGCCACTGGCTGTTTTCTGAGTAAATTAAGCACCTTTTTCATGAGATAAACATCAACTCAGAAGAATTATTGAAGGCATTAGGAGACAATGCTAATGTATTTCATGCTTCAAAGGCTACAGTTGCCAAAAATTCATAGCAATCAATCAATATCTTCTCTGCTATATTTCATATCTTAACCCACCAGGGGTAATTATTATGAGTATATTTTCCTTTTTTAGATACAGTTGCTGTATATATTGATTAACTTATTGTTCCTTTGTGACTGCCTCATATGTAGCTAAAATATTAAAGCTGTAATCAGTTTTTCATTTAAAAGAAAAAAATTTAAAACCCACTCTAGACAATTTAACACAATTTATTGCTTGTGAATAGAATTACCTTCTTGTGAGTGCTATTATAACCTACAATTCAGAACTAGAAAGCTGAACAAAAGACTAAGAATGGATAAAGGATTTGTTTTTCACAGCCAAGAGATTTTGCCTTGAATTCTAAAACACATTTTGGTTGTCACTGAGAGGTCCCCAGGGAAAAGGGATGTCTGTGAGAGAAGCATCTCAGCTCATTGGAACAAGTAGATATAAGGTCAAGTCATAGCTCTTCAGTTGTTCATAGGGATATCTTCTTAACCTCAAATGCAAAAATGATGGGCACTATAAGTCAAAATCCTCAAGGGAAGGAAAGACAACAAACCAAACCTACCTTGGATTTTGCCTCCATTTTGAAAGACCTCTTTCTCCTAACCATCATCACAGCCACATTGGAATAAAGTCATTTAAACAAACATATCAGGATAATGGCTCCAGAACACGATGCATCCACAACCTAATTTTCTAAACAATAGTTAGAGGATGATTTTTAATTCAGAAGTTTCAAACTGGCAGTCTTGGACCAAATAATGACCTATAAATGTATTTGGTTTGACCTACACAGTAGTAAAAAGTGTTAAGCGGGGCTTCCCTGGTGGCGCAGTGGTTAGGAAGCCACCTGCCGATGCAGGGGACATGGGTTCGATCCCTGGTTCAGGAAGATCCCACATGCCATGGAGTAACTAAGCCCGTGCACCACAACTACTGAGCCTGCACTTTAGAGCCTGCGAGCCACAACTACTGAGCCCACGTGCCACAACTACTGGGCTTGCGTGCCACAACTACTGAGCCCGCGTGCCTAGAGCCCGTGCTCCGCAACAAGAGAAGCCACCGCAATGGGAAGTACACACACCACAACGAAGAATAGCCCCTGCTCGCTGCAACTAGAGAAAGCCCGTGTGCAGCAACGAAGACCCACGCAGCCATAAATAAATAAATAAATAAATAAATAAGTGTTAAGCAAGTTGACGATATTTAAAGTTTGGAATAATTTTGGGACTTCCCTGGTGGTCCAGTTGCTAAGACTCTGGGCTTCCATTGCAGGGGGCACGGGTTTGATCCCTGGTTGGGGAACTGGGCTCCCACGTGCCACGCGGGGTGACCAAAAAATCCAAAATTGGAATAAATAAAACATCTTTATTTTCAGGTTTTCTTCTAAAAGTAATTAGACCATCTGACAAGTTTGAACCCACATCATGTGGCAATAAGATGAGTAAAAAGAACTGTCCCCATTCCTGAATGTCTTTAGATGCCTTCCTTAAGGCACATTGATTCCTATAAACACTGCCAACATTTATCATATTTATTTGTGGACGAGTTTTATTCCTAACTTGTTGGCTTCTTGGAAAAAGAAAGAATGTCATATCCTTTGCAATGTCTGGTACAAGGATTCATACAAAGAAGGAACATAGTAAATGTCCCTTTTAATACGTATGAAATAAGGTATGAATGAAAAAATAGTTAGTACCTCACTAAGTATAGTACTGTTTGGAATGTAAAGGAGTTTACGAACGATAATAATGAAAGTGAAGCATATTGATTTATACAGATTTTTCTGTAAAACCTTGAAATCTATTTTGGAATGTGAAGAGAGCTTATTTACAGTGCAGGACAGTGGTTTTGAGACTCTTATCACTCAGCAGAGAAACACTGGTTTGTCCAAATGGAAACTAATATGGACACCAGATACATATGGAACAGCTCCCCCTGCTGAAACAGGATTGAAAGGTCCAAGGCCCCTCAGCTAAGCCTGCTTCTTGGCTTCAATGCACTTTAAAAACATCACCTAGGTTTCTGTGAATCAGTATGGAAACCACTAATCCTATCAGATTTCCCTCATTTGAGAAAAGAGGAAATTGATGTTCAGAGAGGATAATAACTTTGCCTATTATGAGCAGACCCAGGATTACTGGTTCACAAAGATCTGTTCTGAAACATAAGGGAATTGAAAAAGTTTGTTAGACACTCTTCCTGCCT
Organism: Phocoena sinus; assembly: GCF_008692025.1. Classification (NCBI taxonomy): domain Eukaryota; kingdom Metazoa; phylum Chordata; class Mammalia; order Artiodactyla; family Phocoenidae; genus Phocoena; species Phocoena sinus. Next base: position 25,366,662 of record NC_045766.1, read on the forward strand.
ACAAAGAAACTAAAAGGAAAAAGGGGAATTTATGAAAAATAACCATATAAACAAGCACCATACAGCTAAGAATTACTTAGGAAACTAAAAGTGTCTCTAAAAACAAAGGCAAATATAGGAGATCTTGTTAATGTAGTGTTTTTAGACTGTTTAGTCTGAATTACAGGAACACTGTTTTATAATTGTATATTCTACATCAGGGTGTCTCAATCTCAGCAGTACTGACATTTGAGGCTGGATAATTCTTTGTTGAGGGGTTTATCCTGTGCATTGTCATATGTTTAGTGACATCCTTGACTTCTACCCATTAGATTCCAATAGAAGATCCCAACTTGTGATGATCAAAAATGTCTCCAGCCATTGCCAAATATCCCCAGGGCAGAATTGCCCCAATAAGAACCACTGCTCTATATTACTGTTTATAGATGCTAATTCTTGATAAACAGACTTCTACATGGCACCCTTCAGTTCCAATTATAAGATATAAGCAAATTATAATAATTTTCAAAATATTTGGAATTATTTTGAAACAACCCACAAGATTTTAAGTATTAGTTCTCCAATATAGTATTTGAAGCAAAGGTGTTTTTACATTTATCACTAGAGTAGAATCTGGACGTGGACCGTAAAGTTATTATAAGTGTATTCCTTGCTGTCTTAAAGAACAGGAATCAAAGAAGATGTCTGAGCCTGGGCAAGTACTGGGCTGGGGTTACTTAAGCCTGATTGGAATCCTTCTCTACAGATGCTAAGAGTAGGTGTCGGGCAGAGTTAGTACATGAAGCATTCTTTGCCAGGCATTCTAAAACATTCAGTAAGCCCTTGGAGAATGTCTACTCTCATTTGTGTAAATTTGATTTAAAATTTCTATTTAAAAAACAGAACAAACAAAAAATCAACTTCGTAGGTAATATATCACTCGTTATGTACTAGACAATGTCCCAAGGATTTTACATATATAAACTCATTTGATCTTCACAAGAAGACAATGATGTAACTATTATAACTATCCCCATCTCAATCATAGAGAAATCATATAGTATGCAGTCATTTAGTTAGTAAGTTGAAACAACAACAACTAAGATCAGAAAGCAGATGTTTGGCCTCCAGAGTTGGTACTTTAATGTTCATGACTAAGTTTCTCTTCTGGAATATACATGCTTGGATTTTTTATGCTTACGTTTGATAATTATAATCAATATGTTGGATAACTATATATTCATTTGGTAGATGAACATATTAATACAAGTATTTTGTTTAAACAAAATTTTGTCAGATTTATAACTGATTTCTCTTACCATCCAAGAAGTTACATTTTCATAAAATAAAAGTGCAACTATTTTCTGAAGTATAAATAAAGTATCTATGTACATAATTATATAAAATACCAAAGTATAGATATACATGTAATGTACTGTGCATACATGGATTCCTTTTTTTTTTTCTCTTTTTTCTTTTGACGTAGTTTCAATCTTACGGAAAAATTGTAAGAGTCCCTCTGTCTCCCTCCCTTCCTTGCCTCCCTTTTTGTTCCTTCTTCTTCCCCTTCTTATTCTTCTTCTACTTCTTCTCCTCTCTCCTCTATCTCCCTCCTTCTCTCTCTGTGTCTCCTACAAAGTTGCTATCTTCTTGTAATCAGTATACAGTTTATGGGATGATACTTTATACCTATGCACATACTGACTTACTCTTCAGATTTTTACCTTTAGTTTTAGAATCCATTGATAAGCTTGTATGAAGTGATTACTGTTATCTCTTGCTGTGTAAAAAATTACTTCAAAATGTAGCATCTTAAAACAGTACACACTTATTGTCTCACAGTTTCTGTGGGTCAGGAATTCAGAAGCTGCTTTATCAGATGGTTCTAATTGAGTATCTCTCATAGGTGGCAATGAAGATGGTGGCTGGAGCTATAGTCAATTTGAAGGCTTGGCTGGAGTCAAAGGATTTGCTTTCAAGATGACTGACTCACATGACTATTGACCTCACATGTCTCTACTGACAAGAGACCTCAGTTCCTCACTGGCTGCCATATGGTCTCAGCTCTTTCCCATTTGAGACTTCATCAGGATGCTCGTGTGCCCTTCCGACATGGTAAGTGCTTAACCCTGGAGTGAATGGTCTAAGAGAGAATAAAATAGAAGTTTCAATGTGTTTTATGTCTTAGCCTAAGAAGGCACACACCATAATTTCTACTAAATCTTATCTATTACACAGGTGTTCAATGTGAAAAGTGAGTACATAGGGTGTGACTATCAGGAAGTGGAATAATTGGAGGCCATCTTGGATTCTGAGTACCATAATTATTTTTGTGATGGCTGACAAATGATTTTCTAATTCCATTATTCCTTCTACATTATTATTAGGCTTTCTATAGTAAAGCAGAGCTTTTCTTTCTCTTTCACTTATTAAATTATGTATTTAATCAGTGACTTCATGAACACTTATTCAAAGGACCATGATCTTTTACTGAAATTATTAACTTTATGCTCAAAATTTCCCAGATTCAGCCAGCTGTATCCCCTTCAAGTTTTCTTGTTTTCTTTTAATATGTATCCATTATTTCTTTGAATTAGCCATGTTTTGAATTATTTATTTCACTGGCTTTTCAAGGGTGATTTGTGTAGTCCCCTAAACTCCCAGACCTTTTCAGTGGAACTGCCAGGTCGAAACTACTGTCATAATATTACTACGATCTTATTTGACTTTTTTAGTTTGATAGTGCAAGTGATATGGTAGGAAAAATTGCTGGAACCTTAGCACTAATCAAGAGAGTCCCGGGCTTCCCTGGTGGCGCAGTGGTTGAGAGTCCGCCTGCCGATGCAGGGGACGCGGGTTCGTGCCCCGGTCTGGGAAGATCCCGCATGCCGCAGAGCGGCTGGGCCCGTGAGCCATGGTTGCTGAGCCTGCGCATCCGGAGCCTGTGCTCCGCAACGGGAGAGGCCACAACAGTGAGAGGCCCGCGTAACGCAAAAAAAAAAAAGCACAAAACAAAAACAAGAGAGTCCCAAAATGTGTTCTTCACCACTCTCAGAAGGGGAAAATTTTTTAAAGAGGCAGTTTCACAGAAAAATATTCTTAATACATTAGTAAAGACAACTAATGTTATTAAATCTGTACCCTTGAAAATAATCTTTTTACTATCTGTGTGACAAGATAGGAAACATCCATAAAGGACTTCTGCCACATACCAAATTACGACTGCTATGGGGAAGAACACTTGATTATTGTTTTTGAGTTGTGAGCTGAACTTCTTTTGTTCTTGCTACACACTGGAAAGAATGCCTGATGAGCAAACCATAGTTTTTCAGACTTACAGTGACTGGCAAACACTTTCTCAAAAGTGAAGCTAAGTCTGCAGCTTTAAGGAAAACAACTGATATAGTTAATTGTCAACAACACAATTTAAGCTTTCATGTGAACGTTCGGCATTCAGAACACTCAGCCACTATGGGCTAAGGCTTTTTGAGGAGACTGGTGATAATACTAACAAATGTGATTTTTTAAAAATATTGTTCACTCAAATGTGTCAGCATTTGGAAGATCCATATAACTCAGTGAATCAATATTTTCCAGATGACTAATATGTAATATGACAAAATAATGTGTGGGTAAAACATCCATGCAAAATAAAACAAGAGATTTGAATGTAACAGTTTATGGAAAGTTCATTGATCTTGTTTCAGAATCCATATTTCAACTAATCTAAAAAACAAAACAAACAAAAAGTTTTGAGTTTTGGTATAGCATCAAAGAAGAATATGAAAAATCACCTCTAAAGTCTATTAAAATACTCTTCCCCTTTCCAATTACAAATATGGTATTGAATATTCTTCATATGCTTCAACAAAAGCAATATGACACAAAAAATCGAGTTCAGAAGCAGATATTAGAATCCAGCTCTCTTTTATTAAGCCATGTGTAAAACAATGTTGCTCTTCTTACTGATTTTTTAGGGGGAAAATTTATTGTTTTTCACAACAACCATTATTTATGTTAACATATAATAGGTTTATTACTTCTATTTTAAAACAAATACATATTTAATTTTTCTTTGTTTTCATTTCATTTACAGTAAATTTTTATAGATATAATCTATATAAACACATTGGGAGGGTCTTTGATAACTTTGAGAGTACAAAAATATCATTAATCCAAAAAGTTTGAGAACTGCTGCTTTGAATTATTTTTCTTTTTTTTTTTTTTGTCGTACGTGGGCCTCTCACTATTGTGGCCTCTCCCGTTGCGGAGCACAGGCTCCTGATGCGCAGGCTCAGCGGCCATGCCTCACCGGCTCAGCCGCTCCACGGCATGTGGGATCTTCCCAGACTTGGGCATGACCCCGCGTCCCCTGCATTGGCAGGTGGACTCTCAACCACTGCGCCACCAGGGAAGCCCTATTTTTCTTTTTATATTCATTTATTTTATGACTTTTAAAATAAAATATCTATTATTTTGAAGATTTTCTTATTTTAAATTTGAACATGTTAAATTCTATGCACATCTATAAAGGGGACAACAGAAAATGTAGCCCATGCCTCTAGCACGAGATTAGCCAACATGATTTGGAGGCTGTGGTGGCCCAGCCAATTTCACAAAAAATTCCTTCAGCTGTGTCTAGATAGGAACACTGATTTTAAAATCAACCAGAGAATCTTGAAAGTCTTATTTTAAAATTAACTGAGCTGAGGACCCGGCCAAGCTTGTCAGACCACTGCTCTAAGAAAGCAGCGCTCCACAATCCCTGGAGGGAAGCTGCCCCCCAGCCTCTGAAGGAGACCTTCCAACACCAGCAGTCTGAGCCATGTGGAGGACAGGCTCTTGGTGCTCCAGCCAGGCGTCAGGGCTGTGCCACTGAGGTGGGAGAGCCAACATCATGACACTGGTCCACAGGAGACCTCCCAGCTCCATGTACTATCAAATGGTGAAAATCTCCCAGAGATCTCCATCTCAACACCAAGACCCAGCTTCACTAAACGACCAGCAAGCTACAGTGCTGGACACCATATGCCAAACAACTAGCAAGACAGGAACAGAGCCCCATCCATTAGCAGAGAGGCTGCCTAAAATCATAATAAGGCCAGAGACACCCCAAAACACACGACCAGGCATGGACCTGCCCACCAGAAAGACAAGATCCAGCCTCATCCACCAGAACACAGGCACTAGTCCCCTCCACCAGGAAACCTACACAGCCAACTGAACCAACCTTAGCCACTGGGGACAGACACCAAAAACAATGGGAACTACGAACCTGCAGCCTGCAAAAAGGAGACCCCAAACACAGTAAGATAAGCAAAATGAAAAGACAGAAAAACACACAGCAGATGAAGGAGCAAGGTAAAAACCCACCAGACCTAACAAATGAAGAGGAAATAGGCAGTCTACTTGAAAAAGAATTCAGAATAATGATAGTAAAGATGATCCGAAATCTTGGAAATAGAATAGAGAAAATGCAAGAAACGTTTAACAAGGACCTAGAAGAACTGAAGAGGAAACAAGCAATGATGAACAACACAATAAACGAAATTAAAAATACTCTAGAAGGGATCAATAGCAGAATAACAGAAGCAGAAGAACGGATAAGTGACCTGGAAGATAAAATAGTGGAAATAACTACTGCAGAGCAGAATAAAGAGAAAAGAATGAAAAGAACTGAGGACAGTCTCAGAGACCTCTGGGACAACATTAAATGCATCAGCATTCAAATCATAGGGGTCCCAGTAGAAGAAGAGAAAAAGAAAGGGACTGAGAAAATATTTGAAGAGATTATAGTTGAAAACTTCCCTAATATGGGAAATGAAATAGTTAATCAAGTCCAGGAAGCACAGAGAGTCCCATACAGGATAAATCCAAGGAAAAACACACTAAGACATATTAATAAAACTATCAAAAATTAAGTACAAAGAAAACATATTAAAAGCAGCAAGGGAAAAACAACAAATAATACACAAGGAATCCCCATAAGGTTAACAGCTGATCTTTCAGCAGAAACTCTGCAAGCCAGAAGGGAGTGCAGGACATATTTAAAGTGATGAAGAAGAAGACCTACAACCAAGATTACTCTACCCAGCAAGGATCTCATTCAGATTTGATGGAGAAATTAAAACCTTTACAGACAAGCAAAAGCTGAGAGAGTTCAGCACCACCAAACCAGCTTTACAACAAATGCTAAAGGAACTTCTCTAGGCAAGAAACAAAAGAGAAGTAAAAGACCTACAATAACGAACCCAAAACAATTAAGAAAATGGAAATAGGAACATACATATCGATAATTACCTTAAATGTAAATGGATTAAATGCTCCCACCAAAAGACACAGACTGGCTGAATGGATACAAAAACAAGACCCGTATATATGCTGTCTACAAGAGACCTAAATAGACATTTCTCTAAAGAAGATATACAGATTGCCAACAAACACATGAAAGAATGCTGAACATCATTAGTCATTAGAGAAATGCAAATCAAAACAATGGGGTATCACCTCACCCCAGTACAATGGCCGTCATCAAAAAATCTAGAAACAATAAATGCTGGAGAGGGTGTGGAGAAAAGGCAACACTCTTGCACTGTTGGTGGGAATGTAAATTGATACAGCCACTATGGAAAACAGTATGGAGGTTCCTTAAAAAACTACAAATAGAACTACCATATGACCCAGCTATCCCACTACTGGGCATATACCCTGAGAAAACCATAATTCAAAAAGAGTCATGTACCAATGTGTTCATTGCAGCTGTATTTACAATAGCCAGGACATGGAAACAACCTAAGTGTCCATCAACAGATGAATGGATAAAGAAGATGTGGCACATATATACAATGGAATATTACTCAGCCATAAAATGAAATGAAATTGAGTTATTTGTAGTGAGGTGAATGGAACTAGAGTCTGTCATACAGAGTGAAGTTAGTCAGAAAGAGAGAAACAAATACCATATGCTAACACATATATATGGAATCTAAGAAAAAAAAGAAAAAAAGAAAAAACAGTCATGAAGAACCTAGGCATAATATGGGAATAAAGACACAGACCTACTAGAGAATGGACTTGAGGATATGGGGAGGGGGATGGGTAAGCTATGAAAAAGTGAGGGAGTGGCATGGACATATATACAATATCAAACGTAAAATAGATAGCTAGTGGGAAGCAGTCGCATAACACAGGGAGATCAGCTAGGTGGTTTGTGACCAACTAGATGGGTGGGATAGGGAGGATGGGAGGGAGGGAGATGCAAGAGGGAAGAAATATGGGAACATACATATATGTATAACTGATACACTTTGTTTTAAAGCAGAAACTAACACACCATTGTAAAGCAATTATACTCCAATAAAGATGTTAAAAAAAAATTAACTGAGCTTTGTAACTTAAGGGACAGAGACTAAAATACCACTCCTAGAAATGTATCTGTTGTCTCTGTGACAAACGTAAAAGTGCTGGATCCATTTTTTTTTTTTTTTTCTTTTTGCGGTATGCGGGCCTCTCGCTGTTGTGGCCTCTCCCACTGTGGAGCACAGGCTCTGGACGCGCAGGCCCAGCGGCCGTGGCTCACAGGCCCAGCCGCTCTGCTGCATGTTCCCGGACCGGGGCACAAACCCGTGTCCCCTGCATTGGCAGGCGGACTCTCAACCACTGCACCACCAGGGAAGCCCCCATTTTTTTCTATTTAGTTGTTTGTTCATGTGGAAATGCACAATCCAGAGCTTTTCATTTATTTCAAACATTTGATATACAGGGACATATACTCTAGTGGATCAAGTATACATACGCATATTTTATATATATAATCACATTTATATATGTATATATATATATATATGTATTTTGATGCCATAGTTTCTTAGTTTCTTGCACTTTGCAAGTATCAGGTTTACACAGCTGTAGTGGGAGATATATATTCTTTACTCATGGACCAGAGAGCTTCACCTTTTTTATGCAGGTAATTCAAGCTTTCTAATCCTGAGCTCTTGTGGTGCCAGTCTCTGATCTTCTAGACTGCCTGGAGACCAACTGATAACAAACAGATCCTACCAGTTTGATAACTAGATTCATCTTTAATGCAAGAAAAACTACATTGAATTTCTGTTGCAATTGTATCAGGACTTAGAAGGTCCTGGGGTTTTTTGAAGCATAGTTTAAGGCGGGAAAAAGAAAAACTGAAA